>NC_066581.1:121641062-121951186 GCF_024323335.1 Lathyrus oleraceus | reverse complement strand
TGAATAGTAATAACAATAATATCGTGTTGTTTACCAATGGACTATGTCAATGCTAACACGTCAACCCCGGAGGAAAATATTTGTCATTATCAATGTCAGAGATACTGAAAGCCTATATTGAACAAGTTAAAAACAAAAAATGGAATTAAAACATACAACGCCAGTGGTGAAAACCTATGTAAAATCTACAGGGCATCAGGATCCGGATCGCACAAATGAAGTATTCATAACTACCAAATTTTTTACACTAGGCTGAAAATCTTGTGTACTGAAAATTTTAAAATATTTGAAAGTTTTTTATTTATACTGTATTTTTCAAAATATTCGGTTGAAGATATAGGTTTCCCCATAATTTTTTTTTTCAAAAAATCTGGTATAAATGTACCAATTTTTTTTAAAGTGCGATAAAAATTTAACAAATTTCTAGAAAATACCATATTTTTCGAAAAATATGGGGTAAAAATGCAACAAAATACCGACTTTTTTTTAAAATCTAATAAAACTCATATCAATTTTTAAAATATCCTGTAAAATTGCATAAATTCCACCTTTTCCGAATAACCTACTGGTTTTTCTACATAACTACCAAAGTGAATTTTTTTGACCATATATAAATTTTGAAAGGTAAATGATGGGAAGGACATTTTTGCCATTAAAAAAAATATGGGGATGCTAGATAAAATTTTGAAGGTGGTTGGATAAATTCTCGAAAATTTTGCACCCTACTTTGCATCTGACATTAAAAAAAAACTTCTCTCCCCCCTAAACTCATAATATTCTTGAAAACTCAAAATTAGAGTTTGGAAAAAATGTTCCACAAAAGTTCAATCTTTTAAAAGGATTTAAATCATATGTTATTAAAAACTTTTTTATAATTGTTCGACTATTAAAGATGTTTGACTTATTTCAGAGTTACCTATGTTCAAGGACGACCATATATCCCTTATCCGACCATCCCGAGACAAAATGCTCCAGATCCAAACATATCAATCAGACACTAAATCAAGTACTAGAATAATCTCTTGATCAATGGATTATCATACACCCGATGCAAGAGATTCAGGTCTCAAACATATCCAACAGTTCCTTGCATTCGATGCCTCAAAGATAGCGAGGTCATTATTCGTCTTTCCTATATATATATATATATATATATATATATATATATATATATATATATATATATATACGGTATTGATGTCATTTCAGGTAACACATTTTAAACACAATTTGAATACTCTACACTCTTTCAAATTATGACCTGAGCATTGAAGCGCTAACCTTGTATATACACCCCACTCCGTCACATCGGAAGCTATGCTCCGTCGCAACTTTTGTACCCCACTCTATTTTTGGTTGCAGAACGGAACAACCTATATCATCATGTGCTTTACCTATAAGATCATGCCTATATGATCATGTGTTTTACCTATAAGATCAGGTACCCCAAATATAAACTTTTTATACTCACAATTATTAATAATTAGACTTTAAAGATTGCACTTTGTCAATGTAACAATGTTACACACATATCCAATCAAAAAATTTAAATTTGTCAAATCATATCAATATTTTAAGATGCATGAAAATTTGTCAAATAAGCATTCTTCGATAAATGTTGAGCTTACCATCATTTTTATACTGCAATACATGCTTTCGCCATCGCATTGCCCTATCGATGACGACCGTATGTTTTCGCACGGCCAAATTATTCTTCGACAATTCGTCCTAGCACTTTCGCTGTTTTTGACAATTCGTTACTTTTTTCTCAAATTCTTCATATTTCAGAGACTTCAGACTACGGAGACTTCAGACTACGGAGACTTCAGACTACGGAGACTTCAATATATATCTGGGAACCACTTACTTTCGTAACAAAGTTGGAAGACATGAATTCAGATTATAAAATAAATTTAAACTAAAATCCTTCCAATCTATAATGATGGATCATAAGAGATCATAAGATAATCTCCATAACCTAAATCCCTAATGAACTACTCACTCATGATAAGGAAAAACATAATTCAATCGATAATTATCATCAAATTCATTTAAGAAAATTATAATAGATGAACAATTGAAGAAGAATGAATAATAAAACCTAAATTATGATTAAGTTTGATCCACAATTGTTCCCTTGGAGACTGAAGCACAATTGTTCCCTTGGAGAGTCAAAATTTGTAGAAAAAGCACAACTGAAGAATGAATAATAAAACCTGAGTTACCGATAAAAAGCAAATAGCAAATATGTAAAAATCTGGAATAAAATTTGGATCTTAAAACTCATAACAGAACATGAGTTTTATAAAATAAAATAAAAAAAGTAAAAAATGCACAAAATCCTTAATTAAAAAAAGTGAGTCGAAGAAGAAAGAAGAAGAGAGAAATCGTTTCTGCTGTAGAACCTCAGCAGAATATGAGTTTTGTAGAAAAAGTAACATTATTGTTGTGTGTGTTTTATTGCTCTAAGATGAATTTTCCTTGAAAGAGTATGAAACTATATGTGTCTGTGTGTTTCTTTGTGTTTTTTGCCAAAGAATAATGTTATGCATGAAATATGTGTGAAACAATGTAAATTTTTTTCGGATCTGTGAATCTGCATTTTTGGTTTTCCTGCCTCTCAAACTGTCCCTCTCATGTTCTGATTTGCTACCTTCTTATAAGTCTCGTAATACACTAAGATACAAACAAAGTAACAGGAAAATAAAAGTCAATAAAGTGCAATTATGCAGTGTTATCAATATCCATAAAAGTTGATTAAGGTGGTTTATTGTTTTTTTGCAAGAAGTATGAGATGGTGTTGGACTATATTTAATTTTTTTTTTGCTGATCTCATGGGATTTGGAAGAGTGGAGAAAATATAGCTGAAAGCGTGTGACTTTAGAAATATAACAAATTTAATTTCAATTTTTTATTTGTTTTTATTTAATGTTTTCTTGAATATGTGCGTATATTCTCTCATTTTATTCTTTATTGTTGTTATCTACTTTTTAATATATAAAAGTTAATTACTACCATAATTATTTAATTATCCTAATTACAATCCATAATACAGCTACTTTCATATTTTTATAAGTAATTTCGTACTAAACTTTATTCTATTCTATTTGATTATTCATTTACTTATTACTAATTTATTTATTATATAAAAATATATCAAATAAAATTTTAAATATATGTTGTGTCATTAGCATTTATTTCAACTTTTGATTTATTATTGATTTTTTATTTCAATGAATTTTTCTTTAAATATTTATGATCATGAAGAAATTAGACTATATTTTTATTTACTGTAAACAGTTTTATTGCTTTTGATTTTAATACATTTTTATTATAATTCGGTATACAGAATGTACGTATTTACTATAATTATTCTGTTGAAAGGACAAAATATGTTAGTGCAAAGATAACAGCGGTATAAGATTCAATATGCCAGCGTGTTATTGCAAAATTACATCTATGTAAAATTCAATTAATAATAGATTGACATTGGAATGACCTTATATTATTGTTCATAATAAGTAACCGATTTTAATTTATAGAGTTTGGATCTCAATTAAATCAAATCAAATCAAATAATAAATATACTATTTAAATTTTAAAAATATTCTTATCATATATGGCGGGTAAGTATCAATAATAATAATAACAATAATAATAATTAATTGGTAGGTAAATTAACAATAATATTAAATTACTCAATTAATATTAATCAACTATATTAAATAGTTATTTTTAATTTTAAGTTATAATTTAATAGCATATAATTATACAATCAAAACGATGTTATATATGTGTAACATCAAAGGTTGGATCCTTTTCAGCATTTTGCCACACACCTCTATCAAATTTATATTTTTATTTACTATAAACAGTTTTATTGTTTATTTATATTGTAAAATAGGGGTAATTGCATAAATTGCAATTTATGAGAAATCTATGGATCAAAATTTTTGGCTTACTACAATGATCCTAAAAACAATGGAGCTATTGTAATTCTGCTCACTCATGCAATGGTAAAAGATGGCCAAGGTGTTACACTATCAGACTTTATAAATACATAGTTGATTTGTATTTTTCATTATACGTTCAATAATTTTTATATTAATTATACAATTTACAGTGTCAAATGCATGGAGTGGTTCCAAATTGTTGATAAATGAAGACATCCTTGAAATTCAAGATTTTATGTCTAAGTATGGATTTTATTTATTTATTTATATTCAGATTATTATACATAATTTTTAATTTCAAAAACAATCTTATTTCTATAGGTTGCCTACTAATGAACAGAAGGAGAAGCTTACTCAATCTGCAAAATCTCTTTCTAATTGGTCTGGTGGTTCTCAGTATTCGCCAGTAGAAAGGTTTGTTCATAATGCGAAATGTATGTCCTTAAGTCAGTTCTGCAAAATCAAACATGTAAGTTGAATACTATAGAGCCGAATTTATCTTTACTATTACAATTATATTGTTTGCTTTTTGAAATTAATATCATTTTTGATTTTCTTTTAGGAAACTTTATGTGTTACTGTAGCAACCACATTGAAATTTGCTGTCTCAAAGTATGGATGGTTTTATTATGGCTGCACAAGGTGTTCTTCGAAGGCACCTAATCCTGAAAAAGCTTATGAATGTTCATGTGGGCAAAAAGTCGAACAGCCTATACCAAGGTACATATAATCTAGATGAATTGCAAATAAATTTGGTAATGGATTTGTTATTAATCATATTATTTTCTTCGTTTAAAATACTATAGGTACAAGATTGAGATATATGTTAGCAATGGTGAATCAAAATATCGATTTGTATTCTGGGATTTCAAATGTGCTGCTATACTTGGAATGACTGCTGAATTTATGCATAGCTCTATGGTGGAGGTACATTGTTATACATAAGTTAAAATGTTAATAGTTTATCGAGTTGTAACGTTCAGATTATCACTCATGGTTGATATTTTATTTTTCCATTAGAATGGAGAAGATGATCCAATGGTTTATCCTGATGAGCTTGAAATGCTGTTGAATAAGAAAATGGCTTTTAGAGTTAAGGTGCAGCCAACGTTTTCCCAAGCGTCTGTTTGGAAGCTTTGTGATGATGAAGCCTTTGTTAAAGAGATTGAAAATGACTACATAGTAGAAGACGTATAATATTCACTTAATTCATGTATTATTTAAACATTTAACAAGTATAATAAATATTCGATGTTTCAATGTGCAGAATCAGTCTAAAACTGAATATGCAAAGTTGGTCCCTAACAAAGAAAATTTGGAAACTTCCGCAGTAAGTATCTTCATTTGTTAACATAATAATTTTCTACGATAAATATTGTATTATTATAATTCATTTTATATCTGACAATTAATTTTTTATATTGCAAGCAAATATTATCTGCATCTGGTGAAAATGATCCAGAATCAATCATTCTAATGACTCCGGCTAAGGATGTTGTAATTGCTGACAAGGGTGAAGAAGTTGATTTTGAAGCGTCTGGCGCTACGCAATTATCAGGCACCAAACCGTCCAAGAAATTAAAGATAGAACCATCTTCTTAATTAGAATTTTCGGAAATTTGATATTGAAATATATTTTATGAACTTTTTAGCACCAGAATGAGTTTAAGTATGAAGTTGTTAAGAACATGATATGTTTTGGTTGTAGGATGTGTTCTTACTTTTTTGAAGTGTTTATTTTGTGGGATTACAATTGACATTTATATTTCATGTATGGTTTAAAGGATGATAATGAGTATTTAATTCATGTGTGTGAAATTATTCAAAATCCTATGTTGTTATGTTGAACATTGTGTTTTGTGTGTTCTTTCAACTACAAAATTTATATGAGTATCATATCTTCAAATGTTAATAAGTATTTTAGATTGATAACAAAATACATTGTCATCTTATGAAATATGTGTATACGACTAAATTATAAATAGATTATTGCATGTCATGTTTGGTTTCAGCAGGCCTAATGGTGTTAGAAATTAAAAAAACAATTACATAAAAATTTATTATGAAATCCTTCAAAACTAATTATAGAAAACACATAGAAACACATTTTTTTACAATTTTTTTCAAAGTCTAATACATATGTTAAAATTGTAGGTAGTTCAGAAATGTTGGAGCAATGTTTGAATCTTGCATTCAACTGAATTAAGGATTTATAAAAAAAACAAGGTATAATTATCATATACAGTGAATTGTCTTTTGATTGGTAATGGAAAATCTACATTGTTTGTTTGAAATGATTAAGTTAAGCATGCAACTATACTTTTTACCAATCTCACGTCATCATATATAGTATTATAACTCAACATATTTAAATTATTTATTTGCCAAAATATAGTTGGGGGTTGAAATAAATAATTATGTCCACTGCCTCCTTTCTATTGGCTAGGTCAGTGGAGTATTAAAATAATTCAGCCGTAAGATAATTAATGTTATGCATGATTTGTAATAAATCAATAAGAATATCAATTCTCTATACATTTAGTTGTACAAGAAAATGATTGTAAATAATTAAAATGGAAAATCTACATTGTTTGTTTGAAATGATTAAGTTAAGCATGCAACTATACTTTTTACCAATCTCACGTCATCATATATAGTATTATAACTCAACATATTTAAATTATTTATTTGCCAAAATATAGTTGGGGGTTGAAATGAATAATTATGTTCACTGCCTCCTTTCTATTGGCTAGGTCAGTGGAGTATTAAAATAATTCAGCAGTAAGATAATTAATGTTATGCATGATTTGTAATAAATCAATAAGAATATCAATTCTTTATACATTTAGTTGTACAAGAAAATGATTGTAAATAATTAAAGTGGGCTAAGAAAATGGGTCCCACTAAATCCCACTATATATTATATAAAATATAATTAAAAAATTGATTCAAATATATCAAAATACATTAAAAGAGAGTTTTTCATTGGGTAAGGTGATGTATGATATGAGTAATTTCCAATTGGTGAATTATTTTATGGATTTGGGATAAAAAGAGAATTTTGAAATCTTGAATTATGGAGTGGATTTGGAATAAGAGGTGGATTTCCAAAATATGGGGTGTTTTGTTGATTTGGGATACAAAGAGGACTTCCATCATTTTGCATAAAATTGGAGCATGTGTTATGTTGATTGAGGTTTATTTTCAAACGAAATGTGTACATAAAAAAATTAAAATTAAATAAAATAAATTGGTCAAATTTAGACTAGATGTGAGTGAAAAATATGATAAACTAAATTATCTATTTATACTACTAAAAAATATTACAATTATTTTATTGTTGTTGCAATCTTATCATTCCAAAATGAAATCAATATCCTGAAATCAAATTAGTTATTATTGTAGTTTTTTAAGGTTGCGGATAGGTTTTGAATCATCACTTCCTAAAAGGTTGCGGACAGGTTTTGTATAAACCCAGTTTTTTAAGGACCAAAGAATTGTACGAAGTTAAATCATTTTTGTTGCTGGACTTATTTCTCACAATTTTAACTAAAATTGTGAACCTTTTGTTTCAATATCTTTTGTTGCATTAAACCTTACTGTATCAATTGCAATTAATTTCAACATTTGGTAGTATTCATTACTATATTTTAAAACAAATGAGGTTCTGGTATTTCTTTTACATGGTTTATGTATTTTGGTTAAATAATCATTTATTATGAAGGTTAATATTTGCGCTTTTATACCTCAAATTAGTAACAGATTGGAAAATTTCATCCATTACTAAATAAATATATTTTTATTTCTTATGTCCAAAATCTCAATGATAAATGCAATGTTTATTCATAACATTAACAATGGAATGTTTATTATATATCAATATATCAATAAATTGTAAAAATATTTTTGTATTATATTTTTTTATTATTTCCTTAATATAGTATACAAAAAAATTAAGCAAATTATATTATTATAAATTAATAATGTTTTACTTTATTATGTCCCAAACTGGAAAAAGTTATTTGTGGAAATTTTTTGAACCCATTTATTGATCATTTAACATCCATTACATTAAAAAAAAACTCTTATGCAATAAATTTGTGTACGTTGATCCAACCATATATATATATATATATATATATATATATATATATATATATATATATATATATATATATATATAAACAAAAAAATATATTATATTTTAATTTTTTTAAAATAAATTATTGCACTTGCGCGACCCGTGCGAACGCATGGGTCCTTTACTAGTATAATATTAAAGAGGGAGAAATATAATCTCAATGGAGTATCTTTTATATTTGTCAAGGGAAATAAAAATTTCATTTTATCCTTCTTAACCTTTATGTTAAGCCACATCCCTAAGACATGTTTTGTCATCATAAAAAAGAAGATTGTGGCTCTATGTACAAATAAGTTTTGATAAATGATCAAAAATATCCAACATCATAAATATCATCAAATAATAGAATGAATCAAAAAGCGTAAACTAAAACTTCCGATGATTTACTCAAATAAGATCAAATTCTATGAACATCATCAATAAACGAAATTGACCGTTAAAGTACACCTATGTTCTAAACCTTAATAAGTTTAATTATATTTTCGATCAAATTGGAAATATAGTGTGATGTCCTCTAAGTACTAAAAATAAACACACACTCACGAAAAATGTTTTTAAACTTCATATTTCTTCAAACTCTTTGAAAAAGTAAAAAAATGTTTTAAGTTGAACCATAATAGATTATGGTTTATTGATAATCTATTATGAAGTGTTTTTCGCTTGATAATTGATTATGGTTATGGTATTATCGAATATGACACATTTCTCACCGAGTAATCAATTATGATTTGAGCCTTATCAATTATGGATCAGATCAAAACAAAACTTCCCTATTTTTCCTATGTGTAGTCAATTATAACCATGCAATAATAGATTATGGACTACTTTTGAGTCTTTTCCAAAGCCTTTTTTTTTTTGTTAATCTTAATGTCTGCTCTACTATATAAGGAGGTCTCGTGGTCATTTAAAAATACAAAAGGAATTTAAAAAACTCTCTTCTTATCTTCTTATCTCATTTTGTTTTTATAACTATTATACATTTCATATATTTTTAGTGTTGAGAGAGAAAACACTATTTTGCAAACTTGTGTAACCATTATTAAAGTTCTAGTTTGATTTTAAAACCACAATGATAATGTTCTCTTGAACTAATAAAGTATAAAGGTTTGAAGAATTGAACATGTGATAAACGCTTTGGGAAAAAGGTCGCAAGTTGAACCCATTATAAAAGTTTGGTGTAAAAATTGTAAGTTGAACTTATGTTAAAAGCCCTGTTGATAGTCAAAAGTCTAAAAGAGCTATTCTTGAGAACATAATGTAGGCCTCGTGGTTTTGGCCCGAACCATGATAAATATTGTATTTTCCTTCCTTATCCCCTATCATTGTCATTTATCATATTTATTTATCTTTCTTCTTCTTCTTTTACCCTTTTCTTAAAACTTAACTAAATATTTTTAAACCTTTACGTTTTTGAAAAATATTTTATATCATAATTCACCCCTTTTTATGTTTAAACAACTATCAAGCGATTCGCAAAGGAAACTCTCTCTGATAGCAATCAATAAATAAAGAAGAAGTCGAAAATATAATTTGATTCTCAAGTTCCTACAGTTTGATAGGTGTGAAGAACGCAAGTTAGACAACTCATGATTCGTTGGGATATTAAGGATCACATCCCATAACTCAGATGAATTCTCAAGATTGTAATTGCACTTAAAAGCACTCAAGTGGGATTAGGCACTTTGCCTCCATACCCTATCTGTGTGGGCCTATGTGAAAGCCTCCTTCATAATATGTTTTTGTGTGTGCGAAGTACAAAAAAATGTGCATTTCTCCATGCTAACTACCCCACCTTAGTGCCACCACAAAGTTGTCTCTTCTCGGGGCATGTTCTCAATGATCAATCTCCCCAACGATCCATATTATTGGGCTGACCTCGTTACTTCATGCATAAATAATTCTCACTTCAAAGTTGATAACAAACACATGAAGGACAACTATTCTGAGCTGGCCAAATGCTCATCATGACAGACTCAATCTCTGGGCCTAATCTAGTAAGTGTTTGTTAATTACTGACGTACATGTGGACTCTCATTCTTTGACACTATATAGGAGTACATCCCCTTCCTTCTCAACTACTAATCCTAGGAATGGACAAATTTGAATCGCCCGATTGATACCGATTGACCCATTGTCTTTTTTGTGCAAATAGATCGGGTCGGATATCAGATCGATCCAGTTGCTTAATTTGGATTATATGGGGTTGCTTCAATCAGACTCATATGATTATTTTGGACTCGTCAGAAACCGAACCCAACTAATTTTTTATTATTATTATAGGATTGATCCATTATAAAAATATGGTTCATAATATTGTTAAATTATTATCATTTTTATAATTTAATTGTGACATTGGATACTAACCAGAATACAAGATATTCAATTAGAATTTTGAGTGTTATTTAATTTATGGTTTAAAGTTTGATAATGATCAAACTAATGTCAAATGATACTGAAAATATTATAAGGTAATAATAATTTTTTTAATTAAAAAAGATAGCTTTTTTAGGCTATTTTAAAATGTTCATAGTTTTTTTCGAAAAAATTAAAAAATGAATGTTTGTGAATTTTATAAAAAATGAGTCATTTTATTGATTTAGCTCAATAAATATTAAATCTATTAAATCCATCCAATTTATCCGGCAAGCCAATTTAATCGAATTTGTCAAAAATCGAAATTATATCAGTCGAAATTGGGCCTTAAGATTGAAACTGTGGTTTGTGTCGGATTTAAGTTTTGGTCTCGATTTCGACCCAAACTGACCGATTGTCCAACCCTCTGTTTACTGTGGAAATTGGTAAACAATCGCTGGTCCTCCCTGGTCTTAAAACGAAGGGTTACTTGCAGGATCGACCAGTTGATCCTAGGACATGTGCTAGTGCAAGTGAGACTTGTTCAAGCTTCGACGAAATGACTTTGTGAGGAACGGCTCCCAACAAAGTGTCGAACAAGTGTATGGTTTTTCCACACGAACGGTTTTAGACAATGTTATCGCCTATAGGTGACTCGTGATCGACAACGCTATAACATTCAAAAGATGTATACTACGAACACGCTTTCGGTAAACTCTATGATCGTGATAGAGTCAGTGTCGACAGCGTAAACGACAATGTAAAATGATAAATCAAAAGCAAAAGAAATTAAGATAAAATGTTCAACAGGAACAATTGAAAAGTAGGGAAGTTTCATTGAAATAAATGTGGTGATTCACGTACATAACACTCTTAGAGAAACTCTTGCTTCCTCGCGTTGGAAATGGGAAGTTTTCTTACAAGTGATTTCATAGTACAAAGTGAACACCCTTAGCCCCTTGTGGGATACTCCTATTTATACTAAACTAGAGGAAACTACTCCTAAGCTAACTTCCTAGAAGCTAGCAGATGTTATGACCCACGATTTGCATAACCGCCGCACCCATGTCTTGCTAACTGATCCACGTTATGGAGCTCTTATTTCTTTTGGAACTGCTATTTTATTTTAAATTTCAAATTTCTCCCGCCCAGACGTTAGGGCGAAGCTGTCTTCTGCACTTTTGATTAGAATTCTTTTAATTCCCAAATCTCGCGTTGGTCGACATAATGGCCTGTCGACAGAGCAACCTTTCCCTGTCGGCCTCGTCCTTTGGTTTGCTTTTCTTTCTTGCTTACGTTCAACATCTTTTTACCTTTTGGTAGGGTATGATCCCTACATTCATAGGACTCTTTCATTACTTGTGCTTTCAACCTGCCTTAGGAATATTTCGTGGTAACAAAATTCCCCCCAGAGATGCCATTTTCGATTGTCGATGTTGGTGAGATGATGGCATCTCTGAAACTGTCGACTTACCCTTTACTGTTCCCGCTTCTACTTAGTGGGACCTCTGTGTATCCCACGTGGGTGACGTCAGACAATCATGACGAGTGTTTCTACTTCTCCTTGAGACGCACAAAATCACGTCTACGTCACTTCACGTCCCCAAAACTGAACGTGTTTGCCTTTTCGTTTACCTTCTCTCCTCCACGTGTCTGTAGGCGTGGGAACGTGAGTATACATGTCGGCCATGGAAGTGTAACCACTCCCTCTTCTTTGCTCAGGGTTTAAGGGATATAAAACCCTCATTCTTCTTTCTTATTCTCTTTTTTGGCATTCTTGATTCAGCATTCACTTGTCTTCTGCTTTTTCTGTGAAAAAATCTTCCACTCCACAGCAAAGAACCCTCCTGTTATCTCCATGGCCACCTCCAACAAACCTTCAGCTGCTGAAATCACGCGCCCCATCAACATTGATGGCAGGGAGTATGTCCCCGAGCCTCCATTGGTAGAAGAAAAGGAGAAAATCGAGCGTTCTCAGGTATTGATTCCTTTCTCTCTGGCTAATGAACCCCTAGTGTTTCTAGGTCCTCTTCCAGAAAAATGACACCCATAGATTACCAAAAATGAGTCTTCCCTTTTTCCCGCCAGTCACATTTATGAACCTGCGATATCTGCTCAACAACCCTTCTCCCTTCGATACGTCGATAGGAACTTCAGGACAGCTCCTCCCAGGAATTGTCCTAAGTTTTGTGCTTGGATGGACCGGTTGGAAACAGAGAAACTCGACCACTGGAAAAGGACAGACATCTATACCCTCTTACAGATTTCCCGTTGTGGCCCTCCCCAGTCTTGTGGCATGTTATTAGCCGCCCTTCAATTCTGGGAGAGTTCGACCAACTCTTTCCATACTAGATGTGGCATGATCACGCTGACACTCCTAGATATTGCTGCGATCACTGGCTTGAGACCTACTGGCGAAGTTTTTGACTGCGAGGCCGTAGCACCAGTCTCCTTGAGATTCGACGTTGGTGACTCTCGCAAACCAACGTACAACAATTTTATTGATCATCACGCCTCTTCTGCAGGCCCCGTGACCGACGAGGAACATGTGGTGTTCTTGACCCTTTGGCTGTCTCGTTTTGTTTTCTGCTCAAGGTCTATGCACGTATCCAAACACTTTGCTCTCCTGGCCACCCAATTGCATCAAGAGCGTGATGTTGCCTTGGGCCAGCTGCTACTAGCCTCTCTCTACGAGTCTCTATCTGAGGTCGTCTGCCAGATTAGACTCTTCGACCCTGAGAACTCCAGGAAGAAGAATGTATTGGTTCATGGCCCTTTCTGGTTCCTGCAATTATGGCTCAATGCCACCTTCTCCAAAGAGGTAGCCCCGTATGGGATGAGGAGGGTTGCATGTCCCCCAGAGGAACGACATGTTATCTGGAAAAGGTTGATCCCCTTGACACCCATTGACAAGAACTTTCCGGACCTTCGAGTGTTTCTCCTCATCTTCGACATCATGTTGACCCGTGTCGACTTCCTACCCTCTATGGCACCTTTTTGCCGTCAAACTGAGGGTCCTTAGTGGCTTACCAGACCTTTCCCTCCGGCTGATGGGGAACTAAGGACTGAATCTTTCCTCATTTGGAGGCAGTTTTTGGTCCCTCGCTTCTTGTCGGCGGAGACTGCCAGTAGCAATCCTGGTCTAGTAGCTTACCAGCCTAACCTTGTGGCCAGGCAATTTGGCCTCTGCCAATTCATCCCCAAACCTCTGTTTTCTTCACAAGAGTGACTTGCCAATATCCTTTGCGGCCAACCTTGGAGCGAGGTCGAAGAGGAACTCGAAAATATTTGGAAAAACCGACCGCGTCTTCCCTCTCTCCCTTTCCGACCAGCCCACTATTGTACCAAGGAATTCCATGATTGGTGGCAGTCCTATTTTGCCCTTTATGTTGGAGATCCTGATGCAAAACTTTCTGAGTTAACTGAGGCTTTTGTTTGTTTGCAGGCGAAGTCGACTAAATGTAAGGCTCTTCATGTCAAACAAATTCGTGCTTTCCAGAATTATTTCCAAGTTGTGTATCGACCAGATAATCTTCGTGGGACCATCTGGGAAGTTGCGGTCGAACTAAAAGCGAAAGTAATCGACCAGCTCTCGAAACTCAAAATCCCTGCTTACGTGAAAGACAAATATCTTTACGCCCTTCACTCTGGAAAACTCAAATTCCCTCCTCTGCCATCTAGTCCACTGGCTTTGGCCTTTGGTCATTTGGTTCCAGTGTGGTTCTATTGTCCCATTTCGTACATATAGAACGCCTCTAGAAAGAGAAAAGCCGACAGAGTGGTCCCAACGAAGTATTATCTGCCTGAGTACTCAGGACCGCTTCATATTGACCCTCAATATGTTAGCGTGTTTGAAACCACGCAACTTGGTAACATTTCTCTGGAAATTTTAGCACTCTCGTTTAGCTGAATCTTGTCATTTACTTGCGTTTCCTTTATTTATTTGCAGCGCTCCCACTAAATCCTGCAAGTTCTGTATCTACTGACCAAACTGCTCCCTCGACACAAAAAAGTCAGGTTCGACTCTGGCCGCCTCACTATCTCCTTTGATTTTTACTTTTATTCTTAGCCATCCTTTCCTTTCCTTTCCTGCAGGTTGCTCCTGAGCAATCTTCTGATGATGATCTCAAGTCTTAAAGAAACCCAGCTCTTCTGTATGCTCCTCTTTGAAGCATCTACATTCTCTTTTATTTTCTAAAAGGGGAACATTATGTGATTGCTAATGTTTCACTTATGTGCAGGGTCAACCACGTTCGACAGAACCTACTGGCTCTTCCGTCTCCAAAAAATCCAAAAAACACAAACGCTCTGCTCCCGCGGGCACTGAGGTATTTCTTGTCGGCTCGTCTGCTCTTTTGGCTAGACTAATTGCTTATAACCTCTCTTCGTGTCTCCAGCACACCTCCCACCATAAATCTAAAAGCCAACATGGCCACAAAAGGAAAAAACATGACTCTCCTTCCAAGAGTGGTGACAATAAAAGGAGGAGGCATCATACAACGTCTCCTTCAGAGGTCCCTGTCACAGATGCCGACACTCCTGCAGTCGACACTCCCACCTTTGGCGCGGCCCCTGCTCCAGTCGTGGGCGTTTCGCCGTCGATTGGTCCTTCCCCCTCTACTGCCTTGGGGAACACAAATCAGGATACAGTCTCCCCTGCATCGACACAGGTATTTACCTGTATTCCTATTTATTTCTTTGGATTTTTTATTGCGCTTCTCTTACACAATTTTCTTTCTGCAGGCTGATGCTTCTACTGAGCCGACTCAGCCTGTTGCTGACTATACTCCCGCGTCGCCGGTGTCTTCCTTAGCTCGCCCCTTTCAATCTGTCGACACCGCTGGTGAGTCCATTGAATTTCCACTCCAGATCAGTGACAGTGACTCTGATTCGGTCACTAGTCATGCGACGTATCTGGACTCCAGTTCGACTAGTTCTTACTCGAGTCTCTCTTCAGCTTCCTTGCAGGATCCACGGGAGCCAGTCGGTGTCGACACCAACAAACAACAATCCTCCCAGGCTACTCCATTGTCGACTGCTTCTCCTCAGATCAATTCTCTGTCGGCAACTTCTCCTTCGACCTTCCCGGGGCTGGTGATTAAGCCTTCTGCTTTAGAGGTCATTTCCAGACTCCGCAATCTGGTGAAGTCGCGTGATGTTTCGTCCAACTCTGAGCCACTCCATTCCGGAAAAATGGGCCCTGAGGCGACGAAAACTAAGGCTCTCATGGACAAAATTCGCGTGCACGCCTTGAACTCTGACTTTTCTTTCGTGCTCATGCATGAGCCTACTGTCGGTCCAGAGCTTCTGAGCGCAATTGCCCAGCTGAAGGATCTCCAACTCTCTAATTACGCCAGACGTGCGATGGCGGCTTTAGAACAGCTTTTGGTGCCTATGTTGCGTCATATTGAAAGTGTTCGGGACACTGAGCGTCAAATTGCTGAAACTGAGGCGTCTGTGAAAGAGAAATGGGAGTTGGTGACGCATGCCGATGCGGAAGTCGCCAGTATGTTGAAGGCTATAGAGGAGCGGAAGACAGAATTGACCTCCAAACAAACACGGGCCGTTGAGATATGTCAACAAATTGATGCCCTTCGGCGTCAAATTGCCATTTTGGACGGTGAATTGGAGTCCATTACCCAGGAGGAGTCGCGTTTCGTCGATGAAGTGTTAAAACCTGCCCAGACAACTGTGGAGCAGACCGCCAGTGATGCTTTGGAGGTTGCTGACGAGCTTATGAACGTCGAAGGAACATTTGAAAAACTCAAAGCCCATGCCGACACTTTGGAGCCAATGTCTTTGCACTATAATTTTGAACTTAAATCTTTCCAATCCAAATTCAGCCAGCTTTGACCATTTCTATCGATGGTATTAGTTCATTTTTTGTAATATTTAAACAATGGCTTCTTGTCACATTAATGTTATCTTGACTTTAGCACTGTATACTTCATTTCTGTGCCTTTGCCGTTGGTATCTAACATAATTATCTCCAACTTTATTTTTGACATTTGTTTTAGTCTGCCAAAATTTTGACCTCTTGAAGGAGAGGCCTATATTTTTTCAAGTACTTTCCATTCACTCTTGAAATTCGCCTGTCTGGTGCCAGCTCTTCGACCTCGTAGGCATTATTAGAAAAAACCTGCAAAACCTTAAACGGTCCTTCCCAATTTGGGGACCACTTGCCCAACATTTTATCATTTCTGTCCATAGGCAAGATCACCCTCCAAACCAAATCGTCGACAACAAACACTTTCCCTTTCACCCTTTTGTTGTAGGCTCGGGAGACTTTCTCTTTTTGTCTTTGTAGAGAGTCTAATGCTAGCATTCTTTCTTCGTCTACGTCGACTAATTCGTCTGTCATCATGCTCCAGTAATCTTCAGAAGGTATTTCGTACTGCCTTTGGGTCCTGACCGCCTGGACCTGAATTTCTACTGGCAGTACTGCGTCATGCCCATAAGTCAGTCGAAATGGGGTTGTTCCAGTCGCTTCCTTTGGTGACGTTCGACATGCCCACAAGGCTTGGTCTAACGTCTTGTGCCAATTCCTTGGCTTCTTTCCTATGTGTTTCTTTATTAGGATGATGATCACCTTATTAGCAGCTTTGACTTGGCCATTCGCCTGTGCATAATATGGGGTAGATGTCAGTAACTTGATTCCCATTTCTTTTGCAAACTCTTGCACTCTTCGACCAGTGAAAACTGCCCCCTGGTCGGTTGTAATAGTTTCTGGGATGCCAAATCTGCAAATGATGTAACTCTGGACAAAGTCTATCACAACTTCTTGGTTTACATTTGGTAATGCTATGGCTTCGACCCATTTTGTGAAATAGTCGATCCCGACTAACACATACTTTTGTTGTTTCGACGAGGCTGGCTTTATTTCTCCTATGACGTCCAACGCCCATCCTCGAAATGGCCAGGGTTTCACAATTGTGTGTAGCTCGCTTGCAGGCACATGCTGTATGCCCCCATGCAATTGGCATTCCTAACAACCTTTGGCAAATTCAATGCAATCTTTCAACATTGAAGGCCAATAAACTCCTGAACGCATCAAGAGCCACTTCATCTTCAAACCTGCTTGATGTGCCCCGCACGCCCCGCTATGTATGGTCGATACGGCCACGTATGCTTCACTTTCCCCTAGGCATTTTAATAACACTCCTTCGACTGTCTTCTTGAATAATTCGTCATTCACCAAGACGTAGCTAAGGGCCCTATACTTTATCTTTCGATCTGTCGAGCCCACGGGATTACGTAAGTAATCGACTAGCGGTTTACGCCAATCACTCCCTCCCTCGTCGTTGACAGCCAAAATTTCGAAATGATTTTTATCTACTGCCCCTAGCTTCATGATCGCTAGATCTGACGGTGACAACACTGTCGCTCGTACTTTCTCTCTTACTTGGATCTCTTCGTCCTGGTCTTTCGACGTTTTATACCCTGAGGCCTCCTGTGCCAAATCATTTGCTCTTTGGTTTTCTTGCTGTGGTATGTGTTGGAGGTTGACTTCCTCAAACCTCTTGAGCAGTCTGATGGTAACCACGAAGTACATGATCAGATATTCTTTAACACACCTATACTCTTTTGATACTTGTTTAATCACTAACTCCGAATCTCCCATAATTTCGACATTCCTTGCCCCCAATTCCAGCAGTAGTTCAAGTCTGGTGATCAGTGACTCATATTCTGCTTCATTATTGGTGCATACCCCTTCGATTTTGTATTTGAACTCTGCTGGAATTCCATCTAGAGAATGTATGACTCCTCATATCCCAACTCCATGCTTATGTCTTGATCCGTAGAAGTATAGCCTCCATGGTGCTAAATCTACGTAATTCTGCGCCATTTCGACCATTGAATGGTCAACCAGAAAGTCTGCTACTACCTGCCCTTTCATCGCTTTCAAGGGTACGTACGTCAGGGAGTATTCTGTTAACGCTAAAGCCCATTTCCCAATTCGACTATGCAAAATTGGTTTAGATAGCATATGTTTAATAATATCAAAATGAGAAGATACGTAAACATCAACAAGCTTGATATATTGCTTTAATTTCGTACAAGAGAAATACAGGCATAGACATAGTTTTTCAATGTCACTATACCTAGTTTCAGGATCATTAAGCATTCGACTAAGGTAATACACAGGTCTTTTGACACAATTTTCATCCTCTTGGACTAACATACTTCCTATAGTCGATTGTGAGGCTGCAATATACAATCTCATTGGCCTATGCCTAACATGAGGGGCCAATACTGGAGGCTTAGTCAAATATTCTTTGATTTTGTCGAAAGCCTCTTAGTGTGCATCCTGCCATTCGAACTCTTTGTTCTTCAGTCGAAGTAGTGGGGAGAACGCTTTTGTTTTTCCACTTAGATTTGATATGAATCTTCTAAGAAAATTTATTTTTCCCAAAAAAGATTGCAGCTCCTTTTTGGTCAACGGGGGCTTGACGTCCATAATGGCTTTTGTTTTGCTTTGGTTTACTTCAATGCCCTTTTTGTGCACCACAAAACCAAGGAAGTCACCTGCCTGCACACAAAAAGCGCATTTTAATGGATTCATTTTTAATCCACATTTCCTCATCCTCAGGAAAGCCTTTCGGAGATGGTCGACGTGAGTATGTTGTCCATTTGATTTTATCACAATGTCATCAATGTAGACTTGCATGAAATCCTCAATGAAGTCATGGAACATTGAGTTCATTACCCTCTGGTATGTTGCTCCGACATTTTTCAGGCCGAATGTCATGACCACCCACTCATATGTCCCTAAGGCTCTTGGACATCGAAACGCCATCTTCGGCACTGCTTCTTCTGCAATAAAAATTTGGTTATATCCAGCATAACCATCTAACATGCTTAAATATTCAAAACCAGCGGCCGAATCGACTAGCATCTCAGCCACGGGCATGGCATATTCATCTTTTGGGGTGGCAACATTTAGATCTCTAAAATCAATGCATACTCTTAAAGACCCATTTTTCTTTATGACTGGCACAATATTGGCCAACCATTCGACATACCTTGCAGTTTGGATAAACTTGCTTTTCAAGAGTCTTTCCACTTCTGTTTTTATCTTTGCCATAATCTCTGGGGCGAAACGCCTGGGCGTCTGCTTCACTGGTTTTCTTCCATCTTTTATGGGCAGCTTTAACTCGACCAAATCTCTACTCAAACCAGGCATTCCATTATAATCCCAAGCAAAACAATCTCTAAATTCTTTGAGTATGGATATTACCTCAGACTTTACTTTGTTGTCGATGTTGGCGCTTATATATGTTGGCCTTTTCTCGCCATTCTCGCCAAGGTCGACTTCTTCCAAGGGGTCTTTTGGTCGGATTCTCTCTGGTGCCTTTGGGTCTTTTTCGAACCCTAAAGGTTCACTGTCGTAAATGCAATCCAGACGCTGCATGTCGAAGTCCCCTTTATTCAACGCATAGGCCTCAACAACCATGTTTTCTTCAGCCTCTATGGCCGACTTTATTTTGTTTTCGGCAACGTATGCCGAAATCTTTCTTAAAGCTTCTAACTCAGACATCATCACTGGCATCCCCCCAGCCTGTCGGCCGGATACCTGTGTATGGTGGATCATCTAGGCATTCCACATCCTAAATGAAGCCGTGAGTCTCATGTAGAGTTAGAGAGACAAAAGCTTCACTTAGGTTAGCATAAACATCCTCAGTTGGGAAGCAAGGAGAGATGTTGGCCAGCTTTCTTTCAAACTCCTTCTTGCCGATATTATTCACATCGGCCATAAAATATCCTTGGTCGGCCTCGATGTTTTAGGCCACCCCATCCTCTCTCCAAAATCACTAGTCTTTGGTGTGCTGATGAGGGCACAGCTCCGACGCCATGTAGCCACTCTCTGCCAAGTAGCAAGTTGTAACTTGGCCTTGCGTCTATCACCATGAATAGTGTCGGTCTGGTCACGGAACCTACTGTAACATTCACCATAATTACTCTCATGGTGCTTTTCGTCTCCCTGTTAGATGCCCAAAAATGCTTATTTGAGCTATCAAATGTGGGCATTTTTCACTCCTTTTTGTTGCTAAAGCGTTCGAGACCGCCTTTGTTTTAGATAAATCGCAATACAATGTTAAACGATCTTGGTACCTTTGATTTGTGCGTTATTGTGCAGGAATTAGGCATGAAATAATAGAAAATGAAGGCACAAGAAAATGGCAAGGGACCAAGAAAAAGAAAGCATTCATCAGCATGCTCGCTAGGCGAGTGTTGTGGCGAAGTGCTCGCTAGGCGAGCACCCAGCGAACATCTCCAGTATTTTACAGTAGCAAACATCAACAAACTCGCTAGGCGAGCAGACAGCGAAGGTGGTAGCAAACACGTCCAGACTTGGTCAAAAGCGCAGCCAGCACTCACTCGCTAGGCGAGCCATTAGCGAGCTCCCAGCGAGCAATTCTAGTAGCAAAACCTCCTAAGCTCGCTGGAGCGAAGGTGGAAGCGTGGGCTTCGCCTAGCGAAGGTTTTGTTCGCCTAGCGAACATGTGAAGTCTGAAGTTAGATATTTCTGGGCGCAGGTGCCTCTGGTGCCTATTTTAGGGGCTCGCTAGGCGAGCCATTCTGCTCGCCTAGCGAGCATGACAGCTCAGACCATAGTACTATAAGTAGCAAGGACTACTTTTTGGACAACAACTTAGATTTTCCTAGATATTTTCCTGCATTGCTTTTTGGATCATTTTGTGACCTAGAAACCCATTTTATCATTTCTCTTCATCTCTTAACAATCTTTCACAAAAAGAAGGTGGATTCCCATCTAATCTCGACTATTCGACTCGGATGTTGATCAACCTTCTTCCGAAACTTGTTGACCAAGTTACCATGAAAATGAGTAGCTAAGTTCTTCATTTTGTCAAGGTTAGATGTAGATAATCATTAGCTTTGTATGTAAATGGGATGATCTTCATTTGTAAACTCTTTAATGATGAATATATGGTGAAAACTTTGTTTTGTCGATAACTCTTTATGTTGGTTTATGATCGAGAGATGTTTACCAACTCTTTACCTAGGTTTTCATCCAATCTTGTTTGTTAGCTAGAGATAGTAATGAATGATTTTGTTCACCATAAAGTTGAACCAAAAAGTTGTCATTTTGATAGATTGTGTTAGAGATAAATAATGGATCAAAATGGGAAAACCCACAATGTGTGTTAGAGATAAACACATTGGGAGGACTTTGTGAAATAGTTTATCATCTAAAGGAGTTTATAAGTCTTGTTGATCGAACATATGCATGCAAAGTGATTGTCGAACCCTAACTTTGGCAATATTTCTCAAATATTAAAACCAAATCTTTTACCGCATTTTCTTACACTTTTATGCAAGCTACCGTGACTAAAACCAAAGACCATTGTTACCTTAAGCTAAGAATTAAAACAATTGTCGAAAGGCGGCGATATCTCACAATCCCTATGGAGACGATAACAAAAACCCGACACTTAAAATTACATTCAACAAAATGGCGTCGTTGCCGGGGATTGTGAATTGATATTGCGAGCATCGCAATAGTTGCTTAATTTTTAAATTTTTGACTTGTGCTTGTAATTTGTTTGGTTTAGTGTGCAACTTTCGTTTTATGCGAGGGCAGGTTCCTGAGGACGAACTTCTTTTTGATCCTGAGATCGAAAGAACCGCTAGGAGACTGAATAGCAGAACGAGACGAAGGAGGCAACAAGCTAGACAACGACAAGAACAAGGAGAAAGTTCTTCTACAACACATCCACCACCTTTCACACCTATCATGGATCAACCACCACAACCACCGCCCATTTCCACACCATGTGTCAACAGTCCAAGGAATACTTCTCAGTTTACCAACCACACGGGAAGGCAAGCCGAGATGAAAACGGGAACTCTTAACCTACTATATGGAAGTCCATTCACCGGAATGGACCATGAAGACCCATTTGCTTTTCTCACCAAATTTTATGAGATAGCATTGGCGGCCGGAGTTGATCAAGCTCAAGAGCTACCGTTGTTCAAAAGATTATTTCCCCACGCTTTGCTCGGCAAAGCAAAAGATTGGTACTTGGATCAAACACATGCAGTCATGACGGATTGGAACGTGTTGGAAGAGAAGTTCATTGAAAGATTTTTCTCCCACAACCGTTTCATGGAATCCAAAACGGCAATCTCCGTGTTTTCACAAGGGACCAACGAATCATTGAATGAGGCGTGGGAAAGATTCAAATCCATGCTTCGGAAGTGCAAAGGGCATGGATTTGACGAATTGACTCAAATCCACATTTTCAAGAATGGCCTCCAACCTGTAAGACCCCAATTTTGTCCCTAAGATCCCTCATGGCATCATATCATAACATTGCATTGCCTCAAGGATCATCGGACACCTTGCTTCCTTCCCTGTGGGTGGGATCCCTTTGAGAGTGGTTCTTGATCACCAAACATTGCTTGCATTTGTATATCATTTCTTTTCTTTTAATCACTAACCAAAATGTACAAAAATATGTCATTAACCTTTGTTACTTGCAGCTTAAGCAATCAACAGTCAAGGCATCAGATGAATTCATGGTACAAAGAGCAGATGGCATTTTCATGAGAAATGGATCATGTGATCATTTCATTAAGCTTATTTGAACTATAGGTTCATTTTGGAGCAAGTTCCCAAGTGGCAAAGGCCCCAAATTCATCAGAACAATTTCAGGTCATCTAAGGGCCTATGCAGTCAACTGAAAAGTCAACTGTGGAATTTGAGTTGAGAAATTGAGTGTCTTCATCCCATTCATGTTCAAATCATGCTTATTCATCATTTCAAAGATCAAGGTTGAAGAATTTGAAGTCAAGTCAAAAGATTCCAAAAATGGAAAGTGACCTATAATTTCAACTTTCCAAAAATGGCAAGTTTTTGATCCAACTTCAACTCAACTTTCCAACATGAAAGAAGCTTCAAATGAATTTTTTCCAACATGAAAGTTGAAGATCTCTCTCTCCCATTTCCAAAAAGTCCAAGATCATGGGCATCTGATGAATGGTTGAGGAGATATGATCCAATCATTGCCAAGTATACATGGAACTTCAAATGAGCATATCTTTTGATCCATAACTCCAAATGGAATGGCTCTTTTTGCAATATTCTTCTCTTGACCTCTAATTTCCAAATCATGCATCACATTACATAAAATCTCATCACATGATCACTTGCTATTCCATGCTTTTTTTGGAGGGAAATTGAAAATTTCAAAAATGGTGCATTGTATGGATTTTCTACCATTGCCATTGAGTTTAAAAGATGATTTTAAGTGACTTTGATGAGGCAAAGAGTACTGTTCACGTGCAATTAGTACATGCACCATGCATTTTCAAAAATTTGCAAAACACCTTATTTCACTTAACCAAATTAAACATGGATTAGCAAGGTGATTAAGAAAGCATATAAATACTCTAATCATAACAGAATTGAAAGGGGTTAATCACAATTCACATTTCTAGATCTAAAATTCTCTCTCTCTCTCCAAAATTTTCTTCAAAATAAAATTCAAATTTCTTGAACATAACACCTTGTTTTGGTTAGAGATTCATGATCAGTGAGTTGATTATAGTGTGAATCAAGTGTTGAAGTGGTGAATTCGTGCAAGAATCAAGTGGTTGAAGCTCATGAAGTTGAAAATGGAAATTCAAGTTTAAGCTAGATCTACACGTGTGCAAGCTTCCTTTTCTTCACCAAACATCATTTCAAGCATAGTAGAGTGGATTTGGATCATCACAAGCTGTGGATCGTGTGAATTAAAGATTCTGCTCTTCAAGAGGTTAATTTTCGATCCTCTTATTTTTTAAATTCATTGCTAGATTCTTGTAGATCTTGTTCTCCTGGTGATTCTGATCTAAAAATCGTGTGAATTGGTGTATTATTGAGCAAGTTATGTGTGTTTAAAGTTTGAGATCCAAAAATGATTCTGCTCGATTCTGTTAATTGATGATGATTTAGCATGAAATGTTTGTTGATTCGTGTTCACCATGGCAAGATCTTGTTAATGATATAAAAATATTTGAATTCTGGACATTTTTGAAAATTCTGGAAAAATTGGATGAAGGTCGTATGAACATTCATCTTCTTCCTCATGAAGAAGATGAAGATGCATGCATTTCTGGAATTCTGGAAAGATTACGGCGGTTTTGTGCAGATAGCGGCGGTTTGAACCGCCCTAATCTGCAGCGCTAGGGTTCTTAATGGAACGAGGTCGTTTTGGCCTTAAGCGCGCTTCATATTTTAAATATGTACATGGTTCGATTCTGGCCGAGTGTGTTTTTGCAATTGTTCATCATTTTATTCACTTTCCCTCTAAATTACATACATGTGATCATTTCCATTTCAAATTATTTTCTCCAACTTGTAAAAATCATATAAAATTGAAAAATGATCCAATTCATCTCCAATTTTTTGCAAAATGTTCCTTGAGATATCTAGTTTTTTATGATCATGAATTTGCAAGTTGTGCCTGGCTAGAAATTTATTTGCTCTAGGTTTATTGAACACATGTGCATTTGTGACCTTGCCTTACTCTTTCCTTTGTGAAATGCTTGATTTTAATCCAATGAACTTGAAATTTTACATGCTGATTCTAGACACATTGATGGATGTTTTGGTTTTTCTTTGGTATTTTTATCATTCACCATTTCTGTTTTATGCTTGTGTTAACATGGTGTGACAATTTGTGTCATACATTTGATTGTCCAACTTGTGCAATTTAATTTCCATGACAAATGAACTTGGATGATTCTGATTTTTTGTATGATGATCATGTTAGATGTTTTAAATACTCATGAATTTTTCCAGAATTATTTGAATCATTTCTGTTTTGTTTTGGAATTTTCATTCATGATGTCCATATATGAGCCTTGAAATTGCCTTTGACTTCTTTTGATCATGAAATGCATTTGATGATTGATTTTGATGTAAGCCTTTTTAGGACTTGTTAATATGTGTTTGAAGTTGCATTGTGTTAAATTTCAGCTCCTGTTTTGAATTTTTTCTTCACCTTTGACCCTAGGCTTTGACCTAGTGGTTTGTTACTTACATGTGAGCTTTGATTTCAGGTTTAAGCATCCAAATGCCATGGTTGATGATGCTTCATTTATTTGATGTTGATGTTTGCTTTTGATTACTAACATTGTGTGTTTTTTAGGTTGATGATAACTCATTTGAGTTTGCCTTTATGGTTTATACCTTGTACATTGGGATTGACTGTTGGTTATTAATTGTTGTCTGTTTGTTTGAGTATTGTACTGATTGGTTTAGTTGTTTCCACAGGTACCTAAGTTGCTTTAAGTTCATTTGAACTTTGCTTTGCTTTTGCTTGTGGTTGGCATACCACTTAGGTATAATCCCTAATCTTCATGTAGTCTGGAAGACCTACTGTTATTGGTAGGCACCTGTCTGAAGCCCTCCTTAAGAGGCCATGTCTTTGATTGATTACATTTGTCCCAAGCAGGTTAAGTCCTCTTAAGAGGCAATGGGCAGATAAAAGGGATGTGTAATCCATCCCCTGGTATTCACTTGTGTCATTCACTTTGCTCACACCATGTGTTGATGCATTGTGAATAAGAACCCAAGATCTTATAGAGTCAATCATATGTGGAGAAGAGTTCCTTCTTTCTGAACTCCCACACTTTCAATTTGTTTAAAGCTCTCCCAGGCCAGGGATAAGAGCTATGAGGCACACCCCTCATCTCCATTTCATCTGTTTCACCCTAACTCTCAATGTTAGGGTTAAGAGCTCAAAACACCCCATTCCAGTTGGCTGTAAAGCCTAACCTTGCTTGAGCCTAATTGATTGTGTATAGTGTGTGATAATTGACTTGTTTGTTTGCTTGGTTGCCCATATGTGCATAATTGTTTGAGTGTGCTTTTGTGCATTGTTTTCATCTTTGAGTATTAATTGTATATCATTTCATGATCATTGTTCATATCTTTGTGACACTTTGTTTGTCCATTGAGGAGTCAATTGTAAGTCCATTTATTGGCAGTTGTTTCCTATGATCTGGGAGGAGTTGGGACTAAGACCATTGATTGGCATCCCATTTCCTTGGAGTCGAGTTTAAAACCATTTATTGGCAACTTGTTTCCTTTTGCTTATTGCATTTATCCATCTTTGTTTTGTGAGACTAGTATAAGTCCATTGATTGGCATCTGGTATCCATGTTTTCTTTGCTTTGTGAGATTAGTATAAGTCCATTGATTGACATCTGGTATCCATGTTTTGTTATGAGAGATTGGAATAAGTCCATTGATTGGCATCCGGTATCCATTTTGTTTTGTGAGATTGGAATAAGTCCATTGATTGGCATCCGGTATCCATTTACTTTGTTCATCTGTTATTTGCTTGTTGCCTTTTCCAAAGGAATCACTCGGATCATCTACATATGATCTCAAGAGGTGAACATCTAAGAAGTTTTGCATCCCTTAACCTCCACCCTTTTTGTTCTAAACCTCCATTTGCATGTTAATTCAAACAAAAAAAAATTATTGTGCAAACATTTTCACTTCTTTTCAAATTAGAAACCTAGGCCTTAAGCCTTTGATTTTTCAAACTTCATTTTTCATAATACTTCTTTTGAATTGAATTATAATCATACTTTGACCATCTTTTTTGTGAATAAATCCTAATTGGTTAATTTCACTCATTCAATTGTTTTGTGGCTTTGTCCATTCTTGATAAGTTTTCATACATTAGCCATAGATCTCAATTATCTTAGTGGTTGATGTAAATCTCACCTTTTGTCCTTAGTGATCGAATTGTAAGACTTCCTTGCTTATTATAGGGCATGGTCCCTCACTAGCAAGTTGAAGCTTTTCTCACATGGTGGACTTGTGGTTGTATAGGTTGAGTTTTCTCCCGTGGATAACGAAAGACCTTAGTGCTTTTGTTTAAAATGAATTCACCCATGTTTTGGAAATCTTTTAGCCGAACTACGGCATTTTGATCCTTACCTTCCATGGAAAGGTACGTAGGCAACGGGTTCATCCGTTCAAACACAAAAAAATAATAAAACTTGTATATTCTTTTCTCATCCTCCCAATCTATGTTTGCACAATAAATATTTTCATAAACAATATCTTTTGCAACAATTTGTGAAAAGGGTTCCCTAGGAGTACCTAGGATGCATTGGGTGCCTAACACCTTCCCTTTGCATAATTACCCCCTTACCCAGATCTCTGACCTTTCATTAGTTTTCTATGTGTAAAACTTCTTAGGCTTTTGTTCGCTTTTTAGCCATTCCTTCGGATAAATAAAAGTGCGGTGGCGACTCTATCTTTGTATGCTTTGCTTTTGGTTTAATCAATAAATCATAAAGTGACGAATACACCGCTACAGAAAAGTGGCGACT
Organism: Lathyrus oleraceus; assembly: GCF_024323335.1. Taxonomy (NCBI): domain Eukaryota; kingdom Viridiplantae; phylum Streptophyta; class Magnoliopsida; order Fabales; family Fabaceae; genus Lathyrus; species Lathyrus oleraceus. The sequence continues at coordinate 121,923,379 of NC_066581.1, read as the reverse complement.
CCACTGGGGACGAAATTTTCCTGGTGGGTTTGCCAACTTTTCACAATTGTTGTGATATATTGTTTATGACATATTTTTGTACAATTTGGGATTACTGTATTGCTTGTAATGATTGATTTGCTTGATATATCAATTGCTTGCTTGCTTGGTGATCTCTGTGAGATGAGTTCTATACCCAAACTCGAGTGCACCCTATGATAGGAGAATGGCATAGTCTCGTCGACTTGTGTGGAGTTATTCCTTAGCAAGTTGACTTGCGAGTCCATTCACTTGGTGGAGGTCATGTTGGATTAATGATGTCACATAAGTTATTTGTGGTTAGGCATTATTCTTTCAATATGTGCCGTAGAAGCCAAGGACCTTAGTTTACCAAGCCCATCTTGGCCTATTTCCAGGACGTAGTGCGGAGGTCGTTCAAATGTAAGATCTGATACGATTGTTATGCGATACTACACTCATAAGAGTCTCTCTTGAGAATATTTTTGGAATACGAGTATTCGTTCCTCCGATAATATTCGAAAGATGGGATGATGACTATGGGAACCTCTGGTAGAACATGTTCGACAGGTTTAAACCATAGTACACTCCCTTTGGGTGGTTCTTAACCGAGACTCCATGCTCGTGACTTACAACAAACCCGTGATTCATGGTTGAGTCGTTCAGACATCCTTAATATCAATGGAACTTGGGTGTTGATAAGGTGAAAACCTAATCCACCAAAATGGATGAGTGATATTAAGGATGGTTGAACCGTTCGTATATCGTTAATATCAATGGAACTTGGGTGTTGATAAGGTGAAAACCATAATCCACCAAAATGGATGATTGATATTAGGGATAATACGAGCCATCCCATGACCTTTGTCTGGTGTGCTTTGCTTGATCCTTGAGTGTGATTGTTGCATTCATGCATTCATGCATTCATCTGCATCCATGTCATCAAAAAGTGAGAATTTTTTTTCAAGGAACCTAAGGGGTTTCTTTGCAAAATTTTCATATATGGAAAGATAAAGAATTATTCAATGAGATATTTCCATATGCAATAAAATGATTAATACTTCAAAGTTTGCAAATAAATCCCTCAAGTTCCTTTGAAGTAAAAACAAAGCATATGCACAAACACTTCATGCATCATTTGCATAAGCAGGTGTCGTTCTCAGCCTCTGTCCTGTGGTATGATCCCTGTGCTCTTCATTTATTTTGAAGACATGTTGACGCCCGGTACTACACCAGAGCCATCTCTGCAAGATTGATGGATCATGTTGAGCAAGAGAATTGTGAACTCAAGGAGGAATTTGCCAGACTAAGTGCTTTTGATGGATTTATTCCTGGTTAGCCACTTGTCTTCTTTCTCATATATTGATGCTGAGGATGAAGTTGGAACGCCTTTCTAAGCTTTATCTATTGCTGAGCCAATTGAGAAGAAGTCTACTTCATTTGCTTCCTATCGTGATGCAAAACTAGCCATTGAATGTGGTGCAGTTACTGGTTTAGGGAAGATGATTGAGCTTGAAGACAATAAGTCTCGGGCTGGCATTGGCTATTCTTCTGGGGTCTTCAATGAGAAAGGGTTGTTCAAGAGTGGAGGTTTCATCCACGCCGATCAGAGCTGAGGAAGCTGCTGCTATCTTGGAAGATGATGCAGAAGACTTTGACAACTTTGTTATCCCTGGCGGGATCTGCCACAATTAGGTCGCTGTAGATGTTCCTACAGTCATTCATAGATCAAAGTAAAGCTTCACTTTGTTTGAAAACCCTTCTCCCATGCCAAAAGGAGAAGTGATGACATTGTTGGCAACATTTAAAACAATGATGTTTTCATTCAATAAATTCATATTAAACATTTGTTTTTCCAATTGTTTTCACTTTTTGCCTTTGCATGAAATTGGTGATCACAAAAAACCCTGAAAGAAAAAGCGTAAAATCAAACTTTTTCTCTGCATAATGATTGCCTTGTTTGATTTCAAAAAGCTTTTCATTATCCAAAATCATTATGCAGGGATTTCTAAACCCATTGAACATAATGATCCAACGCCATCTCCCAATCTTGAATTCCTTGTATTTGAGGCAGAGGAAGATGATGTTGAAGGTGTAGGTGCTTAATTGGCTGCATTATATGGTAAAACACTAGCTGGTTACAAATGTCTTGACTGATGTCATGACATGGTATGTATATGTGACTACATTGTAGGTTAGAATACCTAACTGTACTCTGATGTCTTGACTGATGTCATGACACACTTGAGTAGTTACTGCAGGATTAGCTAACACAGGATTTATTGAATGTCAAACTGGATGCTGTGACATTCATACCTGTCAGTAGATACTAAGGAATAGAACAGCTGGTGTTCTGTTAGAACTTAGTATTTATTTCCAGTCTGGTTATCAAGGAAAGACCAGACCTGGCATAAGGCCTACTGACTGAATGTCAAACTGGATGTTATGACATTCATCATTGACAGCAGCTACTGAACATTAGACAGAGTGGTGTTCTGCTATACTTCAGCATGTTACTTAGTCTGTTCTTCAAGAGAATAACATAACTAACTTAAGGCCAAATGTGTAAATGTTAAATTGGACACTTTGACATTTATTAATGTAAGATGTTACTGTAGTATGGTCATTTTGATCATGTACAGGTCAGCAAAATTGTACAGTCTGTTTTCTGGAAAAACAGACTCAGCATATGGACCTTGATGTCAAGCTGAATGTCGTGACATTCATTCCTGACAGGATATGCTATATTGTAGGTTGTTCAGTTTTCTGTTTCAGCTTTTTCTCAGGCTATTCTTCAGGGATTCAACAGCTGAGAGAAAATCCAGGAAATCAACAACCAAGCTACATTTAATGAACCTAACAAATAGCCTATTTGTTAGTAACCTAAATGTTGAATTTATGGGAACTCGCGTGACCTTAAATTCAGGAGAATACAGGTGCAAAAGCCCAGGTACTGCAATATAAAAGGAAGGCGTTCCTTCATTCAGTTTTGGGGATTTTGAGGCGTGAAGATTTTGTGTGTCCATCATACTTCACTGCTGTATTTTTGTGAGTCTTGTATTAGACGTATCTTGTAAGCCAAGCCATTATCAAGTAGATGATTGATGTGGCATAGGGTGTTCATTGAGTTGTAAGTGTTGTGTTGCTCAAAGCTTTTAAGCGTGAGTGTTGTGTATCTTGATTAAAGCTGTGAAGCACAATCAAGAGTTGTTTGAAGGGTGACTTCAAATTGTCTTTAATATTGATTAAAGGTAGTAATCACTGAGGTGATTGAGGGGGAGTGAGTAGGAACTCTGATCTTAGTGTAAGATTGAAATTGCATTGGGTAGTGATTAAGTGATAAGTTGTAAACGGGTGAGTTTAGCTTTGAATTGATACTACTAATAGTGGATTTCCTCCCTGGCTTGGTAGCCCCCAGATGTAGGTCATGTTGGACTGAACTGGGTAAACAATTACTTGTGTTATTTACTGCACTTACGTTTAAGTTCTGCTTAATTCCTGTCTGTGCAGAATTGGATGTCATAACAACCCGTGTGACATCTAAAGTCTGATAACTAGAATTTCAATTGGCATCAGAGCAGGCACCCTGCCTGTGAATTTCTGGGTGAGATCTAGGGAAGTTACTTTCTAGTACCATGGACAAGGATATAGGACACTCAAATAGACCACCCATGTTGGATGGCTCTAATTATGATGACTGGAAGCCTCGTATGATAGCCTTCTTAAGGTCTCTAGATAGCAAAGTCTGGAGAGCTGTCAACAAAGGATGGGAATGTCCAATGAGGACAGGTGAAGATGGAGTCAGTGTGCAGATTCCTGAAGAAGAGTGGGACAAGGAGCAAGAGGCATTAGCTCTTGGAAATTCCAAGGCCTTGAATGCATTGTTCAATGGAATCAGTAAGAACATCTTCAGGCTGGTGCACCACTGTGAACTAGCTAAGGAAGTTTGGGATACCCTCAAGGTAACTCATGAAGGTACTTCCAAGGTGAAGATGTCCAAACTTCAGATGCTGACCACCAAGTTTGAAAATCTGAGGATGAAAGAGGATGAGACTATTCATGACTTTCACATGAATATTCTTGAAATTGCAAACACCTCTGGTGGACTAGGTGAGAAAATGGCTGAAGAGAAACTTGTAAGAAAGATTCTCAGGTCCTTGCCTAAGAGATTTTCTATGAAGGTCACAGCCATAGAGGAGGCACAGGACATCTGCAATATGAAGGTGGATGAGCTCATTGGTTCTCTTCAAACCTTTAAAATGGGCTTGTGTGAGAAGGCTGAAAAGAAGAACAAAAGCGTAGCTTTTGTATCTAATGCTGAAGAAGAGTCAGAAGCAGGATATACTGAAGGTGATGAAAGTATATCAGAAGCCTTAGCCATGCTTGGGAGACAGTTCAACAAGCTCATAAAGAAATTTGATCAACAGGGTAGACCTAATGTCAAGAACATCCCGTCTGACATAAGGAAAAGATCAACTTCTGAAGAAAAGTTCAACCAAGGCAAGGGAATCCAGTGCCATGGGTGTGAAGGATATGGTCATATTAAGGCTGATTGCCCTACCTTCCTCATGAGGCAAAGGAAAGGGCTATCTGTCACCTGGTCAGAAGAAGACACTGAGAGTGAATCTGAAGGAGAATCTGCCAAACATGTCACTGCTCTGACCAGTGTCTGTACCTCAGAAGATAACTCAAGTGGAGATGAGCTCACCTTGGATGAACTTGCTGCCTCATATAAAGAACTATGTGTTAAAAGTGCAGAAGTGTGTATCCAAGGAGAAAAGCATAAGAAACTCATCAAAGAGCTAGAAGCTGAGAAACTAGAGCAGCTGAAAGTCATAGAGGGTCTGAAGGGTGAGATCTCTTTGTTGACCTCTAAGCTAGACCAAATGACCAAATCCATCAAAATGTTGAATAAGGGATCTGACACCTTGGAAGAGATCTTAAAGATAGGACAGAAGTCTGGAACCACTTCTGGTTTAGGCCTTGGGAAAAGATCATCAGCTGAACGCACACGCCCAAAGGCTAAAGTTCATAAATCCAAAGGGAAGTCACGCACAATGTCTCAACATCGAGGAACCAGAATGAGCAATCATCAGAAGAAGAAATTCAAGAGATGGAGATGTCATTACTGTGGTAGATTCGGTCACATAAAACCCTTCTGCTATAGGCTGCATGGTTACCCAAACCAGACCTCACAAGGTAGGCCTAAGAAGAAGGTGTCTACGCATAATGTCCCCATTAAGAAACAAACATGGGCGGCTAAGCAGACACCTCAAGTCAATCCTAAGCAGCAGGCACCTAAGCTTCACTTCTCTCCTGAGAATCAACAGTGTGTTGCTAACCTTGCTCACACATCTTCAAGGGCACATATCAGACAAGACTGGTACCTTGATAGTGGCTGCTCAAGGCATATGACTAGGATGAGCAACCTAGTAGTGAATCTACATCCTCCTACCACCAAATTTGTAACATTTGGTGATGGAACTAAAAGAGAAGTCAAGGGTGTTGGTAAGCTGGACTGTCCTGAAGCTCCAAAATTGAGTGGTGTATTGTTAGTAAAAGGACTAACTGTGAACCTCATAAGTATAAGCCAGCTATGTGACCAAGGATGCAAGGTGGAATTTACCAAGGGAGGATGTGTGGTGTTGAATGGGTGCAATCAAGAAGTGATGAGAGGAGACAGATCCAGAGATAATTGCTATCTATGGAAATCTAAAGACTCTCTCAACTTTCCCAAGTGTCCTTTAGCCAAGGGAGATCAGGAAGGGAAGCTGGGACTTGGAAGACTTGATCACCTTCAGATACAAGGAATGAAGAAAAGCAGTTCCAAGAGAACTATGAGAAGAGTCTCATATCTGTCTTTAGATAAAAAGACAGACTGTGGAAAATGTCTGATTGAAAGTAATGAGCCATTGGCACCTATTGGTCATCATACAAAGGATATGACAGCAAGGGATAGACAGAGGTGTGTATTATTGTCGTCTGCAGAATCTCAACACCTAGCGTGTGGTGGCAGGTGGTCAACCCTAGTATGGAGGAACCTGATGCAGACAGAGTACAATGTCACCCGTAATGTCATGACATTGTACACTGCTAAGTGTGACAATAGTAAGGGCAAAGAGGGAATGCGTACGTCTGAAAATTTATAGCAACTAATGAAGTTAGTTAGCTACTGTTTAGTAAGTCAAATTATTAAACAACAAATAGTGAGCTCTGAGTGGTCAAAAGCTAATAGACCTTACTCTTGCATAAAGCGTTTCACATTCCGTCGTTTCAAACACCATTCGTGCAAACCCTCGTCCAAAGAAACGGTTCATCTTCCGTCTGAGATATTCAGCATGGCACACCAATCTGATACCACCCCCTTCACTACTGTGTCCGATTCTCACAGCATGGAGTTTGGCAACCCCAACCGTGAGGAAGTTAGTGTCAACGCTGCAACGTCGCCCCATGCAAGAAGACCAAAAGAAACGGTCTCCAGAATCTCCTCAGCTATCGCTCTGGACAACCCTTCCAAGGAAGGATCGAGGTATGTGCACAATGCCATTGCCTCTATGGTCACTAAGATTCTGTCCGGTGATCGGAATGTTCCTGGGGTTTCCGTTCCCTTGAACACTATCGTTCCCGATGATGTTGCATGTCGTGAAACCGCAGTAGTGTTAAGGGAGAGTGTGTCTGGATTACCTGAAGAGGGTCCTAAGAATGATAAACATGTAAGCAAGGTGAGAGGTGAGAAGGTAAGTGCCCCTCAAGATGTTGAGGCCAACCCTAGAGCTGACACAGTCAACCTGGATGAGTTCTCTGATAACGAACTGTTGGCCTCGGTTATCCCTAGCATAGCCAAGAGGGTCAGAACTAGGAGAGGGAAAAAGACAGTGATGCAAAGGTCTCCATCCAAAGAAGTTGATGAGACAACTCCTCGCAAGTAAACAGGGACAGAGAGTGCACGCAAAAGGAAAGGTCAGGGACCTGCCAAATCTTGGAGCAAAGAGGTGCCCAAGAAGTTGAAGACCAAGGCTGTGGTGGTGGAGTCTGAATCTGATGTCCCATGTGATGTCACAACATCCATGTCCAGGAAGAAGCCGTCTTCTAGCAAGTTGGCTCATAGTGTCCCAGAAGTTCCCATTGACAATGTGTCCTTCCACTTTGCCTCCAGTGTTAACAGGTGGAAGTATGTCTACCACAAAAGGCTGGCCTTGGAGAGAGAACTGGCTCAGAATGCATTGGAATGCAAGGAGATTGTGGATCTCATCAAAGAGGCAGGGTTGATGAGAACTGTGACTCAACTCCCTAAATGCTATGAGACCTTAGTGAAGGAGTTCATTGTAAATCTATCCGAGGAGTGTGCTGATGGGAAATCCAGAGAATTCAGAAAGGTCTATGTGCGTGGCAAGTGTGTGACCTTTTCCCCCTCAGTGATAAATCTGTATTTGGGAAGAGCAGATGAAGAGCAACCAGAGCTTGAAGTGACTGACAATACAATCTGTCAAGTCATCACAGCAAAGCAAGTCCGGAAATGGCCTCTCAAAGGGAAGCTGGTGGCCAGTCAACTAAGTGTAAAGTATGCAATGTTACACAAAGTTGGAGCAGCCAACTGGGTACCCACAAATCATAAGTCAACTGTGTCTGTGATGTTAGGAAAGTTCATCTATGCAGTGGGAACCAAGGCAAAGGTGGACTATGGTATGTACATCTTTGATCAGACAATGAAACATGCTGGGAGTTTTAGTGTGAAGGGACCTATTGCCTTTCCATCTCTCATATGTGGCATTGCGCTGAATCAATTTCCACACATCCTGACGGATAATGACTTTGTGAAAAGAAGAGAGAGTCCTTTGGCCTTCAGCTACAAACTGTTCCTGGGCAAGCATGTCCCTGATATTGTCTTGACATCGGGAGAAACATCCAAAGCTGGCAACCAACCAGACAAAGCTGCAGTTATTGCAATTCTCAGAGAGACCTGCAAAGAGCTGGAGACTAGAAAGCATGCTTTGGAAAAGCTCATCTTGCAATTGGAGACTTCTGCTGAGGACACGGATGGAACTGATAGGCAAAGTTCTGAGGATGAGGAGGAGGCCAGCTCTGAAGAGGAGGCTGATGATGAGGCTGAGGATTAAGTACTTGTCTTTGTGTGTTTTCTGTCATTTGTGTAATTCTACTTACTATTTGTGGATCTGTAATTTAAAGTGTTGCTTTGGCAACATTTTTGGACAAAAAGGGGGAGTGATAACTGATACCCCAGGACAACAGAAGTTTACTTTGTTAAACTTTGTTAAAACAGGTTCTCATTCATGACAGATTGAAGTTTTCCTCTACTGCAGCTGATGTGTGATGAAGTGTTTATTTAGATTCTGTTTGTATGCTGCTGTGTGTGTAGTTTTTATTTAACTTCCTCCCCTGCAGCTGATGTGTGTTGAAGTTTTGTATTTAACTTCTGCTCCTCTGTATGTGTGCTGCTTTGTGAAGTTTTTATTTAACTTCCATGTGTGTGAGTGTGCTGTCACTCTGAGTATATTAGCTAGGCTTATTTCCTGCTAGGTGTGTGATTCCGCTGCTATGAACTCTGTTATGGGGATCAAAGTGTTTTAGCCAAAAATTTGCCAAAGGGGGAGTTTGTAGGTGCTTAATTGGCTGCATTATATGGTAAAATACTAGCTGGTTACAAATGTCTTGACTGATGTCATGACATGGTATGTATATGTGACTACATTGTAGGTTAGAATACCTAACTGTACTCTGATGTCTTGACTGATGTCATGACACACTTGAGTAGTTACTGCAGGATTAGCTAACACAGGATTTATTGAATGTCAAACTGGATGCTGTGACATTCATACCTGTCAGCAGATACTAAGGAATAGAATAGCTGGTGTTCTGTTAGAACTTAGTATTTATTTCCAGTCTGGTTATCAAGGAAAGACCAGACCTGGCATAAGGCCTACTGACTGAATGTCAAACTGGATGTTATGACATTCATCATTGACAGCAGCTACTGAACATTAGACAGAGTGGTGTTCTGCTATACTTCAGCATGTTACTTAGTCTGTTCTTCAAGAGAATAACAGAACTAACTTAAGGCCAAATGTGTAAATGTTAAATTGGACACTTTGACATTTATTAATGTAAGCTGTTACTGTAGTATGGTCATTTTGATCATGTACAGGTCAGCAAAATTGTACAGTCTGTTTTCTGGAAAAACAGACTCAGCATATGGACCTTGATGTCAAGCTGAATGTCGTGACATTCATTCCTGACAGCATATGCTATATTGTAGGTTGTTCAGTTTTCTGTTTCAGCTTTTTCTCAGGCTATTCTTCAGGGATTCAACAGCTGAGAGAAAATCCAGGAAGTCAACAACCAAGCTACATTTAATGAACCTAACAAATAGCCTATTTGTTAGTAACCTAAATGTTGAATTTATGGGAACTCGTGTGACCTTAAATTCAGGAGAATACAAGTGCAAAAGCCCAGGTACTGCAATATAAAAGGAAGGCGTTCCTTCATTCAGTTTCGGGGATTTTGAGGCGTGAAGATTTTGTGTGTCCATCATACTTCACTACTGTATTTTTGTGAGTCTTGTATTAGACGTATCTTGTAAGCCAAGCCATTATCAAGTAGATGATTGCTGTGGCATAGGGTGTTCATTGAGTTGTAAGTGTTGTGTCGCTCAAAGCTTTTAAGCGTGAGTGCTGTGTATCTTGATTAAAGCTGTGAAGCACAATCAAGAGTTGTTTGAAGGGTGACTTCAAATTGTCTTTAATATTGATTAAAGGTAGTAATCACTGAGGTGATTGAGGGGGAGTGAGTAGGAACTCTGATCTTAGTGTAAGATTGAAATTGCATTGGGTAGTGATTAAGTGATAAGTTGTAAACGGGTGAGTTTAGCTTTGAATTGATACTACTAATAGTGGATTTCCTCCCTGGCTTGGTAGCCCCCAGATGTAGGTCATGTTGGACTGAACTGGGTAAACAATTACTTGTGTTATTTACTGCACTTACGTTTAAGTTCTGCTTAATTCCTGTCTGTGCAGAATTGGATGTCATAACAACCCGTGTGACATCTAAAGTCTGATAACTAGAATTTCAGAAGGGGATTCCTGATGAGATTACCCGTCTTCTTGAGCACGAAAAGAAGCTCATTCAGCTGTATCTTGAAAATCAGCAAAACAGTCGAATTGGGGCATTACAAATGTAATGTAAAATAAAAAAAAGAGGGTGAAAAAAAAATGGAAAAAAATCAAAAATCAAAATTTTTTTTTCAAGAAAAAAAAACAACAAATAAAAGAAAAAATGATACCCTCAAACCCCAAAGTTGACTGATGCTGAATGGATTCAGAGTCGTTATGACCAACTGAATTTGATTGAAGAGAAGCGATTAACTGCCATGTGCCATGGTCAGTTATATCAGCAGAGAATGAAGAAAGCATTCGATAAGAAGGTCAAGCCTCGCGTGTTCCGAGAAGGTGGCCTTGTGCTCAAGAAAGTCTTGTCTTTCGCGCCCGATTCCAGGGGCAGGTGGACTCCAAACTATGAAGGTCCATATGTTGTTAAGAGAGCCTTTTCAGGCGGTGCTTTGATACTCACAACTATGGATGGGGAGGATTTCACTCGTCTTGTGAATTCAGATGCAGTCAAGAAATACTTTGCCTAAAAAGAAAAACAGAATAGCTCGCTAAGTTGAAAACCCGAAAGGGCGGCTTAGGCAAAAATGAGTGTCTCGGTGGAGAACCCGAAAGGGCGATCCAGGTAAAAATTAGAGACATGAAAAAAGAATATTTGCATCCCGCTAGATTGAGTACCTCACCCTGGGGCAATCTAGGCAAAAATTAGGGATTTGGCAAGTAACTGCATCCTGACAAGACTTTCTGTTCCACAGCCGTCTTTTCGTCAGAGATTCTTGATTTGTTGTCGATTGAAGCTTCAAATACATCGGATTCAAATTGGTAGAGAAAGGATCATTATGTTCAATGTAGCCCTCTTCCAATATATATCACCGATTTCAAATTTGTACAGATCTATGGAGTCTTGCCATTTGCAGGCTACCATTCCATCAAATAAATTTGAGCTTTTATCCAATTATTTGCATTCTTATTTGCTTCAATTCAACAAATGTTTTGCATGTTTTAATTGATAAAATGTCATTGTTTTAAACAAATAAATTTTTCAAAATTGTTTTTAAACAAAGTGAACATTCACAATGATGAAATGATACTTAAGAATTTCTCAGTGCTCTCCCAAGGGTGGCATGATTTCCAACAGGGTAAGACATTTGTTCATATTCCTGGCATGGTTGTATCCTCTTTCTCCAGATTGTTGTTGGGGTTGTTCCCCAAGCAGAGCTTCTGTTGAGATTTTTGTGTTCCCAGATCAAAGTGCTTGTTGGAAACTTCAGTTTTCCTCTCCTGTAGCATTCTCTCCCCGACATGGGTGCTTTCCTTTTGGAAGATTCGGTGATTGGTGGGTTGATATCTCGGTACCTCGTCACTCTCCTCAGTGGAGTCGCCAGCGGAGTTGTGGGTATGATGTACTGCATCTAAGCTATCTTTCCCCGTCAGAGTGTTTGTTGAGGTTTTTACCTCCACTCCTTTCAGCAGAGCAGTGATTCTTTCCTCCTCAGCAGTTGTGGTTTCCTTTTGGAAGGTTTGGTATTTGGTGGTTGATCCCCAGTTCTCCTTCTCTGCCTCAGATGAATCCCCAGTAGTGTTGTGATGGTGGGTTGTACCTGTGATGGTTTTCTCCCCTACAGAGATTCGGTCGATTTCCTGATGCTTTTGATCCCCAGTAGAGTGGCTTATGTGCAGAATCTACTTGTGTGATCTTTTCTCCCTCAGTGGGTTTATCCCCAATGGAGTTGCTGACAGTATCCCCGATAGAGTTGCTTGTGCGGCCAGATTCTGCTTGTGTGTTCTGTTCTCTTCAGCAGTCTCTGCATGTGTAGTGAGCTTCTTTTCCCAGTTGAGACTGATGATCCCCCTGCAGAAATCTCGGGATTTCTCCATTTCCCCAACAGATTTGTCTTTGTGGCAGTTGCTGCCTGTTGTGAACTTCTGTTCCCCAGTGGGGTTGATTAATGATCCATCACTCAGAGATTTTGTGATTTCTTTGATATCTCTGATCTTTTGCTTTCCAACAGATCTTTGCTTTTTTAGCATTCAGATCTCCGGCAGATTAGCTTTCCAGTTGGTTTTCTTGGATTTTCCTCTGGAAGTGTAGTACCGGGCTTTTGATTCCTGGACCTGTTTGTGTTAGAAATGTCTGTTTTGTCAGCATTCATCAAACATAAATCACGCATATTCATGCATACTTTCAACATTTAGATATTCATGTTGCGTTTTTTTTGCCATATATCTTTTGTTTGTTGTCTCCTGCTTTTGGTAATATAGATCTCCCCAATAGATCTCCCTAAGCAGATGTCGGGTGTTTAATCTCTCAATATAGAGTCAGCCCCATAAGCAGAAAGTGTCTGTCTTTTCTTCTGCAGTTCCCCACTGAGATATATCCTCGTGGATGACGGTTTTTTCCGTTTCCTCCCAACACATATATTGGGATGGGTTTTCCCTATTGAGTTCTTTCCTCATTAGGATGAGTCTTGTTTCAGTTTGCCTTTTTTGATTGATCCTGAATTGGCATTTTTTCAACTGTCTCTTGTGCTTCCCTGTGGAATAAATGAATAAGTTGCCCAGTAACCGGCAATAGTTCATCTTATCCCCAGCGGAGTTTTTTGGGCCTTCTACCCAGTAACCGGTAGTTATAAGTCCTATCTTTGTGGTTTTCTACCCAGTAACCGGTAGTTGTAAATCCTGTATATACCTTTTTTCCCCTTTTGTGGAATTTGTGGTTGTGAACATCTTTGTTCCTCAGCAAGTGTCGGTGGTTTTCTACCCAGTATTCGGTAGTTGTAAATCCTACTTTCTTGCTCTCCAGCAGTTTGTGGTTTGCTATAAACCCTATTTTGTTTTCCCCGTGCGGAATTGTGATCCTTTCACTCCCCACGCAGAGGCTTTGGTTTTCTACCCTGTATTCGGTAGTTATAAACCCTAATTCTTTTTGTCCTCATCAGAGTTGTGGCTTCTACCCAGTATCCGGTAGATGTAAGTCCTATCTCTCTTCCCCTAGCAGAGGTAACCTTTGTGGTTCATTCTGGTTGATGGTGGATTTTGCGGTCTTCTACCTAGTATTTGGTAGTTGTAAATCCTTTGTTGCTGTCTCCCTAGCGGAGTCTGTGCTTGCTTGTTGGAATAGTTGGATAATTGCTCAGTATTCAGCAATCATTTATCTTTATCCTCAGCTGAGTCTTTGGTTTTCTACCCAGTAGTCGGTAGTGATAACCCTCTTGCTTCCTCAGCCAGAGTCTTTGGTCTTCTACCCAGTATTCGGTAGTTGTAAATCCTTTGTTCTCCCTTTTGCAGAGTTAACCTTGTTGTTCATCCTAACCGATGACGGTTACTCTTTGTGGTTATCTTCATTCGATGTTGATATTCCTCTTCTGGGCATTTGCTCTGAATAAGCACTTGTATTTCCCAGCAAGTTTTTGTGGATAATTGTCGTATGCTAGCAATTTTATCCTCAGTGGGTCCTTTCATCGTTTACCAGTGATTTGTTCCCAGGATCATTGATGCTTATCAATGCATCCCCAGTGAGTCCTCTTTCATTTACCCTTTTGTTGGTAATGATTGTTGCTCCCTTTGATCGGTCATCTTTATATACCTAGTTTTGGTATCCCGATGCCTTTCTTTTCGGTCGATTTATCCTTTATTTACCCAATAACCAGTTGTGGATAATCTTCCATGCGAGTGTTATCCACGTTCTGACGGTAATGGATAATATATCTCATGCACTCTTCAGTCGAAACCTGTTGTGTTTCCCCAGTCGAGTAAGTTTCGTATTTCCTTTGCGAAATCGAATGTTCATTGTTTCCCCTTGTTGAGCGTATCTCCCAGTAACCGGTGATATGTCTCCTGGATAATTGTCGGATGCTTGCAATTTATCCTTAGCGAGTTATCTTTCGTTTACCCTAATGTTGTTGGTAACGATTGTTTCTCTTTTTTGGTTAGTCACCTATTATATACCCAGTAACTGGTATCTCTGGTGTCTCTCCCTTTTCGAGTATATTATTCACGTTCTGACGATAATGAATAATATATCTTATGCGCTCTTTGGTTGGAGTCCTTTGTTGATTATCCCCAGTTGAGTAAGATTCGTATTCTTTGTAGAATCGAATATCCATCCTTTGACAAGTTTGCGTTTTGCTTTCTTCAGGATGATGAGTGTCTTGGCAGTAAAAACCAATTCACGTTTTCGGTCGGTCACCTATTATATACCCAGTAACCGGTATCCATGGTGTTCCTTCCATTCGAGTGTACTATCTACGTTCTGACGGTAATAGATAATGTATCTCCTGCGAGTGTATGTTCTGACGGTAATGGATATTATATCTCATGCACTCTTTGGTTGAAGTCTTTTGTCCTTCCCCATTTGAGTAGGATTCGTGTTCCCGTTGCGGAGTCGAATGTCCATCCTGTAAGTTGATTTTCTTTTTCAAGCCCTCTTTTGGATGATGAGTGTTTTGGTATATATACCAATTCACGCTTCGGTCGGCACCTATTATATACCCAGTAGCCGGTATCCCTGGTGTTCCCTCCTTTCGGCTCCCTATTATGACCTTGGTCCCCTGCGGAGTCAGATTTTCCTGAGTTGATGTACCTTTTTCAGGTCTTTCTCAGATGTTTTGGTTGATTGATATCTTTCACCCTTATACCGGTCTTAGATATTCATTCTTCCTGAGCTTGTTGTTCTTTCACCCAGTAACCGGTGTTTAGATCACAATGTCTCTTTGAGCTTGTTACCCAGTAACCGGTAACACCTCATTTTGCAGATTTTCCTGAGCTTGCTGTTGTGATTTTACCCTTTTGCTGTATTGGCGTTTTCCCCAATATATGCATTTTTTCCCCGGCAAGGAGGTTCTGTGAATCTTTCCCCAGTCCGAGTCCGGATTTTTTATCCGAAGTATCCTTCGTGGATAGTTTGAGTCAGCTTGAGTCTTTCCAATGGATGTGTCTTCCTTTGGAACTCTTCTTTTCCCCAGTTTGAGTCCTTTACTCCCTAGTGAGGTCTCCAGTCTAGTCGCGTGTACTGCTCACGCAGTGTCAGTTCCCCTAATTCAGAGTCGTGTCCTGCTCACGCATTTCTTTTTCTTATCCCCATGAGAGTCCTGTTAGAGTCTCTGTTCCTGGTGAGTGTATTACTCCGATGGATCGTCTTTTCTTTGTGGACCCATATTCACCACAGAGTTTGTTTCTTTTGCATTCATACATTTGCATCATGAGGTCTCTTAGGGACCAAAATTTGTCTCATTACTGTTATTTAAGCCCATTCTACCGCGTTGAGATGAAGATTTTAACCTTCACTTCTCTGGCTAGAATGACCTTAAATAGGGGCATCTGTAAGACCCCAATTTTGTCCCTAAGATCCCTCATGGCATCATATCATAACATTGCATTGCCTCAAGGATCATTGGACACCTTGCTTCCTTCCCTGTGGGTGGGATCCCTTTGAGAGTGGTTCTTGATCACCAAACATTGATTGCATTTGTATATCATTGCTTTTCTTTTAATCACTAACCAAAATGTACAAAAATATGTCATTAACCTTTGTTACTTGCAGCTTAAGCAATCAACAGTCAAGGCATCAGATGAATTCATGGTACAAAGAGAAGATGGCATTTTCATGATAAATGGATCATGTGATCATTTCATTAAGCTTATTTGAACTATAGGTTCATTTTGGAGCAAGTTCCCAAGTGGCAAAGGCCCCGAATTCATCAGAACAATTTCAGGTCATCTAAGGGCCTATGCAGTCAACTGAAAAGTCAACTGTGGAATTTGAGTTGAGAAATTGAGTGTCTTCATCCCATTCATGTTCAAATCATGCTTATTCATCATTTCAAAGATCAAGGTTGAAGAATTTGAAGTCAAGTCAAAAGATTCCAAAAATGGAAAGTGACCTATAATTTCAACTTTCCAAAAATGGCAAGTTTTTGATCCAACTTCAACTCAACTTTCCAACATGAAAGAAGCTTCAAATGAATTTTGTCCAACATGAAAGTTGAATATCTCTCTCTCCCATTTCCAAAAAGTCCAAGATCACGGACATCTGATGAATGGTTGAGGAGATATGATCCAATCATTGCCAAGTATACATGGAACTTCAAATGAGCATATCTTTTGATCCATAACTCCAAATGGAATGGCTCTTTTTGCAATATTCTTCTCTTGACCTCTAATTTCCAAATCATGCATCACATTACATAAAATCTCATCACATGATCACTTGCTATTCCATGCTTTTTTTGGAGGGAAATTGAAAAATTCAAAAATGGTGCATTGTATGGATTTTCTACCATTGCCATTGAGTTTAAAAGATGATTTTAAGTGACTTTGATGAGGCAAAGAGTACTGTTCACGTGCAATTAGTACATGCACCATGCATTTTCAAAATTTTGCAAAACACCTTATTTCACTTAACCAAATTAAACATGGATTAGCAAGGTGATTAAGAAAGCATATAAATACTCTAATCATAACAGAATTGAAAGGGGTTAATCACAATTCACATTTCTAGATCTAAAATTCTCTCTCTCTCCAAAATTTTCTTCAAAATAAAATTCAAATTTCTTGAACATAACACCTTGTTTTGGTTAGAGATTCATGATCAATGAGTTGATTATAGTGTGAATCAAGTGTTGAAGTGGTGAACTCGTAGGGACTATCATCATATTTACCGAAGGGACAAGATCATTATATCGTAGGCAACCTCGTAGGGACTTGATCTTTTAAGTTTATAGGGACTTGATGATTTTTCTGTTTGAAGGGACTTTGCTTAAGACACCCCTATTTTCGAGGGACTTGACCATTTAAAGAAGGCAACCAAGAGGAATACCCTAGGAAGTACAGATGGCGATCAAAGATCGACCTATGTGTGTGAGTGTTATTTTTCAGATATTTGTCTTGAATTTAATTTTCTAAGTTCAATTATTTACAGTTAGTTTTTTGCACTCCCTAAATTACTAACCACGCAATAAATATTTACAAAAATAAAAGCAAGAAAAATAAATTCCTAAACTATTACATGACTATGGGACAGATACATAATAATCAGGCGAGAAAGAATAAATTTACAACCTATACATTTGTTCCTAATATTATAAATAAAACAAAATTAAAATAAGGAAAATAATGAAGCAAAAATAGAATAGATAAAAGCAAATAATAATAAAATAATAAATAAACAATGGTAATAAAGCAATAATAAAATAACAATAATAATAAAGTGATAATAAAAAGGTTAGAATTTTAAAAGAAATTATTTTAGGTTAAACAAGTTAGATTTTTTTAGAAGTTATTAGAAAAATATGAGTTTAAAATAAATTAGTAATAATAAAAGAATTTAAAATACATTAATGTACAAATTATAAAATAAAAGAGTTATATGAAAAATATTAAGTTAGTTATTTACAAAATAAATAAAGATTATAGAAAATATCAAATTATTAGATTAATAGGTTTATTATTATTATTCAATTAGAAAAATGGTCAACTAGATTTTATTTACAAAATATATAAGGATTTATTATTATAAGTAAGTAATAAAAAAAAAGTTATTAAAATAGTTAGTATTTATTATTTATTTACAAAAAATATAAAGGTTATAGAAAAATATTAAATAATTAATTTAGTAGGTTTTCACGCCCTACATTACTAAACCACGCAGTTAATATAGGATCAATGGCAGGAATTTAAATGCCAGAAAAATAAATGGCAGAAAAATAAAATGGCAGAAAATAAATGGCAGAAAATAAAACCCTAATTATTACAACGCTTTGGTGCAGTTACATAATAAAGATGACGAAAAGTAAAACTGAAAATATTACAAGTTAAAACTTAAAATATTACAATGGCGAAGCAGTTACAGTGTATGAATAACATAAATATGAGCGAAAATAGGAAATAATAATAAGGTTTGTTAAGGTTTAAGAAAAGGTTTATGGTTTAGAGGAAATAACACGGTTAAAGTTTTAGGTTTGAAATTTAGAGTTTGTGGCGAAATTGTCAGGGTTTAGGAAAAATCAGGGTAGTTAGTTATGAAAAAAAATGTGCAGATCTAAATATGTGTATATAAAAAAAAATATGAATTAAAAAAAACAACGGCGTTGCTAGCGCAAAATTGCGATCATCGCAACTGGATCGGATAACACAAATGTCACGCCTCATACACGTATATGTGAAAACGGCGTATTGACACGATCCGATCCGAAAACATAATCAAATTATAACATAAAATAGAAATATATATATATATTTAACACACTAGTTACATATTATAAATTATATATTATATGATCCATATGCATTTTTATTAACAACAAAATTATTATTATATTATATTATATATTATGAGACATGTAAAACTTATATAAAAACAAACACATCAAATACATAATACAATGAACCAAATTATTATACATGTTATACTTATGTGCATAAAAAAAAGCAAAACGGCGATATCCTGATATATTTAACCAAACTGCATGTATCTGGAATACATAACACAGTCACACATATGAACATGTATTTGAAACACAGTAACAAATATATCAACAAAATAGATAAAGTATATATCATATATAAACTATTATCAAACTGTGTGTACGATAGTATAGATCAGCCACTCTCAGTTTCTCTTTTTTGTTCTGTCTTTTGGCCCCCCTCTATCAGTCATGTTAGTAAATATATATAGGAACAAATTAGGTTAATGATAATGGGCCTAAGTTTATTTTGAAACCCAATATTAAATTAAAAACTGAATAAAGTTAAATAATTAAAATAGTTAAAATTAAAATAAAAACTAATTAACCTATTTATTTATTCTAGACCCAATATAAAAATAAATAGACTCAAAAAAATAAAATAAAAGTCGGGCACCAAAATGCTCGAAAAAATAAAATGAACACGTCAAAATAATCAGCGCGAAATAAATGACTCGGAAAAATACAGCGTTTGGTCGGATTTTGAAATAAAAATTATGACCGTTTAAACTGCTCAGACTGATCAACATATGACCAAAAATAGTCGTAAAAATATTTTTAGCATGTCAAATTAAACCACGTGAACCGCAGATTAATATTACCGACATTTGCAAACTTAAACTTGACATTTTTTCGTTGACTAATTTTAGGCACAGTTAAAAAGTTAATTTGACCAGTCTGTTTGTAAATTTCGAGAAATTATTCCGGCTAATATTAAGACAGAAAAAAATGTTATGCTATGAAGATGATGCAAATGAATGTGAAACAAAAAATTGGTTAGAGTTAAAAATAGAGGGCAAATTTTGGGGTGCAACAGCTGCCCCTGTTCAATTTTCTGAAACCTGAGGAGTTAGATTGGCCTGTGTGTCATTCGTGACTTGGAAGGTTGAAGGGGATTGAACACAAAAGCCCAAAAATTTGCACTTGCCAGTGCGTAAAGTAACACTGATGACTGGTTGTATATGCTTAAGTGGGCTTGAAGATGCCACTTGGAAGAACTGGAGATGGGCTTATAGATGCCATCCATAATATCAGGAGGTGATAATATCTTGATGTTGATACTGGATATCAGTACTAGGTCTTCGTATAGGCCGTCTCTGAATCGTATCTAAGAACATAGTTTTAATTTAAGTGTCAGAACCAAATCTTCGTGGCGATTTCTTTCTGAATTAAGTATCAGCACTAGACCTTCGTATAGATCGTCTCTGAACTGTTTTGAATTGTTGAATAAACCAGTAGAAATAAATCTTCGTGATGATTATCTCTTCTGGAAATATCCTGGATTAGGGAATAGATCTTCGTATAGACCGTTTGCCTAATATCCAAGAACAAAAGAGTGTCAGGATGAAATCTCCTGAAAATATCCTGGACTAGGGAATAGATCTTCGTATAGACCGTTTGCCTACTATCCGAGGACAAAAGAGTATCAGGATTAACTCTCCTGAAGACATCCTGGACTAGGGAATAGATCTTCGTATAGACCGTTTGCCTACTATCCAAGGACACCTTGAGTAATGATTAAGTATCAGCACTAGATCTTCGTATAGATCGTTTCTGACCTGTTGTGAATTGTTGATAGTATTTTATCTGTATATAACCATCCTGCAAGGAAAAGGTTAGTTTATGCAATATGTATGTATGCATGGCATGGTGCATCTAAGTAAATGTATTATGCACTTATGGATATGCCATGGTATGATGTAAATGATGTATGTATGAATCATGCGGCCTGAAGCGTCCGGATATCTTTGTATAACAACTGCTGGCTAGGGAAAATAAATCCCGATTCGTTGCTGAAGAATATGAGGAACTCGTTCCCGTCTTGTTTGATAGTATAGTATTTGTCACTTCCCGTATTCGTTCGTCGTACTTCTATTGAAGGAATAAGTTCCTGAGTATCCCGACTGAGGATAAAAAAGATGGACATAAATTCAAGGGGAGACGTAATTCGAAGCATCTATAAAGATAGATTTGCTCTACTGGGGATTTGTAGTGGGGATGAACCGGCGAAGCTTCGTTGAACTACTACCCTCGTTCGTCCTTAGTAAATACTATTACTGCATTTTATGCATTTCTGGTAAACATCAATCGTATTCAAAAGCATACATACATTCAAACACAACCAATGGACGTTTTCGCTTATGTAAATAGAGTAAAAGTAAATCTGGATTCAAAGATGAAATTTTATTTATATCACAAAGTGACCTATACATAGGCAAGTTTGTACAAGGAGACAAAAATCCTAGTAAGAGGAATTCGTCATAAATTTTTTTATAAAACAAAGAAAACAGCTATGTGAAAAATGATCCTATTGAGTTTCAATTCTACTATTGCCATTATCTTCAAATGTCTCATCTTCTGCTGTTGAGACAAAAACGATTGGATTGATCTTTATCTGTTTGAACTTGATTTAGGTAGCACCATCAGTTGAAGTTACATGAGTGATCCAAACGAGACATAGTCATACGCTTTAATCCCTAACTTTTGCCTGGATTGCCCTTTCAGGTTTTCAATCCACCGGGATACCCTTTTTTGCCCAAGCCGCCTTTTCAGGTTTTTGACTTGTCGGGTGTACATTTTTTTTATATATATCCCTAATTTTTGCCCGAACCCTTTTGGTTTGCCGGGATGCCCTTATTTTTGCCTAGGCCAGTCAACCTAGCGGGTCTCTTTTTATGCGTAGTATTTTTTAACTATGTCTACGTTTACAGGCTGTGGAAAGTCTTCACCATCCATAAGTAGTAAGCATCATGGCACCTCCTGAGAATACTCTTTTGACCACAAATGGTCCTTCATATGTAGGAGTCCACTTGCCCCTAGGATCACCCTGTGGTAGTATGATACGCTTGATTACCAAGTCACCGGCCTGATATACCTTTGGCTTAACCTTCTTATTGAAAGCTTTGATCATCCGTTTCTGGTACATTTGACCATGACAAACAGCTGCCAACCTCTTCTCATCAATCAAATTTATCTGGTCGAGTCGAGTCTGAATCCACTCATCTTCATCCAAGCCTGCATCCTTCATGATTCTTAAGGAAGGGATCTGAACTTCAATGGGCAGAACTGCTTCCATACCATAGACTAAGGAGAATGGGGTTGCCCCTGTTGAAGTACGTATTGTAGTACGATAACCATGAAGAGCAAATGGTAACATCTCGTGCCAATCCTTGTAAGTAACAGTCATCTTCTGTAGAATCTTCTTAATGTTCTTATTAGCAGCTTCTACTGCCCCATTCATCTTCGGACGATACGGAGAAGAGTTGTGATGCTTAATCTTGAACTGCATGCAGAGATCAGTAATCATGGTATTGTTCAGATTAGAGCCATTGTATGTGATAATCCTTTCAGGGATGCCATACCTACATATGAGATTATTCTTAATGAATCGAGCCACAACATTCTTGGTAACAGATGCGAATGAGGCTGCCTCTACCCACTTTGTAAAGTAATCAATAGCAACTAGGATGAAACGATGCCCATTAGAAGCAGTAGGCTTGATCTCTCCAATCATATCAATGCCCCACATGGCAAAAGGCCAAGGAGCAGTCAACACATTTAATGGAGCCGGAGGTATATGCACTTTATCAGCATAGATTTGACACTTGTGACATGTCCTGGAATGTTGATAGCAGTCAGCTTCCATGGTAGACCAATAGTATCCTGCTCTCAATATCTTCTTTGTCATAGTATGACCACTAGAATGAGTGCCAAAAATCCCATCATGCATGTCTTCCATAATCTCTGTTGCTTCCTTCTTATCCACACAACGGAGCAAAGTTGAATCATGATTGTGTTTGTACAAAATTCCATTACTCAAGAAGAACTTAGCAGAAAACCTCCTCAGAAACTTCTTATCTTTGACAGATGCCCCTTCAGGGAACTCCTGAGTTTCAAGATATCTTTTTACTTCATAGAACCAAGGCTTTTCCTCTCCTCCTTCAGTATCAATCTCATTGCAGTATGCAGGCTTCTCAAATCTATCAATAGTAATCTTGGGAGCTTCATCATCCCAGCTAATCTCAAACATAGATGCCATGGTGGCTAATGCATCTGCCAACTGATTCTCTCCTCGTGGAATGTGTCCAAAGGTAATCTCTTCAAAATGTGGGATCAAAGACAGCACATGCTCTCTGTAGGGAATAAGATTTTCATGCTTGGTATCCCAATCTCCTTTAATCTGACTCACTACCAGGGCTGAATCTCCATATACGTCCAGGAACTGAATTTTCATATCAATGGCAACTTTGATGCCCAGGATACATGCCTCATACTCAGCCATGTTATTGGTACAATAGAAACAAAGTCTTGCAGTAATCGGGGTATGACAACCTTCAGGGGAAATGATCACAACACCAACACCATTACCAAGTGCATTAGAAGCTCCATCAAAAACCATAGTCCATCGGGATCCTTGTTCAGGTCCGTCATATTGTCCAGGTTCTTTGGTAATAATCATAATGTCTTCATCGGGGAATTCAAAACTCATTGACTGATAATCATCCACTGCCTGATGAGCCAAATGATCAGCTACAACACTTCCTTTAATGACCTTCTGAGTAGTGTATTATATATCATATTCTGTTAAGATCATTTGCCATCTCGCTATTCGTCCGGAGAGAGCAGGTTTCTCGAATATGTACTTGATTGGATCCATCTTCGAAATCAATAAGGTAGTATGAGTCAACATATACTATCTTAGTCAGCGAGCAGCCCATGCCAAAGCGCAACAAGTTTTCTCGAGCAGTGAGTATCTTGTTTCACAGTCGGTAAACTTTTTGCTAAGGTAGTATATTGCCTGTTCTTTTCGACCAGACTCGTCATGTTGCCCCAACACACACCCCATTGAGTTGTCTAATACTGTTAAGTACATAATCAAGGGTCTTCCATCAACTGGTGGCATCAAAATTGGAGGTTCTAGGAGATATCTCTTGATTTCATCAAAGGCTGTCTGGCACTCATCATTCCACTCCATTACCTGATCTTTCTTTAACAACTTGAAGATTGGTTCACAGGTAGCAGTTAATTGGGAAATAAATCTTGCAATGTAATTCAATCGTCCTAAGAAACCTCTAACTTCCTTCTCAGTACGGGGAGCTGGCATCTCTTGTATAGCTTTCACTTTTGCAGGGTCTACTTCAATACCTTTTCCACTGACAATGAAACTCAGGAGTTTACCAGACCTAACTCCAAAAGTACACTTGTTTGGGTTCAATCTCAATTTGTATTTCTTCAACCTTTCAAACAACTTATGCAGATGATCAAGGTGTTACTCTTCATTCTGGGACCTGGCTATCATATCATCCACATATACCTCTATCTCATGATGAATCATATCGTGAAACAAAGCCACCATAGCACGCTGATATGTTGCCCCGGCATTCTTCAAACCAAATGGCATCACTTTATAGCAAAAGGTACCCCACTGTGTAACAAATGTAGTCTTCTCCATATCTTCAGATGCCATCTTGATTTGATTGTAACCAGAGAAACCATCCATGAAAGAGAATACTTTATGCTGAGCAGTGTTGTCTACCAGAACATCAATATGAGGCAGTGGAAAGTCATCTTTGGGGCTGGCCTTATTCAAATCCCTGTAGTCTACACACATACGTACTTTACCATCTTTCTTAGGTACCGGTACCACATTTGCAACCCATTGAGGATAAGAAGTCACAACTAAGAACCCTGCATCAAATTGTTTCATTACCTCTGCTTTAATCTTTTCTGACATTTCAGGACGCATGCGACGAACCTTCTGCTTCTTTGGACGGCAATCTTCTTTTACCGGTAAACGGTGAACCACAATGTCTGTATCCAACCCTGGCATATCTTCATAGGACCAAGCAAAGATTTCCACATAATCACGTAACATTTGAATTAATCTGTTCTTGACACCATCTTCTAATTCAGCTCCTATCTTGACCTCTTTCCTGTTTTCTTCAGTTCCCAGATTCACAACTTCGATTGGCTCTTCATGTGGCTGTATAGCTTTCTCTTCTTGTTGTAATAACCTAGCAAGCTCTACAGGTACTTCACAATCTTCATCCTTTCCATCTTCAGCTTGATAGATCGGATTCTTGAAATTATAATTGGCAATAGTAGAACTGTTATCAACAGGATCCAGAGTGGAGGAGGATCTGCATTTTAGTGATGTGGGTGTGTGTAAGAACACATAGCTGATGAAAATAAAATAAAAGAAAAACAAAGAGCCCAATATTTACGAAAACGAAACGTCCATTGATTTTTATTGAATGAAGTATGCAAATGAAATGACATCCCGAAACAAGCATACCATTGTGCCCCGGGTAAGGCACAAGGCTTAAAAGTTTAATTGTTCAAACTTAAAAATAACAACACAGTAATAGTATTTACTCCTGACTAAAGGAGATAGGAATAACGTCTTCAGTCTTCCAATTGTTGAGCCCATCACCCACAGTAGGAAAAATCCAGTTATCCAGATTGTAGTCTTCATTATAGTCACCCACAGCATTGATTTGATCTTTCATGTTCCCTGGATTGGTGATACGAACAGCACGAGCACGACGAACAGCCTTCTGGGACTCTGCAGTGAAACCCAAACCAAACTTGTCAGACTTGTAAGGAATGTCGGGAAGCTGACCCCAAATAGTGCAACCACCTTCTTCAACCACAGCTCTAGCATCTTTGAGGGAAGCCATTGTAGGAGGTACTCTGGTAACCACATGAACTCTTTTAACCACAGGAGGAGCTTCAGTAGCGGGAACGACCCAAGGAACTACTTCAAATGTCTGGCAAGGAGTCTCAACATATTCACCTTCCACTTCAACATACTTAAATGTATTCACATGACTGACCATATATTCTTCCTCTCCATAAACAGTTACGATCTTTCCCTTCACTGGATATCTCAACTTCTGATGTAGAGTGGAGGTCACAGCACCTGCCCCGTGGATCCAGGGGCGCCCAAGCAAACAAGAGTACGCAGGACGAATATCCATTACATAGAAGGTAGAATCGAAGACTTGAGAGCCTACTTTGATTGGGAGATCTATTTCTCCATGCACCACTCTTCTTGAACCATCAAAGGCTCTCACCACTATATTACTTGATCTTAACACAGCATCTTCAGGACTGAGCTTGTTCAGAACCTCTTTGGGAAGTACATTCAATGAAGAGCCATTGTCTATCAACACATGAGACAAGGTAGTGCACCTACATTCAATGGAGATATGTAAAGCTCTGTTATGGTTTCTTTTGGCAGGAGTCAAGTCAGCATCAGAAAAACCTAACCCATTATCATAAGTCAGATGTGCAACACAATTTTCAAATTGATCCACAGAAATTTCATTTGGTACATGAGCAGTCCTTAAGAATTTGATCAAGGCTTTAACATGAGCCTCAGAACACAGCAACAAAGACAACATGGAAATTTTGGAGGGAGTATGCCCCAACTGGTCAACAATATCATAATCACTCTTACGAATGATCTTCAGCACTTCTTCCATCTGTTTAGAGAGATTTTCAGCAGTCGGTGCTTCAGCTTGCACAGGTTCAACCACAGGACCTTTGCCTCGAGCATCAGTACTTGGCTCAGAAGTGGAGGTAGTAGTTGGAAGAACTGTATTTTTTGAGGTAGCTGGAGGAGAGAAAATTCTTCCACTTCTGGTGATCTTACTAGATCCAGCAATATTATCAACATCAAGGTTATCATCAGTAACAGGTGTATCAGTCAAAGGTTCCTGCTTAACACCATGGATATAAACATCAGAACCGTAATTCCAGGGTATAGCTTTATCAGAAGTATACGGAATAGGGCCAGGAGTGGTAATAATCATGGGAGGCACTCTAACTTCAACAACAGTCTTCACCAGGCCTTCAGCAGTAATTTTGATAGGACCCTTGGAAGTGATCTTGACAGGGCCTTTGGAGGTAATCTTCACTGGCACTTTATCAACCATATCCACATCTTCAAACTTCTTACCTCGAGTTAGGTGTTCACACATACTTTCCACAGAAGGAGTTCTCTCAAACAATATAGTGTAATTGTCCATGAGGCGTTGAATACCATCTTTCAACTTCCAGCAGCTATCAGGTTTGTAGGCACAATAAAAACAGTCTTCGTTGCAACCTGGAAAGAATCCAGCCTGCACCAGCTTCTTCTTGATAATAGATAAGGGAGTAGTCACATCTGCTACTGAGGAAACATATGAAACTTCATCAACAGCATTAACAGTCTTCTCATGATTGGGCATGGGAGCAGTAATCACATTTGGAGTCCCAGGAGGGTCAAATTCAATCTCCCCAGCTTCAATCATATCTTGAATCTTATTTTTCAGCACCTAGCAATTGTTGGTGTCATGTCCCGGACAATTAGAATGATAGGCACATCGTGCATTAGGATTGTACCGAGGAGAGGAAGTATTAGGATTCTGAGGAGGGTCCTTCAAAGTAATGAGTTCCCCTTTCAACATGTGTTGCAAGGCTTGGGCCAGTGACATGTTGATCTTGGTGAATTGTCTTCTAGGCTTCTGTTGATTACTCTGTGGTAGCTCTGGTGTTGCAGGAGTAGGATTAGAAATGTGAACTGCTCCTACGGATTGGTGACTTCTGTTACGGCCAGGTTGACCATACACAACATTAGACTCCTTCTTTCCACTAGGGGGCTTCTTTGCAGTGCTTGATGAAGAGGCACCCACCTGTATCTTACCACTTCTTATGCCACTTTCCACACGCTCTCCAGTCATTATCAGCTCAGTGAAACCAGGTGATGAGCTTCCAATGAGGTGACTATAAAAAGGACTATTCAGCGTACTCATAAACATATCCACTAGCTCCCTGTCAGTCAGAGGAGGTTGAACTCTGCCAGCCAGGTCTCTCCATTTCTGGGCATACTCCTTGAAATTCTCCTTAGCACCCATTGACATGCTTTGTAGCTGCATGCGAGTAGGTGCTAAATCAGCATTGTATTGGTATTGCCTGTAGAAGGCCTCAGCAAGATCATTCCAATCACGGATATTGACACTCTCCAATTGATAGTACCATTCCAATTGAGCTCCAGACAAGCTCTCTTGGAAGAAATGAATCCATAACTTCTTATCAGCAGTATGTGGTTGAATCCTCCAGACATAGGATCTTAAATGCAGCTTGGGACATGAGACACCATCATACACCACAAAAGCAGGAACCTTGAAACCAATAGGTATAACCACTCCAGATATTAAACTCAGATCTTCAAAATCCAGCCCAGAAGATTTTTGTAACTCCATAGCATTCATTCTATCCACCAGCATCTTGTACTTATCTTCATTAGGATCATGATAATAATTTGCTTCAGAATCAGAATCTCCCACAGTATCATGGAGACTACCTCCCTCTTTCTCAGAATTTTCAGACTCATAATCATCAACCTGTTCCTTTGTCTTGATAGGGCCTCTGAATCTTCTTCCCAGATTGATAAGGCCTCCTGATCTTCTAGTCTTCTTCTTCTTCTTAGCCAGCAATGTCTTCAACTCATCTTGCCCCTTGGACAAGTTCAGAATCAACTCTTGGAATTGTGCATTCTGAGCCTGGAGATCTTTGACAGTTTGTTCAAGAGCCATTTCTGCTGAAATAAACAGCGAGAAGATAAGATACTTGTTCATAAGAAACCTCTGATGCAATAATATGGTATGTAGATGCTTATGCAATATTTTCAAGGACCGTAGCATTTAAATTTGTTTAAACCACCAAAAAGTAAACTTTTATTATTAATAAACTTGTTTGCCCCTTGGGCTTACAATAAAAATGAAATGAATACAAAAAATGGGGTTTTAAGTCTCCCATGGACGTTTCCTCTTTGTGTTGAGGTATGAGTTGAGATTCCGCTCCTCGTGAAGTTGTTTTGTTAGCTCCAGGATTCTTTCCTGACTTGCCTTGTAATGAGTCTCAAAAGTATCTCTTTGCTCCTTCAACTGGATCCAGGACCTCTGTAACTCTTCCATGTCAGTGGGCATGTCTGGATGAAGAATGATGTAAGAAGTATCTCCTTCAGCAACAGGTTCCATGGTAACTGGCAGGATAGCAGGATATGGCATCATAAGAGTCTGAGCACAAGATCGTACCCATCTGAGATATGGTTCCATAGGAATAGTGTACTTGGGTTCCAGAGTCTTGCTGTCAACCTTGTTCACTTTACCCCATGCTCGTATGAACCTTTGACGGTAACCTTGAAGATCGTTGTCGTAGTCGAACACAATACCCTGAATAAGCATGTCATGAGGATCATCAGTCCGAGCGTAACCAAACTGACGTAGAGCTAAAGAAGGGTTGTAGGTAATGCCCCCTCTTATGCCAAGGAGTGGCACATTAGGGAACTCCCCACAACGGTCAATGATGGTAACATTCTCGATAGATCTAGAGCACCAATGAATATCTGAATGAGAAAGTGACATAATCCTCTTGGACCACCTGAGCCCTTGTTCATTCTTCATCACTGATCGAGGAAGGTGAGAAATAAACCACCTAGATAATAGAGGTATGCAACACATCAGAGTTCCTCGTGCCTTCGTAGTACGGGTATGAAGAGAGTGTAAGATGTCTCCAAGTAATGTAGGCACTAGATTGTGAGTCAGAAATATGTTGATGGCGTGTACGTCTATGAACTGGTCTGGATTGGGGAACAGTACTAAGCCATAAATCAATAGGGCTAATATCTCCTCAAAAGCATCATAACTCATAGCCTTCAGGAATACTTGAGCTTTCTCCATCAATACCTTAGCAAGAATACCCTTAACTCCACTCCTTGTTTCTAGGACAATGTCTGATTTCTTTAAATGTAAGGCTGCAGCAATGACTTCAGGTTTAGGCTCTTTTTCCAAGCCTGTGAAGGGTTTCTGATCAAGAATAGGTATACCCAGAAGCTTGGAGAACTCTTCCATTGTAGGAACCAGCTGATAGTCGGGAAATGTGAAGCAATGATGTTTAGGGTCAAAGAACTGAAACAGGACACTCATCATGTCTTCATTGAACCTTGAAGTGACTAGATCCAGTAGGTGACCATGCCTCTTGATGAACTGGCAGTTTTCAGAAACTTGAGAGACCAATTCCTTAAGCTTAGGAGGTATTCCTACAAAGTTGATCCGGATAGTATTCCTACGAGCAGAAGCCATGACCTGCAACAAAGAACAAAGATAAATCCTTTGGTCCTTGAAATGGTTAGTGAAAATGCTATGCTTATGATGCATGATGATGCTATGATGTTATGCTCAATCACAAACATGTGGCACACACAAACAAGTCACACAATAGCCCTAGGTTTGAAGGCTTGCATGAGGTTTAAAGGTAAGTACCCTCCCCTGAAGTTTAGTTGATTCATCCTGTCCTACAAAAGTAACCAGGTTCTAAGGGATCTCAAAATCATTGATCCTTCACAAGGGTGGTTGTTCAGTAGGCAACTTACTTGCCAACCAAAACCCTCCAAGTTTAGGATCTCAATGAGTGTAGTATCGAGTATCAACCAATTTCAGTCTTCACCAAAGCCGGTTATCTCACTACTTTCTAAAGGCCAAGATGGGATGACTAGGGTTCTAAAATTCCGTTAGTGTATTGACAACATATGGCAGCCTCATATTATCCTCAACTTGCTTAAGGAACATAAGCACCAACCAAGAAGTCACACTAACTATGGCCACCAGATCAACCATATCGATATACGCCGTACAGTTTCCTTGGTCTATTGCCATTTACCTAAGGTACACTAGATCCGGGTTAGGGTCTTTCACACATAAGAGCACCCAACAGATAAGTATAAAGCAAACCAGGCAAACAATTTTAAAGTGATCTAATTCCTAAGGGTACCCCTCTTTTATTAAATCCCCAGCAGAGTCGCCAGTTCTGTAACACAGTGGGAGAACTGACTTTAGTTAAATGTTGCGGATAGCAAGAGTCGCCACCGACTTTTATTTTATCCAAAAGGAAAGGACATAAAAGAACAGGAAAGACCTTAAAAAGATTTTGAGTTCGGGGGGTAGGTTATACAAAGGGAATGTATTAGCACCCTTTATATCCATGGTTATCCATGGGCTCTTAGTTACTTAGCTCACTTTGTTTGTTTGCAAGAGTGTAGTGTGTGATTAGAAAAATTTCTTTAAGTACTTTGTAATGACCCTCGTATGGGTGTATACAAAGCCTAGTTTAGAAATTGTGAGGTGTAAAAGTAATTTTGAAAAGTGTGAGCAAGTAACTATGAGATACCTACCCTAGATCAAGTCTTTCGTGTTCTCGTATATTCTTTCAATGGTAAGACTGTCCCTATTATTAAGGAATATGTAGTCATTACCTTGGATGTGTTTAAGGGACGGGCGTAGGGTCATCGTATGGTCAATGAAGGCAACATAAGGGGTGTCTTTAGCAACTCGTAGGGACTATCATCATATTTACCGAAGGGACAAGATCATTATATCGTAGGCAACCTCGTAGGGACTTGATCTTTTAAGTTTATAGGGACTTGATGATTTTTCTGTTTGAAGGGACTTTTCTTAAGACACCCCTATTTTCGAGGGACTTGACCATTTAAAGAAGGCAACCAAGAGGAATACCCTAGGAAGTACAGATGGCGATCAAAGATCGACCTACGTGTGTGAGTGTTATTTTTCAGATATTTGTCTTGAATTTAATTTTCTAAGTTCAATTATTTACAGTTAGTTTTTTGCACTCCCTAAATTACTAACCACGCAATAAATATTTACAAAAATAAAAGCAAGAAAAATAAATTCCTAAACTATTACATGGCTATGGGACAGATACATAATAATCAGGCGAGAAAGAATAAATTTACAACCTATACATTTGTTCCTAATATTATAAATAAAACAAAATTAAAATAAGGAAAATAATGAAGCAAAAATAGAATAGATAAAAGCAAATAATAATAAAATAATAAATAAACAATGGTAATAAAGCAATAATAAAATAACAATAATAATAAAGTGATAATAAAAAGGTTAGAATTTTAAAAGAAATTATTTTAGGTTAAACAAGTTAGATTTTTTTAGAAGTTATTAGAAAAATATGAGTTTAAAATAAATTAGTAATAATAAAAGAATTTAAAATACATTAATGTACAAATTATAAAATAAAAGAGTTATATGAAAAATATTAAGTTAGTTATTTACAAAATAAATAAAGATTATAGAAAATATCAAATTATTAGATTAATAGGTTTATTATTATTATTCAATTAGAAAAATGGTCAATTAAATTTTATTTACAAAGTATATAAGGATTTATTATTATAAGTAAGTAATAAAAAAAAGTTATTAAAATAGTTAGTATTTATTATTTATTTACAAAAAATATAAAGGTTATAGAAAAATATTAAATAATTAATTTAGTAGGTTTTCACGCCCTACATTACTAAACCACGCAGTTAATATAGGATCAATGGCAGGAATTTAAATGGCAGAAAAATAAATGGCAGAAAAATAAAATGGCAGAAAATAAAACCCTAATTATTACAATGCTTTGGTGCAGTTACATAATAAAGATGGCGAAAAGTAAAACTGAAAATATTACAAGTTAAAACTTAAAATATTACAAGGGCGAAGCAGTTACAGTGTATGAATAACATAAATATGAGCGAAAATAGGAAATAATAATAAGGTTTGTTAAGGTTTAAGAAAAGGTTTATGGTTTAGAGGAAATAACACGGTTAAAGTTTTAGGTTTGAAATTTAGAGTTTGTGGCGAAATTGTCAGGGTTTAGGAAAAATCAGAGTAGTTAGTTATGAAAAAAAATGTGTAGATCTAAATATATGTATATAAAAAAAATATGAATTAAAAAAAAACAACGGCGTTGCTAGCGCAAAATTGCGATCATCGCAACTGGATCGGATAACACAAATGTCACGCCTCATACACGTATATGTGAAAACGGCGTATTGACACGATCCGATCCGAAAACATAATCAAATTATAACATAAAATAGAAATATATATATATTTAACACACTAGTTACATATTATAAATTATATATTATATGATCCATATGCATTTTTATTAACAACAAAATTATTATTATATTATATTATATATTAAGAGACATGTAAAACTTATATAAAAACAAACACATCAAATACATAATACAATGAACCAAATTATTATACATGTTATACTTATGTGCATAAAAAAAAGCAAAACGGCGATATCCTAATATATTTAACCAAACTGCATGTATCTGGAATACATAACACAATCACACATATGAACATGTATTTGAAACACAGTAACAAATATATCAACAAAATAGATAAAGTATATATCATATATAAACTATTACCAAACTGTGTGTACGATAGTATAGATCAGTCACTCTCAATTTCTCTTTTTTGTTCTGTCTTTTGGCCCCCCTCTATCAGTCATGCTAGTAAATATATATAGGAACAAATTAGGTTAATGATAATGGGCCTAAGTTTATTTTGAAACCCAATATTAAATTAAAAACTGAATAAAGTTAAATAATTAAAATAGTTAAAATTAAAATAAAAACTAATTAACCTATTTATTTATTCTAGACCCAATATAAAAATAAATAGACTCAAAAAAAAAAGTCGGGCACCAAAATGCTCGAAAAAATAAAATGAACACGTCAAAATAATCAGCGCGAAATAAATGACTCGGAAAAATACAGCGTTTGATCGGATTTTGAAATAAAAATTATGACCGTTTAAACTGCTCAGACTGATCAACATATGACCAAAAATAGTCGTAAAAATATTTTTAGCATGTCAAATTAAACCACGTGAACCGCAGATTAATGTTACCGACATTTGCAAACTTAAACTTGACATTTTTTCGTTGACTAATTTTAGGCACAGTTAAAAAGTTAATTTGACCAGTCTGTTTGTAAATTCCGAGAAATTATTCCGGCTAATATTAAGACAGAAAAAAATGTTATGCTATGAAGATGATGCAAATGAATGTGAAACAAAAAATTGGTTAGAGTTAAAAATAGAGGGCAAATTTTGGGGTGCAACACATGGCAAGATCTTGTTAATGATATAAAAATATTTGAATTCTGGACATTTTTGAAAATTCTGGAAAAATTGGATGAAGGTCGTATGAACATTCATCTTCTTCCTCATGAAGAAGATGAAGATGCATGCATTTCTGGAATTCTGGAAAGATTACGGCGGTTTTGTGCAGATAGCGGCGGTTTGAACCGCCCTAATCTGCAGCGCTAGGGTTCTTAATGGAACGAGGTCGTTTTGGCCTTAAGCGCGCTTCATATTTTAAATATGTACATGGTTCGATTCTGGCCGAGTGTGTTTTTGCAATTGTTCATCATTTTATTCACTTTCCCTCCAAATTACATACATGTGATCATTTCCATTTCAAATTATTTTCTCCAACTTGTAAAAATCATATAAAATTGAAAAATGATCCAATTCATCTCCAATTATTTGCAAAATGTTCCTTGAGATATCTAGTTTTTTATGATCATGAATTTACAAGTTGTGCCTGGCTAGAAATTTATTTTCTCTAGGTTTATTGAACACATGTGCATTTGTGACCTTGCCTTACTCTTTCCTTTGTGAAATGCTTGATTTTAATCCAATGAACTTGAAATTTTACATGCTGATTCTAGACACATTGATGGATGTTTTGGTTTTGCTTTGGTATTTTTATCATTCACCATTTCTGTTTTATGCTTGTGTTAACATGGTGTGACAATTTGTGTCATACATTTGATTGTCCAACTTGTGCAATTTAATTTCCATGCCAAATGAACTTGGATGCTTCTGATTTTTTGTATGATGATCATGCTAGATGTGTTGAATACTCATGAATTTTTCCAGAATTATTTGAATCATTTCTGTTTTGTTTTGAAATTTTCATTCATGATGTCCATATATGAGCCTTGAAATTGCCTTTGACTTCTTTTGATCATGAAATGCATTTGATGATTGATTTTGATGTGAGCCTTTTTAGGACTTGTTAATATGAGTTTGAAGTTGCATTGTGTTAAATTTCAGCTCCTGTTTTGAATTTTTTCTTCACCTTTGACCCTAGGCTTTGACCTAGTGGTTTGTTACTTACATGTGAGCTTTGATTTCAGGTTTAAGCATCCAAATGCCATGGTTGATGATGCTTCATTTCTTTGATGTTGATGTTTGCTTTTGATTACTAACATTGTGTGTTTTGTAGGTTGATGATAACTCATTTGAGTTTGCCTTTATGGTTTATACCTTGTACATTGGGATTGACTGTTGGTTATTAATTGTTGTCTGTTTGTCTGAGTATTGTACTGATTGGTTTAGTTGTTTCCACAGGTACCTAAGTTGCTTTAAGTTCATTTGAACTTTGTTTTGCTTTTGCTTGTGGTTGGCATACCACTTAGGTATAATCCCTAATCTTCATGTAGTCTGGAAGACCTACTGTTATTGGTAGGCACCTGTCTGAAGCCCTCCTTAAGAGGCCATGTCTTTGATTGTTTACATTTGTCCCAAGCAGGTTAGGTCCTCTTAAGAGGCAATGGGCAGATAAAAGGGATGGGTAATCCATCCCCTGCTATTCAGTTGTGTCATTCACTTTGCTCACACCATGTGTTGATGCATTGTGAATAAGAACCCAAGATCTTATAGAGTCAATCATATATGGAGAAGAGTTCCTTCTTTCTGAACTCCCACACTTTCTATTTGTTTAAAGCTCTCTCAGGCCAGGGATAAGAGCTATGAGGCACACCCCTCATCTCCATTTCATTTGCTTCACCCTAACTCTCAATGTTAGGGTTAAGAGCTCAAAACACCCCATTCCAGTTGGCTGTAAAGCCTAACCTTGCTTGAGCCTAATTGATTGTGTATAGTGTGTGATAATTGACTTGTTTGTTTGCTTGGTTGCCCATATGTGCATAATTGTTTGAGTGTGCTTTTGTGCATTGTTTTCATCTTTGAGTATTAATTGTATATCATTTCATGATCATTGTTCATATCTTTGTGACACTTTGTTTGTCCATTGAGGAGTCAATTGTAAGTCCATTTATTGGCAGTTGTTTCCTATGATCTGGGAGGAGTTGGGACTAAGACCATTGATTGGCATCCCATTTCCTTGGAGTCGAGTTTAAGACCATTTATTGGCAACTTGTTTCCTTTTGCTTATTGCATTTATCCATCTTTGTTTTGTGAGACTAGTATAAGTCCATTGATTGGCATCTGGTATCCATGTTTTCTTTGCTTTGTGAGATTAGTATAAGTCCATTGATTGACATCTGGTATCCATGTTTTGTTATGAGAGATTGGAATAAGTCCATTGATTGGCATCCGGTATCCATTTTGTTTTGTGAGATTGGAATAAGTCCATTGATTGGCATCCGGTATCCATTTACTTTGTTCATCTGTTATTTGCTTGTTGCCTTTTCCAAAGGAATCACTTGGATCATCTACATATGATCTCAAGAGGTGAACATCTAAGAAGTTTTGCATCCCTTAACCTCCACCCTTTTTGTTCTAAACCTCCATTTGCATGTTAATTCAAACAAAAAAAAAACTATTGTGCAAACAGTTTCACTTCTTTTCAAATTAGAAACCTAGGCCTTAAGCCTTTGATTTTTCAAACTTCATTTTTCATAATACTTCTTTTGAATTGAATTATAATCATACTTTGACCATCTTTTTTGTGAATAAATCCTAATTGGTTAATTTCACTCATTCAATTGTTTTGTGGCTTTGTCCATTCTTGATAAGTTTTCATACATTAGCCATAGATCTCAATTATCTTAGTGGTTGATGTAAATCTCACCTTTTGTCCTTAGTGATCGAATTGTAAGACTTCCTTGCTTATTATAGGGCATGGTCCCTCACTAGCAAGTTGAAGCTTTTCTCACATGGTGGACTTGTGGTTGTATAGGTTGAGTTTTCTCCCGTGGATAACGAAAGACCTTAGTGCTTTTGTTTAAAATAAATTCACCCATGTTTTGGAAATCTTTTAGCCGAACTACGGCATTTTGATCCTTACCTTCCATGGAAAGGTACGTAGGCAACGGGTTCATCCGTTCAAACACAAAAAAATAATAAAACTTGTATATTCTTTTCTCATCCTCCCAATCTATGTTTGCACAATAAATATTTTCATAAATAATATCTTTTGCAACAATTTGTGAAAAGGGTTCCCTAGGAGTACCTAGGATGCATTGGGTGCCTAACACCTTCCCTTTGCATAATTACCCCCTTACCCAGATCTCTGACCTTTCATTAGTTTTCTATGTGTAAAACTTCTTAGGCTTTTGTTCGCTTTTTAGCCATTCCTTCGGATAAATAAAAGTGCGGTGGCGACTCTATCTTTGTATGCTTTGCTTTTGGTTTAATCAATAAATCATAAAGTGACGAATACACCGCTATAGAAAAGTGGCGACTCCACTGGGGACGAAATTTTCCTGGTGGGTTTGCCAACTTTTCACAATTGTTGTGATATATTGTTTATGACATATTTTTGTACAATTTGGGATTATTGTATTGCTTGTAATGATTGATTTGCTTGATATATCAATTGCTTGCTTGCTTGGTGATCTCTGTGAGATGAGTTCTATACCCAAACTCGAGTGCACCCTATGATAGGAGAATGGCATAGTCTCGTCGACTTGTGTGGAGTTATTCCTTAGCAAGTTGACTTGCGAGTCCATTCACTTGGTGGAGGTCATGTTGGATTAATGATGTCACACAAGTTATTTGTGGTTAGGCATTATTCTTTCAATATGTGTCGTAGAAGCCAAGGACCTTAGTTTACCAAGCCCATCTTGGCCTATTTCTAGGACGTAGTGCGGAGGTCGTTCAGATGTAAGATCTGATACGATTGTTATGCGATACTACACTCATAAGAGTCTCTCTTGAGAATATTTTTGGAATACGAGTATTCGTTCCTCCGATAATATTCGAAAGATGGGATGATGACTATGGGAACCTCTGGTAGAACATGTTCGACAGGTTTAAACCATAGTACACTCCCTTTGGGTGGTTCTTAACCGAGACTCCATGCTCGTGACTTACAACAAACCCGTGATTCATGGTTGAGTCGTTCAGACATCCTTAATATCAATGGAACTTGGGTGTTGATAAGGTGAAAACCTAATCCACCAAAATGGATGAGTGATATTAAGGATGGTTGAACCGTTCGTATATCGTTAATATCAATGGAACTTGGGTGTTGATAAGGTGAAAACCATAATCCACCAAAATGGATGATTGATATTAGGGATAATACGAGCCATCCCATGACCTTTGTCTGGTGTGCTTTGCTTGATCCTTGAGTGTGATTGTTGCGTTCATGCATTCATGCATTCATCTGCATCCATGTCATCAAAAAGTGAGAATTTTTTTTCAAGGAACCTAAGGGGTTTCTTTGCAAAATTTTCAGATATGGAAAGATAAAGAATTATTCAATGAGATATTTCCATATGCAATAAAATGATTAATATTTCAAAGTTTGCAAATAAAGCCCTCAAGTTCCTTTGAAATAAAAACAAAGCATATGCACAAACACTTCATGCATCATTTGCATAAGCAGGTGTCGTTCTCAGCCTCTGTCCTGTGGTATGATCCCTGTGCTCTTCATTTATTTTGAAGACATGTTGACGCCCGGTACTACACCAGAGCCATCTCTGCAAGATTGATGGATCATGTTGAGCAAGAGAATTGTGAACTCAAGGAGGAATTTGCCAGACTAAGTGCTTTTGATGGATTTATTCCTGGTTAGCCACTTGTCTTCTTTCTCATATATTGATGATGAGGATGAAGTTGGAACGCCTTTCCAAGCTTTATCTATTGCTGAGCCAATTGAGAAGAAGTCTCCTTTATTTGCTTCCTATCGTGATGCAAAACTAGCCATTGAATGTGGTGCAGTTGCTGGTTTAGGGAAGATGATTGAGCTTGAAGACAATAAGTCCCGGGCTGGCATTGGCTATTCTTCTGGGGTCTTCAATGAGAAAGGGTTGTTCAAGAGTGGAGGTTTCATCCACGCCGATCAGAGCTGAGGAAGTTGCTGCTATCTTGGAAGAGGATGCAGAAGACTTTGACAACTTTGTTATCCCTGGCGGGATCTGCCACAATTAGGTCGCTGTAGATGTTCCTACAGTCATTCATAGATCAAAGTAAAGCTTCACTTTGTTTGAAAACCCTTCTCCCATGCCAAAAGGAGAAGTGATGACATTGTTGGCAACATTTAAAACAATGATGTTTTCATTCAATAAATTCATATTAAACATTTGTTTTTCCAATTGTTTTCACTTTTTGCTTTTGCATGAAATTGGTGATCACAAAAAACCCTGAAATAAAAAGCGTAAAATCAAACTTTTCCTCTGCATAATGATTGCCTTGTTTGATTTCAAAAAGCTTTTCATTATCCAAAATCATTATGCAGGGATTTCTAAACCCATTGAACATAATGATCCAACGCCATCTCCCAATCTTGAATTCCTTGTATTTGAGGCAGAGGAAGATGATGTTGAAGGGGATTCCTGATGAGATTACCCGTCTTCTTGAGCACGAAAAGAAGCTCATTCAGCTGTATCTTGAAAATCAGCAAAACAGTCAAATTGGGGCATTACAAATGTAATGTAAAAAAAAAAAGGGTGAAAAACAAAATGGAAAAAAATCAAAAATCAAAAAAAAAAATTTCAAGAAAAAAAAAACAACAAATAAAAGAAAAAATGATACCCTCAAACCCCAAAGTTGACAGATGCTGAATGGATTCAGAGTCGTTATGACCAACTGAATTTGATTGAAGAGAAGCGATTAACTGCCATGTGCCATGGTCAGTTATATCAGCAGAGAATGAAGAAAGCATTCGATAAGAAGGTCAAGCCTCGTGTGTTCCGAGAAGGTGACCTTGTGCTCAAGAAAGTCTTGTCTTTCGCGCCCGATTCCAGGGGCAGGTGGACTCCAAACTATGAAGGTCCATATGTTGTTAAGAGAGCCTTTTCAGGCGGTGCTTTGATGCTCACAACTATGGATGGGGAGGATTTCACTCGTCCTGTGAATTCAGATGCAGTCAAGAAATACTTTGCCTAAAAAGAAAAACAGAATAGCTCGCTAAGTTGAAAACCCGAAAGGGCGGCTTAGGCAAAAATGAGTGTCTCGGTGGAGAACCCGAAAGGGCGATCCAGGTAAAAATTAGAGACATGAAAAAAGAATATTTGCATCCCGCTAGATTGAGTACCTCACCCTGGGGCAATCTAGGCAAAAATTAGGGATTTGGCAAGTAACTGCATCCTGACAAGACTTTCTGTTCCACAGCCGTCTTTTCGTCAGAGATTCTTGATTTGTTGTCGACTGAAGCTTCAAATACATCGGATTCAAATTGGTAGAGAAAGGATCATTATGTTCAATGTAGCCCTCTTCCAATATATATCACCGATTTCAAATTTGTACAGATCTATGGAGTCTTGCCATTTGCAGGCTACCATTCCATCAAATAAATTTGAGCTTTTATCCAATTATTTGCATTCTTATTTGCTTCAATTCAACAAATGTTTTGCATGTTTTAATTGATAAAATGTCATTGTTTTAAACAAATAAATTTTTCAAAATTATTTTTAAACAAAGTGAACATTCACAATGATGAAATGATACTTAAGAATTTCTCAGTGCTCTCCCAAGGGTGGCATGATTTCCAACAGGGTAAGACATTTGTTCATATTCCTGGCATGGCTGTATCCTCTTTCTCCAGATTGTTGTTGGGGTTGTTCCCCAAGCAGAGCTTCTGTTGAGATTTTTGTGTTCCCAGATCAAAGTGCTTGTTGGAAACTTCAGTTTTCCTCTCCTGCAGCATTCTCTCCCCGGCATGGGTGCTTTCCTTTTGGAAGATTCGGTGATTGGTGGGTTGATATCTCGGTACCTCGTCACTCTCCTCAGTGGAGTCGCCAGCGGAGTTGTGGGTATGATGCACTGCATCTAAGCTATCTTTCCCCATCAGAGTGTTTGTTGAGGTTTTTACCTCCACTCCCTTCAGCAGAGCAGTGATTCTTTCCTCCTCAGCAGTTGTGGTTTCCTTTTGGAAGGTTTGGTATTTGGTGGTTGATCCCCAGTTCTCCTTCTCTGCCTCAGATGAATCCCCAGTAGTGTTGTGATGGTGGGTTGTACCTGTGATGGTTTTCTCCCCTACAGAGATTTGGTCAATTTCCTGATGCTTTTGATCCCCAGTAGAGTGGCTTATGTGCAGAATATACTTGTGTGATCTTTTCTCCCTCAGCGGGTTTATCCCCAATGGAGTTGCTGACAGTATCCCCGATAGAGTTGCTTGTGCGGCCAGATCTGCTTGTGTGTTCTGTTCTCTTCAGCAGTCTCTGCTTGTGTAGTGAGCTTCTTTTCCCAGTTTAGACTAATGATCCCCCTGCAGAAATCTCGGGATTTCTCCATTTCCCCAACAGATTTGTCTTTGTGGCAGTTGCTGCCTGTTGTGAACTTCTGTTCCCCAGTGGGGTTGATTAATGATCCATCACTCAGAGATTTTGTGATTTCTTTGATATCTCTGATCTTTTGCTTTCCAGCAGATCTTTGCTTTTTTAGCATTCACCAGTTGGTTTTCTTGGATTTTCCTTTGGAAGTGTAGTACCGGGCTTTTGATTCCTGGACCTGTTTGTGTTAGAAATGTATGTTTTGTCAGCATTCATCAAACATAAATCACGCATATTCATGCATACTTTCAACATTTAGATATTCATGTTGCGTTTTTTTTGCCATATATCTTTTGTTTGTTGTCTCCTGCTTTTGGTAATATAGATCTCCCCAATAGATCTCCCTAAGCAGATGTCGGGTGTTTAATCTCTCAATATAGAGTCAGCCCCATAAGCAGAAAGTGTCTGTCTTTTCTTCTGCAGTTCCCCACTGAGATACATCCTCGTGGATGACGGTTTTTTCCGTTTCCTCCCAACACATATATTGGGATGGGTTTTCTCTATTGAGTTCTTTCCTCATTAGGATGAGTCTTGTTTCAGTTTGCCTTTTTTGATTGATCCAGAATTGG
Source organism: Lathyrus oleraceus (assembly GCF_024323335.1). Lineage (NCBI taxonomy): Eukaryota > Viridiplantae > Streptophyta > Magnoliopsida > Fabales > Fabaceae > Lathyrus > Lathyrus oleraceus. The sequence continues at coordinate 121,881,828 of NC_066581.1, read as the reverse complement.
CATTTTTTTCAACTGTCTCTTGTGCTTCCCTGTGGAATAAATGAATAAGTTGCCCAGTAACCGGCAATAGTTCATCTTATCCCCAGCGGAGTTTTTTGGGCCTTCTACCCAGTAACCGGTAGTTATAAGTCCTATCTTTGTGGTTTTCTACCCAGTAACCGGTAGTTGTAAATCCTGTATATACCTTTTTTCCCCTTTTGTGGAATCTGTGGTTGTGAACATCTTTGTTCCTCAGCAAGTGTCGGTGGTTTTCTACCCAGTATTCGGTAGTCGTAAATCCTACTTTCTTGCTCTCCAGCAGTTTGTGGTTTGTTATAAACCCTATTTTGTTTTCCCCGTGCGGAATTGTGATCCTTTCACTCCCCACGCAGAGGCTTTGGTTTTCTACCCCGTATTCGGTAGTTATAAACCCTAATTCTTTTTATCCTCATCAGAGTTGTGGCTTCTACCCAGTATCCGGTAGATGTAAGTCCTATCTCTCTTCCCCTAGCAGAGGTAACCTTTGTGGTTCATTCTGGTTGATGGTGGATTTTGCGGTCTTCTACCTAGTATTTGGTAGTTGTAAATCCTTTGTTGTTGTCTCCCTAGCGGAGTCTGTGCTTCCTTGTTGGAATAGTTGGATAATTGCTCAGTATTCAGCAATCATTTATCTTTATCCTCAGCTGAGTCTTTGGTTTTCTACCCAGTAGTCGGTAGTGATAAACCTCTTGTTTCCTCAACCAGAGTCTTTGGTCTTCTACCCAGTATTCGGTAGTTGTAAATCCTTTGTTCTCCCTTTTGCAGAGTTAACCTTGTTGTTCATCCTAACCGATGACGGTTACTCTTTGTGGTTATCTTCATTCGATGTTGATATTCCCTCCTCTGGGCATTTGCTCTGAATAAGCACTTGTATTTCCCAGCAAGTTTTTGTGGATAATTGTCGTATGCTAGCAATTTTATCCTCAGTGGGTCCTTTCATCGTTTACCAGTGATTTGTTCCCAGGATCATTGATGCTTATCAATGCATCCCCAGTGAGTCCTCTTTCATTTACCCTTTTGTTGGTAATGATTGTTGCTCCCTTTGATCGGTCATCTTTATATACCTAGTTTTGGTATCCCGATGCCTTTCTTTTCGGTTGATTTATCCTTTATTTACCCAGTAACCAGTTTTGGATAATCTTCCATGCGAGTGTTATCCACGTTCTGACGGTAATGGATAATATATCTCATGCACTCTTCAGTCGAAACCTGTTGTGTTTCCCCAGTCGAGTAAGTTTCGTATTTCCTTTGCGAAATCGAATGTTCATTGTTTCCCCTTGTTGAGCGTATCTCCCAGTAACCGGTGATATGTCTCCTGGATAATTGTCGGATGCTTGCAATTTATCCTTAGCGAGTTATCTTTCGTTTACCCTAATGTTGTTGGTAACGATTGTTTCTCTTTTTTGGTTAGTCACCTATTATATACCCAGTAACCGGTATCTCTGGTGTCTCTCCCTTTTCAATTATATTATTCACGTTCTGACGATAATGAATAATATATCTTATACGCTCTTTGGTTGGAGTCCTTTGTTGATTATCCCCAGTTGAGTAAGATTCGTATTCTTTGTAGAATCGAATATCCATCCTTTGACAAGTTTGCGTTTTTCTTTCTTCAGGATGATGAGTGTCTTGGCAGTAAAAACCAATTCACATTTTCGGTCGGTCACCTATTATATACCCAGTAACCGGTATCCATGGTGTTCCTTCCATTCGAGTGTACTATCTACGTTCTGACGGTAATAGATAATGTATCTCCTGCGAGTGTACTATCCACGTTCTGACGGTAATGGATATTATATCTCATGCACTCTTTGGTTGAAGTCTTTTGTCCTTCCCCATTTGAGTAGGATTCGTGTTCCCGTTGCGGAGTCGAATGTCCATCCTGTAAGTTGATTTGCTTTTTCAAGCCCTCTTTTGGATGATGAGTGTTTTGGTATATATACCAATTCACGCTTCGGTCGGCACCTATTATATTCCCAGTAGCCGGTATCCCTGGTGTTCCCTCCTTTCTGCTCCCTATTATGACCTTGGTCCCCTGCGGAGTCAGATTTTCCTGAGTTGATGTACCTTTTTTAGGTCTTTCTCAGATGTTTTGGTTGATTGATATCTTTCACCCTTATACCGGTCTTAGATATTCATTCTTCCTGAGCTTGTTGTTCTTTCACCCAGTAACCGGTGTTTAGATCACAATGTCTCTTTGAGCTTGTTACCCAGTAACCGGTAACACCTCATTTTGCAGATTTTCCTGAGCTTGCTGTTGTGATTTTACCCTTTTGCTGTATTGGCGTTTTCCCCAATATATGCATTTTCCCCGGCAAGGAGGTTCTGTGAATCTTTCCCCAGTCCGAGTCCGGATTTTTTATCCGAAGTATCCTTCGTGGATAGTTTGAGTCAGCTTGAGTCTTTCCAATGGATGTGTCTTCCTTTGGAACTCTTCTTTTCCCCAGTTTGAGTCCTTTACTCCCTAGTGAGGTCTCCAGTCTAGTCGCGTGTACTGCTCACGCAGTGTCAGTTTTCCCCTAATTCAGAGTCGTGTCCTGCTCACGCATTTCTTTTTCTTATCCCCATGAGAGTCCTGTTAGAGTCTCTGTTCCTGGTGAGTGTATTACTCCGATGGATCGTCTTTTCTTTGTGGACCCATATTCACCACAAAGTTTGTTTCTTTTGCATTCATACATTTGCATCATGAGGTCTCTTAGGGACCAAAATTTGTCTCATTACTATTATTTAAGCCCATTCTACCGCGTTGAGATGAAGATTTTAACCTTCACTTCTCTGGCTAGAATGACCTTAAATAGGGGCATCTGTAAGACCCCAATTTTGTCCCTAAGATCCCTCATGGCATCATATCATAACATTGCATTGCCTCAAGGATCATTGGACACCTTGCTTCCTTCCCTGTGGGTGGGATCCCTTTGAGAGTGGTTCTTGATCACCAAACATTGATTGCATTTGTATATCATTGCTTTTCTTTTAATCACTAACCAAAATGTACAAAAATATGTCATTAACCTTTGTTACTTGCAACTTAAGCAATCAACAGTCAAGGCATCAGATGAATTCATGGTACAAAGAGCAGATGGAATTTTCATGATAAATGGATCATGTGATCATTTCATTAAGCTTATTTGAACTATAGGTTCATTTTGGAGCAAGTTCCCAAGTGGCAAAGGCCCCAAATTCATCAGAACAATTTCAGGTCATCTAAGGGCCTATGCAGTCAACTGAAAAGTCAACTGTGGAATTTGAGTTGAGAAATTGAGTGTCTTCATCCCATTCATGTTCAAATCATGCTTATTCATCATTTCAAAGATCAAGGTTGAAGAATTTGAAGTCAAGTCAAAAGATTCCAAAAATGGAAAGTGACCTATAATTTCAACTTTCCAAAAATGGCAAGTTTTTGATCCAACTTCAACTCAACTTTCCAACATGAAAGAAGCTTCAAATGAATTTTTTCCAACATGAAAGTTGAAGATCTCTCTCTCCCATTTCCAAAAAGTCCAAGATCACGGGCATCTGATGAATGGTTGAGGAGATATGATCCAATCATTGCCAAGTATACATGGAACTTCAAATGAGCATATCTTTTGATCCATAACTCCAAATGGAATGGCTCTTTTTGCAATATTCTTCTCTTGACCTCTAATTTCCAAATCATGCATCACATTACATAAAATCTCATCACATGATCACTTGCTATTCCATGCTTTTTTTGGAGGGAAATTGAAAAATTCAAAAATGGTGCATTGTATGGATTTTCTACCATTGCCATTGAGTTTAAAAGATGATTTTAAGTGACTTTGATGAGGCAAAGAGTACTGTTCACGTGCAATTAGTACATGCACCATGCATTTTCAAAATTTTGCAAAACACCTTATTTCACTTAACCAAATTAAACATGGATTAGCAAGGTGATTAAGAAAGCATATAAATACTCTAATCATAACAGAATTGAAAGGGGTTAATCACAATTCACATTTCTAGATCTAAAATTCTCTCTCTCTCCAAAATTTTCTTCAAAACAAAATTCAAATTTCTTGAACATAACACCTTGTTTTGGTTAGAGATTCATGATCAATGAGTTGATTATAGTGTGAATCAAGTGTTGAAGTGGTGAATTCGTGCAAGAATCAAGTGGTTGAAGCTCATGAAGTTGAAAATGGAAATTCAAGTTTAAGCTAGATCTACACGTGTGCAAGCTTCCTTTTCTTCACCAAACATCATTTCAAGCATAGTAGAGTGGATTTGGATCATCACAAGATGTGGATCGTGTGAATTGAAGATTCTGCTCTTCAAGAGGTTAATTTTCGATCCTCTTATTTTTGAAATTCATTGCTAGATTCTTGTAGATCTTGTTCTCCTGGTGATTCTGATCTAAAAATCGTGTGAATTGGTGTATTATTGAGCAAGTTATGTGTGTTTAAAGTTTGAGATCCAAAAATGATTCTGCTCGATTCTGTTAATTGATGATGATTTAGCATGAAATGTTTGTTGATTCGTGTTCACCATGGCAAGATCTTGTTAATGATATAAAAATATTTGAATTCTGGACATTTTTGAAAATTCTGGAAAAATTGGATGAAGGTCGTATGAACATTCATCTTCTTCCTCATGAAGAAGATGAAGATGCATGCATTTCTGGAATTCTGGAAAGATTACGGCGGTTTTGTGCAGATAGCGGCGGTTTGAACCGCCCTAATCTGCAGCGCTAGGATTCTTAATGGAACGAGGTCGTTTTGGCCTTAAGCGCGCTTCATATTTTAAATATGTACATGGTTCGATTTTGGCCGAGTGTGTTTTTGCAATTGTTCATCATTTTATTCACTTTCCCTCCAAATTACATACATGTGATCATTTCCATTTCAAATTATTTTCTCCAACTTGTAAAAATCATATAAAATTGAAAAATGATCCAATTCATCTCCAATTTTTTGCAATATGTTCCTTGAGATATGTAGTTTTTTATGATCATGAATTTGCAAGTTGTGCCTGGCTAGAAATTTTTTTGCTCTAGGTTTATTGAACACATGTGCATTTGTGACCTTGCCTTACTCTTTCCTTTGTGAAATGCTTGATTTTAATCCAATGAACTTGAAATTTTACATGCTGATTCTAGACACATTGATGGATGTTTTAGTTTTGCTTTGGTATTTTTATCATTCACCATTTCTGTTTTATGCTTGTGTTAACATGGTGTGACAATTTGTGTCATACATTTGATTGTCCAACTTGTGCAATTTAATTTCCATGCCAAATGAACTTGGATGATTCTGATTTTTTGTATGATGATCATGTTAGATGTGTTGAATACTCATGAATTTCTCCAGAATTATTTGAATCATTTCTGTTTTGTTTTGGAATTTTCATTCATGATGTCCATATATGAGCCTTGAAATTGCCTTTGACTTCTTTTGATCATGAAATGCATTTGATGATTGATTTTGATGTGAGCCTTTTTAGGACTTGTTAATATGTGTTTGAAGTTGCATTGTGTTAAATTTCAGCTCCTGTTTTGAATTTTTTCTTCACCTTTGACCCTAGGCTTTGACCTAGTGGTTTGTTACTTACATGTGAGCTTTGATTTCAGGTTTAAGCATCCAAATGCCATGGTTGATGATGCTTCATTTCTTTGATGTTGATGTTTGCTTTTGATTACTAACATTGTGTGTTTTGTAGGTTGATGATAACTCATTTGAGTTTGCCTTTATGGTTTATACCTTGTACATTGGGATTGACTGTTGGTTATTAATTGTTGTCTGTTTGTCTGAGTATTGTACTGATTGGTTTAGTTGTTTCCACAGGTACCTAAGTTGCTTTAAGTTCATTTGAACTTTGCTTTGCTTTTGCTTGTGGTTGGCATACCACTTAGGTATAATCCCTAATCTTCATGTAGTCTGGAAGACCTACTGTTATTGGTAGGCACCTGTCTGAAGCCCTCCTTAAGAGGCCATGTCTTTGATTGTTTACATTTGTCCCAAGCAGGTTAAGTCCTCTTAAGAGGCAATGGGCAGATAAAAGGGATGTGTAATCCATCCCCTTCTATTCAGTTGTGTCATTCACTTTGCTCACACCATATGTTGATGCATTGTGCATAAGAACCCAAGATCTTATAGAGTCAATCATATGTGGAGAAGAGTTCCTTCTTTCTGAACTCCCACACTTTCAATTTGTTTAAAGCTCTCCCAGGCCAGGGATAAGAGCTATGAGGCACACCCCTCATCTCCATTTCATCTGCTTCACCCTAACTCTCAATGTTAGGGTTAAGAGCTCAAAACACCCCATTCCAGTTGGCTGTAAAGCCTAACCTTGCTTGAGCCTAATTGATTGTGTATAGTGTGTGATAATTGACTTGTTTGTTTGCTTGGTTGCCCATATATGCATAATTGTTTGAGTGTGCTTTTGTGCATTGTTTTCATCTTTGAGTATTAATTGTATATCATTTCATGATCATTGTTCATATCTTTGTGACACTTTGTTTGTCCATTGAGGAGTCAATTGTAAGTCCATTTATTGGCAGTTGTTTCCTATGATCTGGGAGGAGTTGGGACTAAGACCATTGAGACCATTTATTGGCAACTTGTTTCCTTTTTTTTATTGCATTTATCCATCTTTGTTTTGTGAGACTAGTATAAGTCCATTGATTGGCATCTGGTATCCATGTTTTCTTTGCTTTGTGAGATTAGTATAAGTCCATTGATTGGCATCTGGTATCCATGTTTTGTTCTGAGAGATTGGAATAAGTCCATTGATTGGCATCCGGTATCCATTTTGCTTTGTGAGATTGGAATAAGTCCATTGATTGGCATCCGGTATCCATTTACTTTGTTCATCTGTTATTTGCTTGTTGCCTTTTCCAAAGGAATCACTTGGATCATCTACATATGATCTCAAGAGGTGAACATCTAAGAAGTTTTGCATCCCTTAACCTCCACCCTTTTTGTTCTAAACCTCCATTTGCATGTTAATTCAAACAAAACAAAAAACTATTGTGCAAACATTTTCACTTCTTTTCAAATTAGAAACCTAGGCCTTAAGCCTTTGATTTTTCAAACTTCATTTTTCATAATACTTCTTTTGAATTGAATTCTAATCATACTTTGACCATCTTTTTTGTGAATAAATCCTAATTGGTTAATTTCACTCATTCAATTATTTTGTGGCTTTGTCCATTCTTGATAAGTTTTCATACATTAGCCATAGATCTCAATTATCTTAGTGGTTGATGTAAATCTCACCTTTTGTCCTTAGTGATCGAATTGTAAGACTTCCTTGCTTATTATAGGGCATGGTCCCTCACTAGCAAGTTGAAGCTTTTCTCACATGGTGGACTTGTGGTTGTATAGGTTGAGTTTTCTCCCGTGGATAATGAAAGACCTTAGTGCTTTTGTTTAAAATGAATTCACCCATGTTTTGGAAATCTTTTAGCCGAACTACGGCGTTTTGATCCTTACCTTCCATGGAAAGGTACGTAGGCAACGGGTTCATCCGTTCAAACACAAAAAAATAATAAAACTTGTATATTCTTTTCTCATCCTCCCAATCTATGTTTGCATAATAAATATTTTCATAAACAATATCTTTTGCAACAATTTGTGAAAAGGGTTCCCTAGGAGTACCTAGGATGCACTGGGTGCCTAACACCTTCCCTTTGCATAATTACCCCCTTACCCAGATCTCTGACCTTTCATTAGTTTTCTATGTGTAAAACTTCTTAGGTTTTTGTTCACTTTTTAGCCATTCCTTCGGATAAATAAAAGTGCGGTGGCGACTCTATCTTTGTATGCTTTGCTTTTGGTTTAATCAATAAATCATAAAGTGACGAATACACCGCTATACAACTGAATTGCAAGACTTTATTGGATGCTACCTCGGGTGGTTCTTTGTTGTCTAAAAGTGTTGATGAAGCTACTGATATCATTAATCGAATGGCTCTAAATGACCTCCAAAGTCAAAGTAGAAGCAACTCTTTGAAGAAACCGGGAGTGCTTGAACTTGGGACGAACGATGCTATTCTTGCCCAAAACAAACTCATTTCACAACAAGTCGAACTCTTAACTCAACAAATAAAAGAGTTGAAAGAGCCTTCTAGAGCTAAACAAATAGCTTGTTGTGAGCTTTGCAAGGGTGAGCATGACACCGGATTTTGTCCACCTCCCGGGTTCGAAGAAGTGAATTACATGGCGAACCAACGAGACTACCAACCGAGGCAACAACAACAACAACCGTATCAACAACATCCTCAAAACCAACAACATACTCAAAATCCACAACAACACTTTCAAGGGAATCAAGGGTTCCAACCAAGGAGTAACTATTACCATAACCAAGGTTATGGGGGTGGTGCTTCTAACCGTCAAAACCCTCCCCAAAATCCTTACCAACCTCAACCGCCGGTCGTTGCTTCAAAGTTAGAAGAGACATTGACTCAATTTATGCAAATGTCAATGGCTAATCAAAAGAGTAACGATGCGGCAATCAAAAATCTCGAGACTCAAGTCGGTCAACTTGCTAAGCAACTAGCAGAACAACAACCCGGACCTTCTTTTTCGGCGAACACGCAAACAAATCGTAAGGAACATTGTAAGGAGATAACGATGAGAAGTGGAAGGGAGTTGATTAGTGAGAGTAAGAAAAGAGATGAGAGTGAAAAAAGAGAGGTTGAGAAAAATGATGAGGAGAAAATAATAGAGGATAGAATTGACGGTGAAGTTGGGGAGTGGAGTGATGAAGAAGTTGAAAAGGATGAAAAGAACGGTGAAGTCGAAAATAAAGAAAGTGTGGAAATTGAGAAAAACGATAGTGATGAAGTGAAGATGGAGCCAGTGAAAAAGCCTAGATGGAGGAGTTCTAGAGTTGCTAAAGGAAAGGAGGTAGTGAGCGCTACTCCAATCCAAAACCTTCCGTACCCACATGCTCCATCTAAGAGGGAGAATGAAATTACGCCCGGTTCATGGATATTTTCAAACAATTGAAAGTGAACATTCCGTTTGCCGAAGCATTGGAGCAAATGCCTAAGTATGCAAAATTCATGAAAGACATACTTACTAAAAAGCGGAGGTACACGGAACCAGAGACAATCTTGCTTGATGCACGATGTAGTGCCATCATTCAAAAAACTCTCCCAAGGAAGGAATCCGATCCGGGACGAGTCGCTTTACCGGTAACCATCGGAGACACCTACACGGGTAATGGCTTGATTGACTTGGGATCTAGCATCAATTTAATTCCCCTATCCATTGTCAAAAGATTGGGAAATGTTGATATCAAACCTGCTAAGATGACTTTACAACTAGCCGATAAGTCTACCACTGCACCATATAGAGTGGCTCAAGACATGTTAGTCAAAGTTGATAAATTCTTCTTCCCGGTTGATTTCATTGTTATTGATATGGAAGAGGATGATGATGCTCCGCTTATTCTCGGCCGACCATTCATGAAAACCGCACGCATGATGATTGACGTTGACAACGGTTTGATGAAAGTAAGGTCCAAAATGAAGAGGTAGCCTTCCATCTTTTTGAAGCCAAAAAGCATCTTAATGAGAAGCATGATTCTTTCCGAATCGATGCCACCAAGGAGAAGCTAGTGGAGGTCGCAAACCAGGTTCATGTTTCTAATCCTTCCGAAAGATCTCTTATCAGAGTCTACAAAGTTTCGACCAAAATTAAAGGAAAAGAGATGGAAGCATTGTTGCATGAATTAGAGGCTTGTGGAGAACTTGTCTATCATGAAGAAACAAGGGAAGGCTTGGATATTACAAAGAAAGTGGAGGAGCCAAAACTAGAGCCAAATTTGAAGTATGTGTTCCTGAGTGATAACTGTACCAAACCGGTAATCATTAGCAGCACTTTGTCCACAAAGGAGGAGAATCAATTGATGCGGGTGTTTAGAAAGAAGGATGTTGTCAAACTAGTAGAGGCCGGGATGAATTGTTCTATCGCCGATGGTGAATGGGTGAGCGTTGTGCAAATAGTTCCGAAAAAGGGTGGTATCAGATTTTTATCGAAGGTTCATCAAGAACCTCTTGAAGACAACAAAGCCCTTGAGGAAGTTTCTCAACAAAATGGACCCCGGAAGCTCAAACAATAAAGTGGATCGCGGAAGCTGCGCAATTCCCTTGGATGCTCCTCAGTGAGCATCGAACCGTCAAGCTTATCCGACGTTAAACAAGCGCTTGTTGGGAGGCACCCCAACATTGTAAGTATTTACAGTTTTTTTGTTGGTTGGTATTGGTGTTCAACTTGAAGAAACTTGCTGAATTATGCATTGTATTCTGTTTTGAAAAGCAAAATACTGTCATGCTCGCTAGCTGCTCGCTAGGCGAAGGCAGTAGCGAAGATTCGCTAGTTGCTCGTTAGGCGACGCAGTAGCGAGCGCTGCGTGACAGAACCAATTTAAGTTTCAGCAGGCCACTATTTTGGGCCCAAATACCATCTTTCTTTTTAGTGGTGTAGTCTGAATTAGCACTCACAAACACTCTCTCACTTTTCATCTCACTCAAACCCTAAACGGTTACATTGCATTGCAAACCTCATTGTGCACTTCAAATTCAATAAATCTCTTTCACTAAGGTTTGCCCTAATTCCATTTCTTTATGTTTTAACTTTGTAAATTTCTGATGTATATGTCACTTAGGGTGAATTTGGGGGAATGGGTACATTAGGTTTTGCATGTGGGTGTAGATTTGCATGTACCTTAGAACGATGCCTTTTATGATAAATCATTTTGTTCTGAAATAGATACCATGAGACCTTGGGTTTTTCTGAAATTTCAGTGTTAACAAGGCAGAACCCAAAACCCGTAAGATTCGCTAGCACCTCGCTAGGCGAATCAGTGGCGAACATGACAGTAATTGGATATTTTGTTTTGCTTTCTAATCTGTTTTGTGTTTGTGTTGTTTCCTCTTTATGTCTTTGCAGATGGCATCCAGATCAAGCGCGCCTAAAAAGAGAAAGGTCGGGAGCACTTCCCGTACCGTGCCCATACAATTCGACACCGACAAATTCGTCGGGCCTAAGCAAGCAGCTAGATATGTGGCTTTGGAAAAGAGAAAGATTTTGCCGGAGAAAAGGTTCATAATCAACCCAGAAGGCACCTACCGTACATTTGTCGGGTTGATTCATAGTAAGAAGTGGGACCGGTTGATATCTCCGCTTGAACACTATGACATCGAAACAGTGCGTGAGTTCTACGCGAACGCACTGCCTAACGACGACGAGCCCTTCACATGGACAACACGAGTGTCTAGCCGTCAGGTTGCATTCGACCGGGATACAATCAACCGTGTTCTAGGTGAACTGCTCCACCTGGAGGCAAACGAGAGAGACGCATACCATCAGGATTTGAGGCTTCACCGAGACACCGACTCCATTTCTGCTGCCCTACTATTTGAAGGGAAATCAGTTGAGTTGAACCCATCTGGGGTTCCGATGAGATACCATAGGGAGGACATGATTCCCATGGCTCAGCTGATACTCATGTTGGTTCTCACAAATATAAAACCCAAGTCTCACACCTCTACCGTGCCAATCCCAGTGGCACATCTGGTTCACTGCATCTTCACGAATATTCAAATTGATGTGGCGAGGGTAATTGCTTTAGAGATGAAGTCCGTGGTCGAGAGCGGGCTAAAGTCGGGGGCACGAGTTAACTGCACCCTTGCTTTCCCGTGTCTAATAATGGCTTTGTGCCAACATGTGAAGGTGAAGCTACCCTCCCGGAGTCAAGTAAGGATCCCGCCGGCCATCAATGATAGATATGTGGCCAAGTTTTGCAAGCCTAAGAACTTAAGAAGTGGTGCAGCTGCTGGTAATACCGGGACTTCTGATGGTCCTGGTACTTTTGCTCATGGATCCGATCCTTTCCAGCAGGTTGTCTGCAACTACAATTGGGATTGGACGGCGGCAACTCAGCGCGCCATGGTTGACATGCACGATTCTATGCAGCTGTTGCAGTTGCAGGCACGTGACCCCTCCGGTGATCACTCGATGATAACGCGTGAGCAGTTTCTGCAGAACGCTAGCTGGCCTGTGGACAAGCCTATGTTTGGAGAGGGGACGGGTGCCGGTGCATTTGGTACTGGTGTTTCAGGTGGTGCTGAGGATGATGGTGATGATGACGATGATGATGATGATGATGCTACCGGTTCTGAAGCCGGTAGTGATGAGGGTTTTGAGTCCTTTGAGGGCTAAGTTTGTTTTATTTTATTGTATTTTCCAGATTTGTTGTATTTTGATTTTGGTTATGTACTTTTGGGGTGTTTTGTCCCCCATGCACATTTTAAAATTTTTAAGTAATAGTTATTGTTTATGTTTTTAATTTGTGTGTTTGGTTCAAATTTCTTTTGTTTAATAAAATTTTGGTTGTGAGTGTCAAACCTTCTAGATTGGTTGCTCCTCAAAGAAATATCCAATGAAGGTGCATCCGAACTTGGATGGCAATGATAAAAATAACAGGCGAATAATGCTAAGGTACATGCTTACCTTCGGTTAGAATTTTAGAATGCATTAAGAACTTTACTCTTTTTTGTAATTGAATATTGTTCTTTTTGCAACATAATTGAAAGAGTGATTCACTTAGGACTTAGAACCACAAATTGTGAGGAAACCTCCATTGTACACTTAAATGCTGGATTCTAATAAACTTTGTTGATTCATTTGATTCATGCTTGGTCTTTTATTATTGTGAATATGTGGAAGCAATTAGAAATGATCAAGGCGCTTGTTTTCTATCGAGCACAACCAGTTCCAAATACAACTTACCCGTGAGCAGAGAGAGTATTCGTTAACCCCTTCGAGCTTAAACAGTTGAATCTCGGCTTGAAATAAAGCGAGATGTCAAAAATCTTTTTTCTTAAAATCCGGAAAATTTTGATAATTGTTCTTTTGCCGTAAAAGTCAAGAGCATTCACTTAGGGTGAGTAAAAGAAATAAGTTGGGGAGAATGAAAATGAGAATCGGTAAGTGCCACAACTCTTGAAAAATCGAGCAAGCATTGAAAAAAAAATATATAAAATATAGAAAAGAGAAACATCTGTTTTGTAAATATGATGTGAAAGAAAAGAAAAAATAGAGAAAATGAAAATGAATGCTTGCTTGGAAGAAAAATAGTGAAAAACAAAAATTGAGTTGTGAAATAAGAGTTGTGAAGGTTTCAAATGAGAAACAAATGGAACGAAGTTGAGATGTGTGAATAATGTACAGTGAATGTCTCTTTTGCATCGGCAATTTCATTTTCAATGGCCTTAGAAATGACCCTTGTTTGTTAACCTAACCAAGCTTCAACCGAAAAGTCCTTAGTGATCTTCGTGCTTCCACATTACCATTTATAATTGTTAGACATTGTATGAATTGAATTGATTTCTTCATTGTTTGTTGGAGAGTGAGATTATTCCCGCGGTTGCAAACGCGTAATTTCTTCAATCCTTATTCGAAGAGGAGAGATAGGGTGATTCATTCAAGATAATATTGTTGTGGATAGATACATATTTCGCATTGCTATTAAGTTTTAGTTCTTGTGCATTATGTTATTCTAACCATTGGGAATTTATGCCTGGTTGATTTTCTTGTGTTTGAGCCGTTTTATCCGACTTCGGAGAAACCTTTTTCTTAAAGCAAATCCTCTTGTCCTTTAAGAGGCATACTTTGCTTGAGGATAAGCAAGAATCTAGTTGGGGAGAGTTGTTAGATGCCCAAAAGTGCTTATTTGAGCTATCAAATGTGGGCATTTTTCACTCCTTTTTGTTGCTAAAGCGTTCGAAACCGCCTTTGTTTTAGATGAATCGCAATACAATGTTAAACGATCTTGGTACCTTTGATTTGTGCGTTATTGTGCAGGAATTAGGCATGAAATAATAGAAAATGAAGGCACAAGAAAATGGCAAGGGACCAAGAAAAAGAAAGCATTCATCAGCATGCTCGCTAGGCGAGTGTTGTGGCGAAGTGCTCGCTAGGCGAGCACCCAGCGAACATCTCCAGTATTTTACAGTAGCAAACATCAACAAACTCGCTAGGCGAGCAGACAGCGAAGGTGGTAGTGAACACGTCCAGACTTGGTCAAAAGCGCAGCCAGCACTCACTCGCTAGGCGAGCCATTAGCGAGCTCCCAGCGAGCAATTCCAGTAGCAAAACCTCCTAAGCTCGCTGGAGCGAAGGTGGAAGCGTGGGCTTCGCCTAGCGAAGGTTTTGTTCGCCTAGCGAACATGTGAAGTCTGAAGTTAGATATTTCTGGGCGCAGGTGCCTCTGGTGCCTATTTTAGGGGCTCGCTAGGCGAGCCATTCTGCTCGCCTAGCGAGCATGACAGCTCAGACCATAGTACTATAAGTAGCAAGGGCTACTTTTTGGACAACAACTTAGATTTTCCTAGATATTTTCCTGCATTGCTCTTTGGATCATTTTGTGACCTAGAAACCCATTTTATCATTTCTCTTCATCTCTTAACAATCTTTCATAAAAAGAAGGTGGATTCCCATCCAATCTCGATTATTCGACTCGGATGTTGATCAACCTTCTTCCGAAACTTGTTGACCAAGTTACCATGAAAATGAGTAGCTAAGTTCTTCATTTTGTCAAGGTTAGATGTAGATAATCATTAGCTTTGTATGTAAATGGGATGATCTTCATTTGTAAACTCTTTAATGATGAATATATGGTGAAAACTTTGTTTTATCGATAACTCTTTGTGTTGGTTTATGATCGAGAGATGTTTACCAACTCTTTACCTAGGTTCTCATCCAATCTTGTTTGTTAGCTAGAGATAGTAATAAATGATTTTGTTCACCATAAAGTTGAACCAAAAAGTTGTCATTTTGATAGATTGTGTTAGAGATAAACAATGGATCAAAATGGGAAAACCCACAATGTGTGTTAGAGATAAACACATTGGGAGGACTTTGTGAAATAGTTTATCATCTAAAGGAGTTTATAAGTCTTGTTGATCGAACATATGCATGCAAAGTGATTGTCGAACCCTAACTTTGGCAATATTTCTCAAATATTAAAACCAAATCTTTTACCGCATTTTCTTACACTTTTATGCAAGATACCGTGACTAAAACCAAAAACCATTGTTACCTTAAGCTAAGAATTAAAACAACTGTCGAAAGGCGGCGATATCTCACAATCCCTGTGGAGACGATAACAAAAACCCGACACTTAAAATTACAATCAACACTCCCTCCATAGTCCGACAAAACCACGTTATTAGACCTGATGTTGGTGTCGTACTTGCCAATCTTCCTCAGAATATGGTGTGGCATGATATTGACCGTGGCAACAGTCGACCAAAATTTTGTTGACGGTCATGCATTCCACCTTTGCCCTGATCAACAGTGGTTTCAAATGGTTTTTCATGTTCATCGTTGGTCTTTCGAACACTGCCTCTTGGCTTTCAACCGCACCATCGTTCAACACAAAATAGCATCTTGGTTGGTGCAAAGCCATTTCTTCAGCATCAGCATTGTCCCCCGACCCGTCGACTTCAGTCACACACTTGTATTCTTGTGGTAGGATTGATACCACGTTGACCAGGATGTCGAGGCTTGCTTCAGGTTCTGAATTGAAGTCATCAGTCACTTCATCAGAACACTTTTCAGTTGGTCGACGGACGTACTTTCTTATCCGTTCTTTCGCCGCTGTATCGACCTTCACAATTTTATTCTCAGTACTCGCCTTGCTGGTCATGCCTCTCGCAGCATCTCTTTCAGCCTGTTTACGCCTCTGAAATCATCTCCATTGAGTCCGTGTCATGGGGTTCTTTCCCAAATAGTTTTCAGAGATATGAGTCTTCTTTTCAGACTTGAATTCACGCCTATAGTTTACTGCTAGACCTCCTCTAGTATCAGCAGCAACCCCTTGTGGGGTGTCTTATCTTTCCTGAGGCTTAATCCAAGTACCTCTAGGAGCACTGGCCGATGGCACGTAGCTCTTGGGCCTTGTTGGGCTATTTCCCACAGCCCTTTTTGAGCCTCTCTCATTATGGTAACCCCTGGTTGGCACATTCCTTTTGCTCTTACCCAGCTGCAGCTTCTGGAAGTTCTCTGTTGCTATTTTGTCGGTGACAACACCGCACCTTGGGCACAGGCACACATGTGAACCCTTGTTTTTGCAGCGATACAGAAAATCCACCAAGTCTTCATTAGCCCTTGGGTAAACTTCAGCTATATCGACATTTGGGCTTTCCCCGGTTTGTTCCAGCATGTTGGCCTCATCATACTCGCTGATCTCGACCATGTTGATCTCGACTGGTTCCACGAATAGGGCTTCCTCCTGGTGAAGAGGATCAGTGTCGATCTTCATCCTGCGCCCAGCAAATTTCAACCTGCCTTCTTAAATCGCTTTTTGAACCAAATCCCTGAAAAGGTAACAATTAGAGGTGTTATGACCAACATAGTTGTGATATTTACAAAACCCTCTTTTCTGTCTTTGTTCCAACGGTGGTATTTTAGTACCATGAGGCACCACCATCTGCCCATCTTTGACCAATAAGTCAAAAATTTCCTCACACTTCGACACGTCGAAAGTGTAAGTTTTCGCAGGAAATTTTGGGTTGTTTTCAACAGGATTCTTTCCTTGCGCAGGTAACAATGAGCGACACTCATAGGTGGACCCTGGCTTTAGTTCAGCCACGTCGATTTCTAATTCGGTCAATGAGGCATAATCGGCCTCACGTATTAGGTCTGTCGCGTCGTATTCGACAAACGTTACCTTTTCTTTCTTAGACTTATTGTGCCTAATTTTTTCTAGCCTCAATCGTTCTAGATGTCGGACTCTGTCAGCCAGTTGTGACATACTTTTCACAAAAGTTGGATCTATCTTCTTCCTAATGGAATAATCTAAACCTCACTACAACAAACAAGACCTTAGACAGCGCTTTTTTTAGCCTTAGACAGCGCTTTAAAGCGCTGTCTAAACCTCCGCTGCTAAAGGTTTAGACAGCGCTTTTTTAAATCTTAAAAGCGCTGTCTAAGCCCCCCCCCCCCTTAGACAGCGCTTTGGCCAAAAGCGCTTTATAAGACCCTCTTATTTTAAATTTTTTAGGTATACCTTAGACAGCGCTTTTGAAAAGCGCTGTCTAAGCCCCACCCCCTTAGACAGCGCTTTGGCCAAAAGCGCTTTCTAAGACCCTCCTATTTTAATTTTTTTAGGTATACCTTAGACAGCGCTTTTCAAAAAGCGCTGTCTAAGCCCCCCCCTTAGACAGCGCTTTTGCCTAAAGCGCTTTCTAATCCCCCCCTTAGACAGCGCTTTTTACAAAAGCGCTGTCTAAGGTATACGAAAATTTTTGAAGCTTTTGTTTTAAACCACATTTTTTCCAGGTTTATAAACCAGAATTTCTACCTGTTTTCAACCAGATTTTGACAGACAATTATCACATTTTATATATGCCATTTTGGCCTTTTTTCTACCAATTTTTGGCTAACAAATATATATATACCAATTCAAACCAATTTTGCCTTAAATGTATCAAAATATATACAAATTTATGTACACATTTACAAGTCATAACATATACTACAAATGTACACATTAATTACACAAATTTATGAACAAACATTGAGCTTTATCATGAATTGACACCACTCCTCTTTGATTTCGTCCACTTGATCCTTTGTATAAAATGCACACTTGAATTCATCAAAGTACTACATAATAATATAACATATTTTGAATTAATTCCAACTATTTAATTATATGAGATATGTGTAAATATAAAAATAACTCATAAGTTAGAAATACATACATCGGTGGGAATCTTTAATCGGCCCAAAGCAAGAGTATCTCGCATAAACCTCAACATGAAATACCCGCAATCTATTTGATTACGTTGTTGAGGACACTACATATGAAAAAAAAAATATGGATTATAAATCCTAAGTTTTATCAAGTGTCATCACTAATATAATAAAAAATGTGGTAATTAAAAATATACTGCCACTTTAATCCATGTAATGGAGTTGGCGCCCCTCCTTGAGGTTTGGATATCTCGTTCGGCCCGAAAAGCTTGGACTCGGTATGCCGTGGAATCGCATTATCTTTTGATTTGGATTTTGTGGGAGTCTATTTAACATAACCAAGGAAAATATGTAAGTAAAATTTAACCCCACTTGATGTTGTAATCTGCATGGATGCTAAATGTTCAAACCAAAATATCTGTTTACCTGTAGGGTGCCACCTCCACCAGTGCTAGCACAGTCATCAGAGACACTAACAATTGTCCATGGATCAGCTGCATTCCAATGAAAGTCCACAACCTTATCCCTGGATACAGAAACTCCAACCAATTAGCATAATAGCATATATATATATAATGTTGAATTCCAAAGAACTGGATAAAGATAAATGAACATGTGTATGACCATCTGCTATCATACCTATGTCCTGCATGACGAAAGAACAAACCAGGGGAAGCCTGTGATACAGTTGGATCAGCAGAACCCAATGTTTTACCAACCTAAAAGAAACAATATTAATCTCACCAAAAAACAAAAATACAATATGCAGGAGTGATAGAATAGCTTTGAAACTTGTGGAGTTCAAACCTTTTCATGGTCCCAGATGTTTATAATGCCATCTTCAGCACCACTTCCAAATACAGATGATTTAGCAGGACACCACTGAAACAGATCAAAGTTGAGTCAAAGATCAAAAACTTCAAATGGCCTTTTAATTTAAATTTTAAACTGCAATTAATTGAAAGCAATGCAAAATCTTCCAGTCACCTGTACACAGAGGACTGGTGCTTCATGGCCTTCAAATTTAAAAATAGGAGACCCAACCCCACTACTGTTTAGTTTCCGGCGATCAAACATGCGAACTGAATTGTCCGCAGAACTGAAGCAAGCAAAACAAAAAATTAAAATGAAGAACCATAGCCCAAAAGTTTTTTGGTAGCCAGAAAAAAAAGGATCCAACTTCAAAGCTAAACTCATCAATGGAATTAAGAACCATAATAACTAATTATGAAGAAAAATCAGAAAGGCACATAAATCTTAATTTATGTTCATTCATAATACTGAGGGAAAGGGCATATACCCAGTTAGAATTAAGTTTATATCATGAGTATTCCAATCAACACAATGTACATCACCATCATGTGCTTTCTCAACCTGCATTAAAGAACAAAGTTAAGATAACCAAACAATAAGTACAAAGGATGAGATCTCTGGGAACTTGAAATGAAGGCAATAAGTTGTATTTACATTATTTTCCTCTTTTAAGATGAAATGGTTCATTCATACCTTAACAGCTGGAGTAGTTCCAACACGAGCATCCCAGAGTATGAGACAAGAATCATCACCTACACTACAAAACTCTTGTGCACTGCAATCCAAAACAACAACAAAAAACATGACTTATATCAGATAATGATCAGATAAAACCATTAATAATAACTTTAAAACAATATAGGTAAAAAAGAGTCCAAAAGTAATTCCATTAGGATTTTACTGACCCAAAAAAATAGATACACATAAACTACCACAAGCATGACTAATACAAGAAACAGCTACCTTGAAGGGCAAAATTGCACATCTTCAACAGTATCTTTATGACCACGGTAGATGCCCCTTGGTCCAACAGAGGGGCTTTCTGCAGTTTTCTCACCACTTCCACCAACATTAGAGCCCTGTTTAACATCAGGTCCTGCTTCAGTAGCTAAAGTTGCAATGTGATCATGAATACTCCATAACACCACATGTTTGTCCCTGCCTGTCATTAGGTAATAGGTATTCTCAACAGATCAGCAAAATACAATGTAGTATATGGAGTAAGCCATCCAAAAAGAGTAAGAATATTATTGATATTTGATCCTTAAGCAAATATAAACATAAAATAAAGTATTGTGGGAGCAAAATTAATACAGCATTATAAGTTCGCCACATTGAACAAATATTCTATAATCACACTGTGTTTTTGATATCAACACCTTAAAAGACTTTGTATAATGTTTGAACTTGATTAAGAAGTTCAAATCAATACAAAATAAACATTTGACATCTTATAGATGAAAAGGACTCAAAATCCTACCTCCAGAAAGAACATAAGGCTCAGTTGAACACATAGCCAATGCAAATTCAGCATTATCTTTATGCCCAGTTAATACCTGCAAAATAGTAGCCTACAATTTCAGGTGCCTGACTTTATGAATACAGATATGTTGAATGCACATTATTTATTTAGGCAAAACAGTGAATTCAAACTTCTAAATTACTTAGCAACAAAAGAAGTTAATTTATGAGCACTGTTGCTAAATAGCCAGTAGCCAGTAAGCAGTATAGCAGCACTATACCATTATCACATAGCAGAATTATAACAGTCCACTAATTTTAACAATCAACACTGCTTATGAGTACAATTAGCATTTTCCATCAAACAAAGGGTGGACCTAATTTATTTAAATTATGCAGGGAACAAAATTAAGATAATTAAAATGATAAATGGACAGTTGGTTTAGGGTTTAACAAAGGCAACTAAAAGATAATTAAGATATCGCGTTTAGATATTTAAATTATGCATCACCCTTAACTTCCTTGCCACTAAAATGCAGTCATAAAGTCGGTCCTTTGCTACAGAAAGAATGTGACCCATAGCTTTTGCCCAATTAAGTGCTCTAGCAAAGGCAATAGATTGAAACTTTATCATATGTAAACTGAAAGAAGCTTATTAGTCTAAGAAACAAGACAAAGTCTATAACAAAATACCCAGTCTGAAGCTCGGCATCAGAATTTGCATCTCCAATAGCTAGTTTACTATCTCTGGAGTGTTTGACAAGAGCTTCGTAAAGAGCAGTTTTGTTCTTAGACTTTGCAATATTGGAATAAGCTTTGGCCATTATTATTTGGTCTCGCATGAGTTTAACAGTGGAATCAGAATTTGGGTTTTCATATTCTTTCCTCCATATACTATACTTCCCGGTGATAGTGGTATCAAATCCTTTGGAGCGTTCAACTGCTGCTGACACAATGCGATTGTCCGTTTCTTTGTTTTGCTGACTAAGTTCAGCAGCACGAGCTTTTCTTCTTTCCAGCCGCATCATCTAAGGGATAGGAAACTATTTTTAAAAAAAGGCCAAACCAACAGCAACAAAAAAAAGGAACAAAACTCTTTCTCGTTCCCCTATCATTCATTGTTTGGCTTAGTTCCAAAAGACAAATTTGGACAATTACCCGGCGCTTGATTTTCACCGGAGTCATTAGTGAGGAGGAATGGGGAGTTCGAGCAAAGCCTTCTTCAGGATTATGTTCATCTGCTGAGTGCTTGAGATTGTCTTCAAATCTAGTATCAGTTTGCAAAGACTCCATTCCTTCCTGTAATTACATCAGATAATTACTACCAGATATTCCAGGGTCATCAATAAAAATAAAATACAAAAGGCAACTCAATTTGAAATTGAAGTCAAAACTTCATACACTTGAAGCAAGAAATCGAAATCCAAAGTTAAATACATCGCAGTGGCTCGTGTTTTCAGCAAAGACAAAGTACCTGAGAGTAATTTTGTTGTTCAGTCTTAGCATTACTAGGGTTTTCCCAAACCCAAGAATCCGATAAGTCCCTCATTTTCAACCTAGCAAGCTGAATATGACCGGAAGCATGAGGGGAAAGCGTAAACCCTAGAAATCAAATGGTGAACGAATTGGAGAGAATTGAAATGAGAAGTAATTACCAAAGAGAAGAAGAAGAAATTAAGCAGTTCCATGCGAGTGAGGTGAAAATGAATCTTGCTATATCATCACTGTGTTCATCTATTTGGGTTTAGATCAGATCATTGTTTTGTTAGTTGTGTTCCCATTTCTTTATTTCTAGTATCAGACCTTTCTTCATCCTGCTTACCCCAAAAACTAAACGACTAATTTCTATAATAAAATTAGGAAAATGCATGATTTCCAAAAGCGCTTTCTAAACCCCCCTTAGACAGCGCTTTTGGTTTTAATTTTTTTTTAATTTAAAGACTTTAGACAGCGCTTTATCAAAAGCGCTGACTAAGGTCTATATTTAAAAGCGCTTTCTAAAAGCGCTGTCTAAGGGGGGGTCTTAGACAGCGCTTTTAGAAAGCGCTGTCTAAGACCCCCCCTTAGACAGCGCTTTCATTATTTTTTTGGAACATTTTCTGTGTTTTATTTTAATTTTAACCTTAGACAGCGCTTTCTTTTAAAAGCGCTGTCTAAGATGCGCTGTTAAAAGTCATTTTTGGCGTAGTGCCTCCTGCGGCCATTTGAACTAGTTCATATTCTGGCACTTGTGTGAAGCACCTAGCCTTTAAAGACCTAAAACGATTCAGATAATCAGCTATGCTCTCAACGAACCTCCTCTTAATACTAGACAATTCCGCCAAACTAATTTTGGAGTGTCCTTCGTAAAACTATTCATGGAACTTCTTTTCTAGTTTGGCCCATGTGTCGATGGAACTTGGGGCCAACGAAGTAAACCATGTGAAGGTCGCCTTGGTCAGAGAAGAAGGGAAGTTTTTTACTCTTAAGCATTCATTATGAGCTAGATCCCCTGACTCTGTTAAGTATCTGGAGACGTGCTCTATTGTCGATTCACCAGACTCTCCCCCAAATTTAGTGTACTTAGGTACTTTCATCCCCCTGGGTGCCTCGACTTGGAGAATAAACTCAGCTAATGGGGAAATGTATAATGGCCTTTGTAACGTGGAACCCATGCCATTTCTAGCCATAATCCTTTCGACAATAGTTGTCAAATTATTTTCCACCGCCAAGTCTTCTTGTCGGTGTTGATCGATGATTTGATCAGCATCCTGCTGTCGGTTGACCATTACCACCTGGTTACGTCCCACAACTCCTTATTCGACGCCTTGATGTTGGGGGGGGGGGGGGGGGTCAAATGATTTGTCCTTCGTGGACTGTCTCCTCCTCTGCTACCCCTATCTCTATCTGCACAGGAACAGTCGGTCTAATCGTTGGCGTTATCTGTCGGGTTGGTGCCCCCTAAAAATTGCATAAACGCGTCAATTGGTTCGCCACCTGTCTGTTTGTTTCAGCAGATTCTTGGATTAGTAGATTGAAGATTGTGCCCATCTGGTTGGTCAACATGTTAACCAATTCATGGTTACTATCGTCCATTTGTTGTTTCAACACCGCTACTGAAGTGTTCGAAAGCGGCATGGTTCTGTTCTGAGGAGTGTTCCTTATGTTGCCCCCTTGCGTTGATCCTTTCAAGGGAGGGTTTGTTTCTGAAAACAGTGATGCACTGGATGTCGACTGATATCCGGGCATTAAGGAATACGTCATTCCATAAAGCGGATTTGTGGTGCCAAAGCGAGGCACATAAGGTCTGAACGTCGTTATCATTGATCCTGAACCCCCCGGTGGAGGCTGAGGAATTGATGTTCCAACCGCACCCGTAGTCGACATGGATAGGGTTGCATTTGTCATCGGCGGCAAAGTGACAACCTGTGAAACTACTGTTTCCGTATTGGATAAAGTCCCTCGTGGAACTTCATCAGTGTTAGTTTCTGACATCTTCACACTACTTCGTGGCTTATTATATAACTTGCCACTTCTAAGTTTCATGCAACTTCGCAACTGCTCTAGCACCGTCCCCACTGGGCGTGCCATTTTGTTTACTGTGGAAATTGGTAAACAACCGCTGGTCCTCCCTGGTCTTAAAATGAAGGGTTACTTGCAGGACCGACCAGTTGATCCTAGGACATGTGCTAGTGCAAGTGAGACTTGTTCAAGCTTCGACGAAATGACTTTGTGAGGAACGACTCCCAACAAAGTGTCGAACAAGTGTAGGGTTTTTCCACACGAACGGTTTTATACAATGTTATCGCCTATAGGTGACTCGTGACCGACAACGCTATAACATTCAAAAGATGTATACTACGAACACGCTTTTGGTAAACTCTATGATCGTGATAGAGTCAGTGTCAACAGCGTAAACGACAACGTAAAATGATAAATCAAAAGCAAAAGAAATTAAGATAAAATGTTCAACGGGAACAATTGAAAAGTAGGGAAGTTGCATTGAAATAAATGTGGTGATTCACGTACATAACAGTCTCAGAGAAACTCTTACCCCTTGTGGGATACTCTTATTTATACTAAACTAGAGGAAACTACTCCTAAGCTAACTTCCTAGAAGCTAGCAGATGTTATGACCCACGATTTGCATAACCGCCGCACCCATGTCTTACTAACTGCTCAACGTTATGGCGCTCTTATTTCTTTTGGAACTGCTATTTTATTTTAAATTTCAAATTTATCCCGCCCAGGCGTTAGGGCGAAACTGTCTTCTGCACTTTTGATTAAAATTCTTTTAAGTCCCAAATCTCGCGTTGGTCGACATAATGGCATGTCGACGGAGCCAGCTTTCCCTGTCGGCCTCGTCCTTTGGTTTTCTTTTCTTTCTTGCTTGCGTTCAACATCTTTTTACCTTTTCATTTCATCTTCTTCCTTCTTCTTTATTCTTCTTTCTCTCTTTCTGTTTCTGTTATCTTCTCCTTCTGTTTCTGTTATCATTCTACAACACCCTTGACAATGGCATGGTTATATTCCACCATGAATGAATCTTGATGAATCTTGATTGATCACAACATGGTATCATTCGCCAATCTGATCCTTTTTCCGCTGCTATATCACCGAATTCTTTCCTCAACCTCATTTCATCTCTCTCATTCAATTCTTTCGATTCTCGTGGCTCCCTCTCGAGCTTCATCCTCATCAACTGATCCTGCTTTGGATCAAACCTCGCCGTATTTCGTTCATCCCAGTGATGGCCCTGGTTCTGTAACAGTTCTTCCCAAACTCACTGATTCCAATTATCATTCATGGGCTCGAAGCATGAAGAGAGCTCTTGGTGGAAAAATGAAGATTGAGTTCATTGATGGCTCTCTCCCTGTTCCATCAGATTCTTTTGATCCATCTCTGCATGCTTGGAACCGCTGCAACATGCTTGTTCATTCTTGGATCATGAATTCTGTTTCAGATTCAATCTCGCAGTCCATTGTCTTCATGGAAAATGCGTTGGATATATGGAATGACTTGAAAGAAAGGTTTTCACAGGGCGATTTAATACGAATCTCTGAGCTGCAACAAGAAATTTACAACCTGAAACAAGAAACCAAATCAGTTACAGATTTTTTCTCTGATCTTAAAATCCTTTGGGAAGAGTTGGATCTATATCTACCTTTACCAACCTGCACCTGCCGCATAAAGTGTACATGTGAGGCTATGTGCAGTGCAAGATCTCATCACCAGCTATTGCAGATCATCAGATTTTTGACTGGTTTAAATGAACAGTTTGCTGTAGTGAAGTCCCAAATTTTGTTGATGGATCCATTACCAACTATGAACAATATATTTTCCATGGTGATTCAACATGAACGCCAACTCCAGCTCCGTATTTCACATGATGAAGCCCAAACACTAATCAATGTTGCTGATTCCAAGAGGTTTGGAACAAGAAACAATGCCTTCAAACATGGTGTTCGCATTTGCACATTCTGTGGCAAGACTAACCATACTGTTGAAAACTGCTTCAAGAAACATGGTGTTCCACCTTATATGCAGAAACAATTTCAAACTTCAGCTAGCAATGTGGCAACAGATGGAAATAATGATGGATCTTCATCTCATAATGTTGATATTCAAAGTGACAATTCACCTATGACTCAAGGCCAATTCAGTGCTCTAATGGATCTACTTCAGAAATCTAATCTTGGACAATCTTCAGCACATGCTTCTTCCAATCAAGTTGTTGTTGGTCATCCATCAACAGGTAACACATATCATTGCATGCATAGTAATAGTAATGGCTCTTGGATTATTGATTCAGGAGCTACTGATCACATTTGTAGCTCTGTCAAATGGTTTCATACATATAAGAAAATTATCCCTATCAATGTTAGATTACCAAATGGACAATGTCTTGTTGCTGATCACTCTAAAACAATTCATTTCTCTCCTGATTTCATTGTGCATAATGTGCTTTTACTCCCTGAATTTTCTTTAAATTTATTATCTGTTTCAAAGTTGTGTGAATCTTCTAATTACACTGTCAATTTCCTTAAATCACAATGTGTCATACAGGACAAACTCACCCTGAAGATGACTGGTTTTGCTGAGCAGAAAGATGGATTGTATTACCTAACACTGAGAGATAATGATTCACCTGCCACACACACACCTGTTTTAACCTCTACTTTAGCATCCAGTGTCATCTAACGTGACAAAGCCTTATGGCATTTTAGATTAGGACACTTATCTCAAAACAGATTATTGTACCTACACACTCAATTTCCTTTTATCAAAGTTAATCACAAGGATGTTTGTGATGTTTGTAGCTATGCTAGACAAAGAAAACTCCCTTATACTGTTAGTAATAATAGAGCTGCTCATCCTTATGATTTGGTTCATTTTGATATTTGGGGACCTCTTGCAGTCCAATCTTTACATGGTCATTCCTATTTTTTAACTGTTGTTGATGATTGTAGCAGATATACATGGATAACATTAATGAAAACCAAATCTGAAGCTAGACAACATGTCATTGATTTTGTCAATCTCATAGAAAACCAACATAGTCTTCATGTCAAAATCATTAGAACAGATAATGGCCCTGAGTTTAATATCCCTGAATTTTTTTCATCTAAAGGAATCATCCATCAAACCAGCTGTGTTGAATCTCCACAACAAAATGGTCGTGTGGAGAGGAAACGTCAACATTTACTAAATGTTGGGAGAGCCCTACTTTTTCAATCCAAACTTCCAAAAGAATTCTGGTCATATGCTATCCTACATGCCACATTCATTATAAACAAACTTCCTACACAAGTCTTAAACAATATGTCTCCTCACTTCATACTGCACAACACCCATCCTGATATGCACAGCCTTAAAGTTTTTGGATCTCTTGCTTTTGCATCCACACTGCATATGCACAAAACCAAATTAGAGCCAAGAGGTCGAAAATATGTTTTCTTAGGATATAAAAATGGTATGAAGGGTGTGATACTCTATGACATTAACAGTCATACAGTTCTGGTCTCTAGAAATGTTATACACCATGAACATATTTTCCCTTACTCAACTGTGAATTCCACTAACTGGACTTATCACCCATACAAAGATCTTAATGACTCATCACACAATGAACCTGCCACACATGTTCCAACACAAAACATTGAACCCACAACTGAGGAACATGAGCCTTATTCTAACACAACCACTGACACACTGCACCCTGAACCTCTGGATAATACTGATGAAAACCATGACACTCAACCTGTTACCGATGCACCAGTTATTGACAGCAGGCCAGTTAGAGCTAAACATACACCCCATTATCTCTCAGATTATGTGTGCAATACATCTGATGTATCAGCAATCAAGTCATCATCAGGTACAACTAACTATCCTATTTCAAATTATGATTCCCTGCATTTTCTATCTGCATCTCATCGTGTCTTTGCATCCAATATCACTTCTACACATGAACCAAAGAACTACAAAGAAGCATGTTTGTCTGAACATTGGATCAAGGCTATGAAGTCTGAATTAGATGCACTAGACAAGAATAGGACTTGGAACATAGTTGATCTGCCACTACATGTCAAGCCTATTGGTAACAGATGGGTTTTCAAAGTGAAACATAGAGCAGATGGCACAATAGAAAGGTATAAAGCCAGACTGGTTGCAAAGGGATACAATCAAATTGAAGGGCTTGATTTTTTTGACACATTTTCACTTGTAGCAAAGCTTACCACTGTCAGAACTCTTCTTGCAACTGCTGCCATCAACAACTGGTTTTTACATCAATTGGATGTTAACAATGCTTTTCTACATGGGGAATTACAGGAAGATGTATACATGACCATACCTGAAGGTGTTACATGTCACAGACCTAACCAAGTGTGCAAACTCCAAAAGAGTTTATATGGTCTGAAACAAGCCAGTCGAAAATGGTATGAAAAATTGACAGCTTTACTCCTACAGCAAGGTTACACTCAATCTGCTTCTGATTACTCTCTTCACTTTGAAAACCAATGATCACTTCACAGCCATTCTAGTATATGTTGATGACATAATCCTAGCTGGAACATCCATGCCTGAGTTTGATCGCATTAAGCTTATCCTGGATGAAAATTTCAGTATCAAAAATCTGGGCATACTCAAGTATTTCCTTGGCCTTGAAGTTGCTCATTCACAGGCAGGAATTTCATTGTCCCAAAGAAAATACTGTCTTGATCTTCTGCAGGAATCAGGCATGCTTGGATCCAAACCAGCTCCCACACCTACAGATTCATCTGTCAAGTTACATGCTGACAATGGCAAGGCCTTTGAGGACATTGGAGCATACAGAAGACTGATAGGACGACTGTTATATCTTAATACCACACGCCCAGATATTACTTATGCCACACAACAACTTAGCCAGTTTTTGCACAACCCAACAATGGCTCACTATCATGCTGCCTGCAGAGTCATTCGATACTTGAAAAACAGTCCTGGCAGAGGAATAATATTTCGAAGAAATGCTGAGCTGCAATTACTTGGTTTCTCAGATTCTGACTGGGCAGACTGTATTGATTCAAGAAGATCCATTTCAGGATACTGTTTTTTCCTTGGAACCTCTCTTATATCGTGGCGTACAAAGAAACAGGACACCATTTCCAGATCATCATCAGAGGCAGAGTACAGAGCATTGTCATTCGCCACATGTGAACTTCTTTGGTTGATTGTTCTCATGAAGGAACTGCACATCAAGTGTACCAAACTTTCTGTTCTTTATTGTGACAGTCAAAGTGCAATGCATATTGCGTCCAATCCGGTATTCCATGAACGAACTAAGCATCTAGAAATTGATTGTCATTTGGTTCGTGAGAAGCTTCAACAAGGATTACTTCGACTTCTACCTATCTCTACTCATGAGCAGCTGATTGATTTTTTAACCAAGGCATTACCAACTTCAACATTCAACAAATTCATTTCCATGCTTGGCATGATCAATATTCACCATGCTTAGCTTGAGAGGGGCTGTTGAGATTAATCATGTTAATCATTATGGTTTAGACTAATACAGTTTTATTAGTTTGTTTAGTTTACTCCATCATGATTGGTAGATAGGAGATAAGGTTGTTGTATATAAAGGATATATTGCCACATGTAATACACAAATCAATATAACAATATTTCATTTCATCTTCTTCCTTCTTCTTTATTCTTCTTTCTCTCTTTCTGTTTCTGTTATCTTCTCCTTCTGTTTCTGTTATCATTCTACAACACCCTTGACAATGGCATGGTTATATTCCACCATGAATGAATCTTGATGAATCTTGATTGATCACAACAATCATCCTCAAACTTATAATTTATCCTCTATTGTTTCAGTATGGAATAATTTTGATTGTTAAATTTGGATGATCTTTGTTATCAAGAGTATGTGTTATTATATTTTGATATAAACTTAACATCTCTTTGCATAATTATGTAGACTAATTTATCAAATCGAACAAAAAATACAATAAACAAAAATTGTTTTCGTCAAAATATTTACCAATGTTGCATATGCAGATACAATTTAAACACAATATTGTATGTGTGATATATTTTTTACACTTACACTACCAATAAACTCAAAAATAAATACATATCTCAAAACTCGAACGTATAATTAAGGGACGAATCTAGCAAAAGCATTATCTAGCTTATACCCAAAATAAGGAATTGTTTTCACAATATAATCAAAGTTAAAACAAGAACCCCAAGACTCCCCATTAGGAACACAACACGCAACATCAAAGCACACACAATGCCACATAAAAATCTTGTAAAACACCAAAATCTTCGCAACATCTTTTCCAAATTAATTACTTTTTAAAATTAATATGAAACTCTTGGAAAAAGATTTTGCTCTAAACCAAACCGGAACTGTCAAAATAATCGCAGAAGAACCCGACGACGTGTGGCTCCTTTACAACCTCATCACCGTCGGCGACGTGGTCACCGCCGACACCACACGCAAAGTCCACCTCGAATCAAACAAAAACACCGCATCACGTGTCAAACTCACCCTTCATCTCAAAGTCACAAGCCGCGACTTTCACAAAGACTCTTCCACCCTCCGCGTCCATGGCCGCAACCTTGAATCAAATCAACACGTCGCCGCTGGTTCGTTCCACACTTTAACTCTCGAAAGAAACAAGCCCTTTGAACTTCGGAAAAAGTTGTGGAGTCCACACGCCGTTGAAGCTTTATCCGATGCCACCGAGAATTCTTCATCTTCTTCGTCTGACGCGAGTCTTGCTGTTGTTGTTCTTCAACAACACCAAGCGGAGATTCACTTGCTTGGAAAAGGAGTCACCACTCGTTGTTCCAAAATCGAAACCTCTTCACATTCACGTAAAAAATCATCATCCTCTAACGTGTTTTTACGCGATGTTTTTGCGGCTTTTGTGAAGCACGTGGATTTCAAACATGTGAAAAGCGTGGTGATAGCAGGAGATAGTAGAGACAACAATGATAATACTAGTACATCGTTATCTCCAACTACTTTCCGTAGGTTTCTTTTGTCGGAAGCGAGGAGGTTAAGGATGAGGTGTATCGAAGAGAACAAGTCGCGTATCGTTGTTGTAGGATCAAGGTGTAATAGCAATAACAAGAAAGGTAATTATGACTTTGATTTGAGGGAAGTTTTCAATGACGTAGCAGTGATGAATTTGATAAAGGACAGCAAGTTAGGGTTAGAGATTAGGGTTTTTAAGGAATTATGGGACATGGTGTGCAACAATTCAGATCGTGTATGTTATGGACCAAAGCATGTAGAGAGTGCGCATGAGATGAAAGCGATTGAAACACTTTTGATAAGTGATGATCTTTATAGGAATGAAGAGATTGATATGAGGAAAAAATATGTTAGTTTGGTGAAATCAGTGAAAGAGGGTGGAGGAAAGGCTTTGGTGTATTCTTCTATGCATGTTTCTACACCACAGTTGGATCAGCTAACTGGTGTTGCTGCCATACTCAGATTTCCATTGCCTGGTCTTCAAGATATGGATGATGATGCTCATGTTTAGAATTATAATTAGTGACTTCCATTGTACATATACAATAATGATTGTGGTGTGGTAGTGATGTATATAATATACATGCTTTATTCCATTTAAAGAAAACTAGACAACATGTTTTCATTTCCATCAAACAATGTGAGATAGTCCAAGGTATAGGTGCGGATTCGACATACCCGTTGTTCATTTTTTAAATGGTGAATTTCAATCAATAGACTACTTTAAAAAAAAATGTGAGATATATCGATTCAATAGTTCAGTAGTTTTACACAAAAATGAAGAGAAAGTAAAGTTAAAGTTGCATTATTGACTTAAATATTTAAAATAAACAAGCTTTAGCTTAGTGAGAATCTAAGGTGAGAGATTCAATATATTAGAATTAAGAGGTTCGTTGAAGATCTTAGCAAAAGATCTATTTTGATTGAAGATATAGCAACCTCAATGCAACGATTACATCTCGTTTGTTAATATACTTTACATTATTTTAAATTATTCTTTTATGTTTTTTTCTCATTAAGTAGATAAATTCTTTTAGTATTTTCTTTAGTTTTACAAATGAGCGATAAGAGTAAGTAAAATATCATTGATAACAAGAAAATATTGGACTTAAAAATTTCACTTTGCAGCATGTAAAAATTTGGCACCTACATAGTTTCCTATAGTGCAGGCCATGGAGTGTCAAACGTCCTATTTTCTAAAAAGTAAAAAGGTAATGTATGAAGGTTTTCTTGCGAGCGACAACCTTCTTGACGTTGGAAAACAAGTGTGATTTGTATTGAAAAACAAGTTGTTGCATGTCGAAAAATACGATCCTTCATGAGATGTTCGCACGCTCGTGGAAAAGATGTTCGATCAGAGTCGCCACCGATCTTTATTAATTTCAATGAAAAAAAGGAAAAATATCGATAAAATCCTTAAAAAAATCATCGCAATCAAATTCGTGTTTGGGAGTTGGTTATGCAATGGAAAGGTCTTAACACCCCTCACATTCGTTGTACTCAACGGAAACCTCTTAGTTAGATTTGCGATAGAGTGTTAGTTTATGTTAATTGTGATCTTCTACTTAATAAGCTAGAAAAGAAAGAAAGAAAAATATTTTTTATTAAAGGGGTGTCTGACAAGATTTCTCAATCATGCTCCTACGTATCTTCAAGTTCTATGAAGAACTCAATGCTACGTAGTTCTACTTAGAAAGAACTATTAGGTTGATTGCTTTTAAGAAGTGATCCTTTATACATATCAAGTGATTAAATCTTTACTTGTTACTCGTTCTTGGAGGAGAAAGTCTTTGTTTGTTTCAAATCGGATATGGATAAACATACTCGTTTCTGAAAATATTTTCGAGGTCGAGCAAGTGTGGAAAACAAGTTTGATTTGTTGAGTGTTTTGTTGGATGACGATTACTCGAATGGCCGAGTAAGGCTACTCGTATCCAAGTACTCGAGAAGAGGAATAGAAGGTTCTAGACCATATCCCTTTTCACCCTTAATTTGTAAAAGGATTTAGATAAGGTTAATGTATTTTGGACGGACGACAAATACTCAAATGGCCGAGTAAGGCTACTCATCCAAGTACTCTGGAAAGAGAATTGAAAGCTCTAGACCATCTTCTTTTTCGTCCAAGTTTATTATAAAAATGAGTTTGACTTAAGGTTTGATTATGAAAGCGATTTGAAGTGAATAAGATTAGAAGTTTTTAATGGATGACAATTGTTCGAATGGTCGAGTAAGACAACTTGTATCCAAACAATCGAGGAGAGGAATCGAATGCTTTAAACCATATCCCTTTTCACCCTTTTCGAAACGGTGTTTAAGTATGATTAAGTAATTTGGATTTGATTAGGGAAAATACATTTGATGTTTGATCGATGTTTCTATTATTTGCGATGAATTGAAATGTGATGAAATGATTTGAAGCTTTTGAAAATGATGGAGAAAGGGAAAGTGGAAATGATTCTGATTTATGAAAATTGTTCGACGTTGGATCGAGTATTTGTTTTTTAGTTCTTTTTGAAAGTGTTTATTTTAAACTTGAATTAACAATTAACTAATTCAATAGCAATAAAGAAAAATGGTAAATGATCTCGTTGTAAGAAGACACAAGAGAAAGTCAAGAGACCAAAAATAAAACCGGAGTTTTAAACTAAAGAACGTAACATTATGTTAAGCAATCGTAAAGTGATTCATGTAGGAATCACCTTATTTAGAGGTCGGTCAATAAACTCTATGTTGTAAGCAGTTTCTGAAGTTTAATTGAATTTTCATATCCAAAATTGCAATGCATATGTGAAAAATTGATGACGTAGGCGACATTTTTAAAGGTAAAAAAAAACGACAATTAAACCTAAAGAATGTAGCGCTATGTTAATCAATCGTAAAGTGATTCATGTAGAAATCACCCTATTTAAAGGCTGGTCAACAAAATTTTATGCGTTTAAACAATTTTTGAAGTTAAATTGAATTTTTAATTCTGAAACTGCAATGTACATGTGAAAACCCGATGGGACAAGTAAATCAAATTTTTCTTTAATAATCTAAAATAAATAGTTTAATTAAATAATAATAACAATAATATTAAACAAAATAAATAACAACAATAATAATCAATAATAATTAATAATAACAATAATAATCAATAATCATACTTACACTAATAATCAACAAACATAAATAATAATAATAATAATAAAAATAAATTTAATTAATAAATATTAATGACAATAGTAATAATAATGAACAATTTCTAATAATAAAAATAAAAATAATAATAATAATAATAATAATAATAATAGTTAGTATCAATAATAATAAATAATAGCAATTAGTTAATAATAATGAATAATGATCAACAATAATAGTAATTATTATAATAGTAATAAACCATAGTAGTAGTAATAAATATATAATAATAATAATAATAATAATAA
Organism: Lathyrus oleraceus; assembly: GCF_024323335.1. Taxonomy (NCBI): domain Eukaryota; kingdom Viridiplantae; phylum Streptophyta; class Magnoliopsida; order Fabales; family Fabaceae; genus Lathyrus; species Lathyrus oleraceus. Next base: position 121,847,857 of record NC_066581.1, on the reverse strand, counting down.
TAATAATAAAAAATAATAATAATAATAACATATACTAATAATAGTATAAATAAATTTAAAAAGAAGGAGAGTGGAGCGGACAACACCTTACTCCGAACCACACACATATTTTATTTTAATTTAAACAAGCCACCAATGGGATTGTGGCATGTGGCTTGGAGAAAAAGTAAAAAAAAAAAAAGCTTCCTCCTCCTCGCTCTCGATCAGTTCTATCTTTATTGTAGCAACAACAACAAAACTTTCAAGAAGAGCAACAAAATAGAAACTTATTCACTAAAGTTCTTCAATTCTATCTCATCTCATTTCTCTCATTTGTTCACTTGGAAAAAGAAGATTTCTCATATGAAAACATCTAAGGTTCTTTCCTTGTTGCATGAAACACAAGAGATCGTGCAGTGGCGGTGGACGCGTGGTTGAGGACGGTTTAGGTGGAAGAAGAATTCGGCGGAGCTTTCATCAATGGAGGTTCATGGTGGATCAATGGTTGGTTGTGAGGTGAAGGTGGTGCCGCGGGTGCAGTAAAACGGTGTGATGGTTGTTCGTTTGAGTGGCAGCGTGTGTTCACGACATTAAGATGGAAGGACTTTTACGAAGGAAATGTGTTAACGTGAGCAGGTGAAGGAGAATTTTTGAGTTGAAACGAAGGTTTTGTGGTACAGTGGGTGTTATTGGGAGGTTCATACTCTCAAAAGCAATCTCAAGCCTACCTAACTGGGACAGAGTCCATGAGCACTCCTATCTCATCTTCTCAGTGGTATCCAGATTTTGGAGCAACTCATCATGTCACCAATACTGCAAAGATTTTTTTGGATATTGTTTCTACATCTGGCTCTGGAAATGGCCAAGATTTATCTATCGCACCTATATGATTTACCTCTTTTAACTCCACACACAATCCATTTGTCAAACTTCATCTGAACAATTTGCTTTTGGTATCTAAAATTACCTAGAACCCCATCTCAGTTAGCCAATTTGCTAGAGATAATCATGTATACTTTGAGTTTCACCTTGATGTTTGTCTTGTCAAATCAAAGGTTCTTCTGAAGTGTTGTTTCAGGATGCTCTTGGCAAAGATGGATTATACTCATTTAGCTCTTTACAAGTTATTTCTATTAGTATATGCTCACTTGTATGGACGCTCTTACCAAATATTTTTGGGTTCAGTGGATGCCTACTGCAGTCTTGCACATGAAATCTCCATTCTTTTCTCTTTATCATCAGGCTCCTGACTATAAGTTCCTTAAAACTTTTGGTTGTGCATGTTATCCTCATCTTAGGCCCTACAACCGTCATAAATTTACCTATCATTCAAGGGAGTGTGTATTTTTAGGCTATTCTTCTAACTCCAAGGCTATAAATGTTTAGCTATTGGATGGCATAATTTTTTTCTCTAAAGATGTCATCAATTTCCACTAATGTTTCAGTCCCTTTGTCTTTCTCTGACTTATCCACATCCTTAAGTCATACTTCACCACTGCACCACCCTAGTACCTCACCTAAATTTTCTTCTCCCAATCCTTCTTCAATTACACATATTCCATTCATTTCCTCATTCATCCCATCAGTCCCCAACTTCCAATAATTCTCATTCACCTAATCTCTACCAACCTTTGATTCCCTCTGTCTCAGTAAGTCCTGATAACCACACATCTCAGTCTGTCTCTCAAACTGAGTCAGCTCGTTCAGACCTGAACACATCACCATCTTCCTATTCTTCTTCATTACCTTATATTACCCTTGTTCCTCTTCCAAGAATTCATCCCCATAACACTCATTATATGACCACTAGAGCCAAAGATGTCATTGTTTAACCTCGCCTTCATCCTACTATTCTTTTGACTGAGCTTGAGCCTACTTCTCATAAATAGGCTCTCAAAGGTTCCAACTGGCTTCATGCAATGAAAACTGAGTATGAAGCCTTGCTTAAGACTTGGAATCTTACTTCTTTGCCTCCCAATAAAAGTGTTATATACTTCATATGGGTGTTCAGGATCAAGCAAAATCCTGATGGATCTATCCAAAAATACAAAGCTAGACTGTATCTAAGGGTTACCATCAAGTTCAAGGGTTTGACTTTCAAGAAACCTTTTCTCCAATTGTGAAACCTATCACTATCAGAGTCATTCTCTCCTTGGAAGTTTCTAACCAGTGGCACATTTCACAACTTAATGTGAACAATCCCTTCCTGAATGGTCATCTTGAAGAAGATGTTTACATGCAACAACCCCTGGGGTTTATTGACACGAATTCCTCCCTTGTATGCAAGCTTCACAAGGCTATATATGGCCTCAAACAGGAACCTAGGGGCTGGTTTGAGAAACTAACATCCACACTTCATCAGTTTGGATTTCAAACTAGAAAATGTGATCCCTCTCTTTTTACACTCACAAAACCCTCTTACACCATCTTCATGTTGGTCTATATTGATAATATCATAGACATTGGGAATTCCAAAAGTCACATTCAACATCTTGTTTCTCATCTCCATGATCAGTTCTCACTCAAGAAACTAGGTAATCTTGATTACTTCCTTGGCATAGAAGTCTCTCATCACTAAAATGCCAACATGTTTTTCTCTCATACTAAATACATTAGAGACCTTTTGGATAAAACTAATATGATTGAGGCTAAGAGTTTTCCCACACCTAGTCTCTAACTTAAAACTCACAAAAATGGGCTATAGCTATCTAGAGGATTCTTCATACTCTAAGTCTGTTGTGGGAGCTCTTTAGTATGCTACCATCACAAGACCTGAAATTAGCTTTTATGTTAACAAAGCCTATCAATTTATTTCTGCACCTCTGTAAAGCCATTGGATTGCTGCCAAACAAATTCTCAGATATCTCAGGGGTATGCTTCATTATGGTTTACTCCTCACACCTGCCAACCCTCACAAACCTCTTCATATCACTACTTTTTCTGATGCAGATTGGTTCACAGACCTTGATGATGGGAAATCTACATTGGGCTCTTATGTGTATTTGAGTCCTAACTTAGTTTCTTGGTGGTATCAGAAACAGACCCTAGTGGTCAGGTCAAGTACTAAAGCAAAGTACATGAGTCTGAATAATACAGCAACAGGAGTACTCTGGCTTCAGTCTCTCCTTCTAAAGCTCCAAGTGGTGACCCTTACTCGTATTATTTACTTGATAATAAAAGCACGGTGGCCCTCTCTCACAACCTTGTTTTGTATGTCAAACTAAGCACATGGAGTTAGACATCTTCTTTCTTAGAGAGAAAGTCATCAGCAAGACTCTTCTAGTCAAGCATGTTCTAGCCACCTATCAATATGCAAATCTTCTCACAAAACCCTTATCTTCTTTGAGGTTTCTTTCTTCAAGAGATCAACTCAAGGTTGTGGACAAATCAATATTGACTTAGCGTTAAAGCTGCATAAGCTTTCAGAAGTTAAAGCTTTCAGAAACTGTACAAGCTTTCATAAGCTGAAGCTTTCAGAAGCTGAAGCTTTCAGAAGCTGCATTCAAAAGTTACATTCAAAAGTTGCATTGACAAGCTAAACAACATAGCTTAGACCCTCACCATTTGAGGGGAAGATATTGGAGTATACTAGCATAAGCATAAATCAACCATGCTTTATGAATATAAAGTGAGTTGTAAAATAGGTTTAGATAAAGTTGTTAGAATGTGTACAAGCTATTTACACACTACTGAGATGGCACTGAGTTGGTTATGCTCAACGCACACTCACTAGCTACTTATAAATAAGAAATTATGTGTGTCTGTGTGTGCGCGAGCGTGCGTTTGCGCGCGAGCGTGCGTTTGCGCGCGAGTGTGTGTGAGCGCGCGTGCGTACGTGTGTGCATGTGCGTGTGCGTGTGTGTAACAAATTAACAAATAATCAATAACAAAATTTCTATTTTTGTCTTTTAATGATGAAGCATTCTTCATCCTTTTCTATTTTCTATTATTATAATATTTTAAGGATAAAAATATATATTAGTTTTAAAATCTCTCTCTTCCCCTTGTGAACTAAATATATATTTGATTAAAACTTCTCCCATTCATTCTCTTCCCCTCTTTTAAACCAAATATACATTTAATTAAAATAGATTCCTCACCTCTCGTCCCATTCCTTCCACTTTATTAAAATTTCTCCCTTCTTGACTCGTAAATACATGGAATAATTTATGTTGGTCACATTTCAGTCTAGATGCCTCACAATTAAATATCAAACATAAAATGATACTACGCGCGGACTCATTCTAAAGAGATACTTCCTATTCCTATGTCTCACAATATGTGTCTCTTTTTTTATCTCAAACTTTTTATCCTTTTAGAATATCAATGTGATATGTATTATTTCTTTTCATTAACTTACCATTATTTATTCTATTTTAATCATATAACTACTTCATTATCTATTATTAATAATAATATTTCAATAAATAATATTTATTTTATCCTTAAAATCAACATACTTAATTATTATATTAAAAATGTGAAAATTTCAACAAAAAAATACCTATTATAAAACGAGGAGTAATAAAAAAATTTCATACATTGATGAACTTGAACACATTTAGTATTTATTAAAAATATTATTATTGTTATGTGATTTCACTTTTCTACCATGAAAGGTTATAAAATGATCAAACATCAAAGTTTGAATTAGAATAACAAAATAATTTTTTATTATTAATAAGTTTTTTTTGTGTGACCTCCTTACTAAGCATTCTAAAAGGAAAATCACAATACAGTGATATACTTAAAACACATTTAATAATTATTTACAACGTTATTATTGTTTTATAATTTTCTCTTTTCTATCATGAAAGGTTATGGAGTTAAAAAGATCATGAAAGGTTATCAATTAATCAAAATTTTGTATAAAAAAAAAGATAATTAATTGTTTTATCAACTAACACAACACATTAACATATTTAATAAAAATCAATGATTTAAGATTCAATTGATTTTTTTATTAAATAAATAAAATTAATTAATAATTTGGATGTGAAATTTATATATAAGTAATACACAATCATAGCTGATACATTTAGAGGGTGTAAAGTATGGCAAAATTTAATAACTTTGTTTATGTTATATTCATCTTTTTTTCTTTCTTTCTACTTACACCGATCGTTAATGGTAAGCTATTTTTTTCTTTTTAAATTTCCTTCTTTACTTTACACACACAACTTTTTCCATTTTAATAACATTCTTTTTTATTTAATTTTTTAATTATAGGTTTTATTAGATGTGTTACAGTGGATGACTGTTCAAGAAGAGTTTGCGGATTTGGTTTAAAACGGATTTGTTATAGAGATTTTTGTAGATGTGTTGACCCAGCTACTCATATTAAACCTTAGAAAGTATAAAAAAGAATATTGTCCTAGTATATTTTATGACTTGTAATTTAGTTATTATGTTCACACTTTGTTTTAAAATATAAAAAATATAATACAAATAGTCTCATTCAAATTAAGATATGTTCATGAATTTAAACTCTATTATTTTATAATTGTGTATTAATATTTTTTCAGTTATTGGTTTTCCTTTAAAGAATATGGAAAACTAGAACGCTATTAAAAAATTATAGGATACACCATTTTATGTTAATCTTACTGTTGATTTTGATCTAATAACTTTGAAAAGGACGACCTTATCTCTCTCCAAATGTTCAAAAATACATCAATTTAATCCTTTATATCCAATTTTTTCAAACAATGTTACATTTGTATGCTTGATTTTCTAGTGATAATGCCTAGCATTCTTGTCAGTATCGTAGGTTGTTACTAATCATCATCTTTCACTTTGCAGAATATGTAAAATTAAGTAACCAAGAATTCTAAAACCGTATTCATCTTTTTTCAAGTTCATAATATTGTCCAACTACCATCTTCTCCTAATTCAAAATTGTATCTCCAAGTTAAACATCTTGTTTACATCATAGTCATATTCACATATCACATCTTTTGAGTTAGCACTACTAAAAGGAAAAATCTAAGACATACATTTATCTAGTCTACTAGCTATCATAAAACGCTCCCAAACTTTTCATTACTAATTGTCAACCATTAGTATGCCATTAGTAGTCATTGGGGAGATCCATATTGGCATCATCATCTTCAAAGTATTCAAAGTGATCCTCCTTTGATGTAACATGATAATTCTCTTTAAATTCATTCTTGCATATACTTGTGTTATCATAATGAGGAACGTGAGGACCACAAACTCTAATGCGAGGAAAATGACAGTTGCGAAGCCCAGGCCATCTAGGTCAGGAAGAGGTAGAACTCTCTTCAACATTGTCTAAGTTGAGCGTTCTTATCGTTCTTCCATAGGTAGTACCAATTCTAAAGTAATATGGTGTACATTTGAAGAAACAACTAAGCCCCATATTTCTTTTGTTGTTCTTACGAGTTCTGTATATTTTAAAGTTTGGGTTGTCTTGTCTATATCCTAAACTGCATTTCCATGTTTTTCCAAACACTCAATTATCTGAGTATTTGAATGGCCCACGGCTCCTCCTACATCATTTGTAATTTAATAGGTGAAATACTCGTACACAAGTTTACATCGTTATGATATTACAAGGTTACCCATAATATTATACATTTACATACCATATTTTGTTAGATAGAATATCATATCTCAAATTATTTAATTTTACATGTCCTAACAAATAAAAATAAAGTAGTCATGTAGATTCATCTAATCAATAGATATTTACCAATCAAGAATGCAAATAATCCTCTTAATATTCATTAGGAAAATGTTAGTCATGATAAAAATAAAAATTCTTAATTTTTATAGATTGTCAATAGAGTAATTATTCAAATTTTCTTAATAATATATTTTATTTAATCTATTCCATTGAGACATCTATTTCAAGATTGTTTGCGATGAACAAATATTCAATTTCTACTCCAATCATTTTGACCTGGCCATTTCACCTTGTTTTAGATAGTCTTGTACAGTCAAGTTTCACCGTATCCAATATTATGATTTTCTCCAATCAATATGACTATCGCCGACTATTAGTAGGAGTTCAAAACACAGGTGACTCGCAGACGGTCTGTAGTCAACCATACCAAACCTATCATCATTTTTATATACTTTATCATATTATAAGAAACAATTTGTTTTTTCTTAAATCAAGTGTATAATAATTCCTTTGACAAAATATCATTTTTAGTCCTGTATCTTTAGTGCGGAGTTCATTTTGGTCCCTCAATTTTAAAAGCGATCATTTAGGTGCCTCGACTTTTTAAAATGTGTCACATTAGTCCTTTCCATCCAAATTTCACTAACGACGTCAATTTTTTTCTGACGTGCAATCTTTAGTTTTTGTAACAAACGGAAAAAATGGAGGCTATATTTTTTTTCTTCTGGATTTGATTATTCATCTTCTTCCCCAAAATTAAAAAATTAAAAATCCATAATTTCTCAAATTCACCAATTACTTCCATCCAACCTTTATAAATAGTTAATTTACCAAAATTACTTCAATTTCTAAAATAAAAAATATTTATAAAACAATTTTTTTTCAAAACCCATTTTTTCTAAAACCCGGTTTTTAGTATATGTGATTTTGGTATATCAAAGTAAAAAGGTATCAAATAGATGTAGGGGTGTTCAAAAATTTGGTTAACTGATCCAAATACCTAATCTGAACTGAATTGAACCATAAAAAACTTAAACTATTTAAATGGTTAATAAATTGAATTGTTTATTTTAACCAATTCAATTAATCTAATTGAATTTAAAAACCAGTTTAAACTCTTATAAACTCTTTCCACAATTTTATCTAAAATATAAATACTATTATTTAACAAATTCAATAAACTTAATAAATCATTATATTAAAATGATAAATATTTTAATTATAATCTTTTAATATTTCTTAGTCAGTTACTATTATTGTAACCTTTTCATTTTCACAATACGTGTTCTTCCCCAAATATGAAATATGAACCCTAAATCATCTTCTCTCCAATTCAAACTCAACATCAATTTCAATTTCACCTTCTATTTGTTTTGAATCAATTTCGATTCCAATTAATTTCAAATTTCACTCGATTTCATTTTCGATATGTTCCATTTTCACTCGGTTTCGATTTAACTCGGTTTCGATTTTACCAGATTTCACCTTCTCTACTCGGATCTTGCTCGTAGAAACTCTTGTCTCGACTCTTTTTGAGGTAAACCTGTTATTTTCTGCTCTCAATTTCACTTTGAATTGAAATAATATCTGAAAATTGCTTTTAGTCTTGATAGGATTTTATTTGAATTTTAATCTACCAGTTGATTTGTGTTCTCCTGAAAATGATGAAGACATGTTGAGAAAATCTTGATTCTTTGGTCTTGGATTAGGGCAGTTTCTTTCTCTCCTTATTACTGGAACTGGTTTCACCTCTTCTGAATTATCTAAAAAATATTATTTCTTCTCTTTTAGTGCGGTTTTGTTCTGTTTTGAATTTAAATTTCAAATTTGTATGTTTTTAATTGTTGTTAATTAGTTTTTCTAATACAATTTGTATGTATTTGTATTTAAACCAATTTTTTTAAAAAAAAACTGCTATATAAACCAATTTTTAAAAAAAATCCAGATTTGAATTCAATTTTTAAATTCAATTTTATTATAAAAACAAAAAAGAAATAGTTTTTTTAAATATATAAAAAAATCAGTTTGAAATTTGGTGAAAAAATTAATCCAATTTTTAAAAAATTTGGTTTTAAACTGGTTTAAATAAATTAAACTGGTTTAAAATTATGAACTGGTTCTGAATTGATTTTAAACCGAATTAAATTGATTAAACAGATTAATCATTTCTTACTAAAATAGTTTTTAAAAACTGCATTGAATCATTAATATGGTTCGGTTCAACTCAATTCATGAACCACGAACATCCCCAGAATAAATAGATGATTGATGAACATAAGAGATTAGATTAGTTACTTGTGATAGGGAAGCGGCGAGCACGATCCTCAACTTCAATAGCAAATTGAACAAGTGCACTTTCAAGATGAGAAATACAAGGTTGAACAGGTGCATCCTCTGGGTTGGTTTCAGTAGCCACGGTACTAAGTGCTTTGTCAACTACAACATGCTACTTCTTGTATTCTTATCTACTTTGTTTTGTTAGAAGACCTTTTGTTACTTGGTTGAAAATGAATGACAACTTAATTACTAAAACCACGTCCATGCTTACTCTTCTATTCTTATCTACTTCGTTTTATTTTTAATTATTCATTTATTTTAATATTAATTAAATATTAAAATTAAATTATTTTACATATACCATTTTAATTTATATATCGTTGTCATTTCAAATATAAAGTTTATTTATTTTTCTAACATATAAGTCTATACAACTGATTAATCACTCATGAAATGAAGAGAATAAACTAAGTGATTTTTAGATGTTAACCCACCTTCGAATCTCACTATGATATGCAGTTTACGATGCTCTCTCAAAAAATTAATTTATGAATGAATTTAATTGAAATACACTGATAATGTAAAAAGATTTTACACTGTCAGTTAATCATATACGTTGGATATTAGAACAAATTTGACTTTTGTTTTAAAATTCTATAAAGTAATGCAAACGGGTGATGGTGATAAATCGACAGTATAAAATCTTTTATACTGACAGTGCATAGTAATTAATCCCTTTATGAATATTATATTTCCATCTATTGAGAAACTCCATTAAATGTGCGATAATAAGTGAATTTTCTTTGATGAACAAATGAGAGAGAGTTTAAGTGGGGAATGACTAATTATGGGTGACCGATTGAACGATCGAGAGTGATGGCGATGATGAGTAATTGTTATTATAACGAGCATCAAGATCTATTGTTTGAAGGTATTGATTTTTTTTTTTTATTTTATATAATTTTTTATTAAAATTATTAAAGTTTTGCCATTTATATTTTCTAATGTTTTGAAATAATAGTAGTAAAATTACTTTAGGCAAATAATAATGACGGACAAAATAAATAAGTTAAATATGTACTTCTACCTACAACTAGTTATAACGTAGTTTGTTTTAATTTTTAAAAAATAAATTATATTCTTTGTATTTTTAAAAATAGATTTTATAAAACTTATTTTTAAAATATTATAAGTTTTTTTAATTAAAAGATTAAATTTGATATCCTATAATATAAACATACATTATTGAAGATTAAAACATTGCCTATTTCTTAGTAGGCCAAAAAACTAATCTTCGGACGAAGCTCAACTATGACTTCCAGATGCAAGAGTCGAAAGTTGTAGCAATTAAAACACCATTATCAAGATGCCTAGAAGCATACTTACTCTTCAAGAGTCTACTCCAAATAAAGTGATCTTTAGCTTTCAGATTCTATCCCAGTTTGGCAAGACAAGCTTTAGTCATAATAGACAAATTATGAAGGCCAAGACCATCATTATACTCCAACGGATAGTGTGAAGGTGTTTCTTCTCATTAGAATCACCCTGTATAAAGGATCTTTGAAATTGATGAATCTTATTGATACAATCTTGAAGGATAGGAACATACATCATTGTATACGTGGGAATAACCTCTATCACGGACTTAGTCAAAGTTACTCGACCAACAAATGAAAGTTGACTTCGTTCCCAATGAGCAAGTTTAGTTTGAACTTTTTCAATAAGATAACGAAAGTCTTTAATTCTAGGACTCTTTCCTAAAACAGGAACACCTAAGTAAGTACCAAGGTAGGAGGTTTCCCTAAATCCAAATTTTACAAGAATGCTTCTCATGGTAGCAATCAGAGTATTTCCGGAAAACATGATGTTGGATTTATCTATATTAATATGTTGCCCATAAGAGATGCATAATTTGGATAAGATGTCCATAACCACACTAATTTGATGATCAGTAGCAGAGCCAAAAAGAATGAGGTCATCGACAAACATGAGGTGAGACACCTTAGGGTCCCTCTTTACCAATCTTCAAGAAGTGCCAATGATTATTCTCTACAACATCGTGAATCAGGTGAGAAAGCTTGTCCATATATAGAACAAACAAATAAGGAGACAAGGGATGACCTTGTTGTAACCCTTTCTTGGCTTCAAAAAAATATCTGTTATCGCCTTTCCAAAGAACCTGAAGCTTAACAAAGGTAACAACAAGCATAATAAGATCTTTCAGATTGTTAGGGATCCCAACTTCAGTGAGAACATTATTAATGAAATTCCAATTCATGTTGTCATAGGCCTTGGCATGATCTATTTTAATGGCAAAGGAACCAACTTTTCGCTTTGATATGTGCATACTATGCAGAATTTCTTGTGCAATGACAATATTATCATGGACGCTTCTGTTGGGGATGAAGCCAGCTTTATTAGGGGAAACTATGTTGTCTGTATGCTGCTTAAGACGGTTGACAATGATCTTGGTAAAGACTTTGTAGATAGTATTACACAATGCAATAGGTCTGAAATGAGTAACCAATTGAGGATTGTCGAGCTTAGCAATCAAACATATATCAGTGTAATTAATATCTTCTAGGGATAGATCCTTTCTCCATAATTGACTAATAAAGGAGAAAATATTATCACCAATATGTTGCCAAGTGTTTTGATAGAAGCCAACTAGGAACCCATCCAGACCAGGAGATTTCCAAGTCTCCATATCAAAAGGAGCCTGCTTGATCTCAGATTCATGGACCTCAGATTGTATAGCTTTGCTGACACCATTTCTAAGAGCAGGGAATTGTTGTTCAGTCTAAAACCAACCATGAGTCTTAGTATTAGTAGTGAAGAATTTTTTGAAATGATCATGGAATAAATCTCTGATGTTGTCCTCATCTTCGGTCCAGTTATTGTCATTATCTTTAAGCATATTGATAATGTTTCTTCTTTTATATTGCACAACTCTAGTATGGTAGAATTTGGTATTCCTATCATGATCCACCATCTAATTGAGCTTTGCTCGTTGAAACCAAAGAAGCTTCTCTTGATACATAATTTTAGAGAGGGTTACTTGAACCTTCTTCTCAAGCTTATGAAGCCCTGCATGCTCTCTGCCAAGTTGCATAGCTTTTTGGATACCCTAAAGACGACTAATTGTTAGATACCCAAAAATGCTTATTTGAGCTATCAAATATGGGTATCTTTCACTCCATTTCCTTGCTAAAATGTCGAAACCACCTTTGTTTCAGATGAAATGCAATACAATGATAATCTATCTTGGTACCTTTGATTTGTGTGTTATTATGCAGGAAGTAGGCATGAAATAATAGAGAATGAAGACACAAGAAATGTGGCAAAGGAATCAAATAAAACAAGCATTCATCAGCTTCCTCGCTAGGCGAGGGTTGTGGCGAAGGACTCGCTAGGCGAGCGTCCAGCGAAAAGCTCCAGTATTTAACAGAGGCAAACATCACCACACTCGCTAGGCGAGCTTCCAGCGAGGAGTGTGGAGAACACGTCCAGACTTGGTGAAAAGCGCAGCCAGCACTCACTCGCTAGGTGAGCCATTAGCGAGCTCCCAGCGAGCATTCCAGTAGCAAAACCTCTCAACCTCGCTGGAGCGAAGGTTGAAGCGTGTCCTTCGCTAGGCGAAGGTTTCATTCGCTAAGCGAACATGACAGTCTGGGAAAGGCTATTTCTCTGGGCGCAGGTGCCAGGTGCCTCATTTAAGGGCTCGCTAGGCGAGCCATTCTGCTCGCCTAGCGAGCATGACAGCCCAGTACAGCTCTATAAGTAGCAAGTGCCACTTTTTGGAGCCATACCTTATTTTTCCATACTTTTGTACTTTTTCTAGATATTTTTACAGCATTGTTCCAAGGATCTTTTGTGACCTAAAAACCATTTCTCTTCATCTCTTAACCATCTTTCACAAAAAGAAGGTGGATTCCCATCCAATCTCGATTATTCGACTCGGATGTTGATCAACCTTCTTCCGAAACTTGTTGACCAAGCTACCATGAAAATGAGTAGCTAAGTCCTTCATTTTGTCAAGGTTAGATGTAGATGATCATTAGCTTTGTGTGTAAATGTAAGGATCTTCATTTGTAAACTCTTTAATGGTGAATATATGGTGAAAACTTTATTCTTATTGAAAACTCTTTGTGTTGGTTTATGATCGAGAGATGTTTACCAACTCTTAACCTAGGTTTTCATCCAATCTTGTTTGTTAGCTAGAGATAGTAATGAATGATTTTGTTCACCATAAGGTTGAACCAAAAAGTTGTCATTTTGATAGATTGTGTTAGAGATAAACAATGGATCAAAATGGGAAAACTCACAATGTGTGTTAGAGATAAACACATTGGGAGGACTTTGTGAAATAATTTATCATCTAAAGGAGTTTATAAGTTTTGTTGATCTAACATATACATGCAAAGTGATCGTCGAACCCTAACTTTGGCAATATTTCTCAAATATTCAAACCAAAACTTTTACCGCATTTTATTATACTTTTATGCAAGATACCGTGACAAATACCAAAACCCCATTGTTACCTTAAGCTAAGAATTAATACAACTGCCGAAAGGCGGTGATATCTCACAATCCCTGTGGATACGATAACAAAAACCCGACACTTAAAATTACAATCAACAAAATGGCGCTGTTGCCGGGGATTGTGAATTGATATTGCGAGCATCGCAATAGTTGTTTAAATTTTAGCTTTCGAATTTTTGACTTGTGCTTGTAATTTGTTTGGTTTAGTGTGCAGCTTACGTTTTATGCGAGGGCAAATCCCTGTGGACGAACTTCTTTTTGATCCTGAGATCGAGAGAACCGCAAGGAGGCTTAATAGCAAAACGAGACGTAGGAGGCAACAGGCTAGACAACATCAAGAGCAAGGAGAAAGTTCTTCTACCACAAATTCACCACCATTCATACCTAACATGGAGCCACCACCACCGCCTATTTCTACTCCATGCATAAACAGTCCAAGAAACACTGCTCAGTTTGCCAACCACACGGGAAGGCAAGCTGAGATGAAAACGGGAACTCTCAATTTATTATATGGAAGTCCATTCACCGGAATGGACCATGAAGATCCATTTGCTTTCCTCACAAAATTTTATGAGATAGCATTGGCGGCCGGAGTGGGTCAGGCTCAGGAGCTCCCGTTATTCAGAAGATTATTTCCCCACGCTTTGCTCGGCAAAGCAAAAGATTGGTACCTAGATCAAACACCAGCCGTCATGACAGACTGGAACGTGTTAGAAGAGAAGTTCATCGAAAGATTCTTCTCCCATAACCGGTTCAGGGAATCCAAGACGGCCATCTCAGTGTTTGCACAAGGAATCAATGAATCCTTAAATGAAGCATGGGAAAGATTCAAATCCATGCTTCGGAAATGTAAGGGGCATGGATTTGATGAGATGACTCAAATCCATATTTTCAAAAATGGACTTCAACCAAATTGCAAGACGTTGTTGGATGCTACCTCGGGTGGCTCTTTATTGTCTAAAAGTGCCGAAGAAGCTACAAATATCATAAATCGAATGGCTCTAAATGATCTTCAGAGTCAAAGTCGAGGCAACTCTTTGAAAAAGTCGGGAGTGCTTGAACTAGGGACGAACGATGCCATCCTTGCCCAAAACATGCTCATCTCACAACAAGTGGAACTCTTAACGCAACAAATAAAAGAGTTGAGAGAACCTTCTAAAGCTAAACAAATAGCTTGTTGTGAGCTTTGCAAAGGTGAGCATGACACCGGATTCTGTCCGCCTCCGGGGTTCGAAGATGTAAACTACATGGCAAACCAAAGGGACTACCAACCGAGACAACAACAACAACAACAACCTTATCAACCAAACCCTCAAAATCAACAACCACATTTCCAAGGGAACCAAGGGTTCCAACCTAGGAGTAACTATTACTATAACCAAGGTTATGGAGGTGGTTCTTCTAGCCGTCAAAACCCTCCCCAAAATCCTTATCAATCTCAACAACCGCCGGTCGTAACTTCTAAGTTGGAAGAGACATTGACGCAATTCATGCAAATGTCAATGGCAAATCAAAAAAGCAACGACGCGGCTATAAAAAATCTCGAGACTCAAGTTGGGCAACTTGCGAAGCAACTCGCGGAACAACAAACCGGTCCTTCCTTTTCGGCAAACACGCAAACAAATCCTAAGGAGCATTGTAAGGCGATCACAACGAGAAGTGGGAAGGAGTTGATGAGTGAGAATAACAAAAGAGTTGAGAGTGAACAAAGAGAGAAAAAGAAAGAAAATGAGGAGGAAATAGTGGAGGAAAATATTGATGGTGAAGTGGGGGAGTGGAGTGAGGAGGAAGAAGCTGAAAATAACGAAAAGAATGGTGAAGTTGAAAAGAAAAAAAGTGTGGAGATTGAGAAAAATAAAAGTGATGAGGTAATGGGGGAGGAAGTGAAAAAGCCTAGATGGAGGAGTTCTAGAGTTGCAAAGGGAAAGGAGGTAGTGAGCACTACTCCAATCCAAAACCTCCCTTATCCTCATGCCCCGTCCAAAAGGGAGAATGAACGACATTACGCCCGGTTCATGGATATTTTTAAACAACTACAAATAAACATTCCGTTTGCCGAAGCCTTGGAGCAAATGCCCAAGTATGCCAAGTTCATGAAGGACATACTTACAAAAAAGCGGAGGTATACGGAACCGGAGACCATCGTCCTTGACGCGAGCTGTAGTGCCATTATTCAAAGGACGCTTCCAAAAAAAGAGGTTGATCCGGGAAGAGTTACTTTGCCAGTTAAAATTGGAGATATCTATGTCGGGAAGGGACTAATTGACTTGGGGTCAAGCATTAATCGTATACCTTTGTCAATTATTAAGAGGCTTGGCAACGTTGAAATTAAGTCCATCCGAATGACGTTGCAATTGGCGGATAAGTCGACAACCCATCCTCATGGCGTAGCCCAAGATGTTTTGGTTAAAGTCGACAAATTCTTTTTCCCGGTCGATTTTATTGTTATTGATATGGAAGAAGATGATGATGCTCCGCTCATCTTGGGCCGACCGTTCATGAAAATCGCGCGAATGATGATAGACGTTGATGACGGTTTAATGAAGGTGAGAGTCCAAAATGAGGAAGTAACATTCGATCTATTCGAAGCAATGAAGCATTCAAAAGATAGAAATGATAGCTTTCGCATCGATGTGATCGAAGAAGTAGTTTTGGAGGTTTCTAAGCATATTCACGAGATATCTCCTATGGAGTTAGCTCTTGACGACTCATTGGAGGTTTTCACCGTTGAAGAAGAGCAAGCTCTTGAGGAATGCTTAAAGGAACTTGATAGTTTAGACAAACTACAACTGTGGGAAGTTAAGGAAGAAGACTTGAAGAAGGAGGTTATTGACGAAAAAGCGCCTATTGAATTGAAAATACTACTTTCTACTTTGAAGTATGTATTCCTAGATGAGACCGAAGCAAAGCCGGTCATCATAAGCAACCTTTTGACAAATGATGAAGAAGCCCGCTTGATCCATGTGCTAAAAAAAATCAAGAAGCCATGGGTTGGACTCTTTCCGATCTAAAAGGAATTAGCCCTTCCTATTGCATGCACAAGATCTTGATGGAAGAGGATTTTAAGCCGGTAGCTCAACCTCAACGCCGCTTAAATCCTACCATGAAGGAGGTTGTAAGAAAAGAAGTTGTAAAGCTGTTGGATGCGGGAATGATTTACCCGATCTCGGATAGTCCATGGGTTAGTCCCGTGCATGTGGTTCCGAAGAAAGGTGGAATTACCGTGATCCGGAATGACAAGGATGAATTGATCCCTACTAAAGTTGCAACGGGGTGAAGAATGTGTATTGATTATAGGCGGTTGAATACCGCAACTCGAAAGGACCATTTTCCACTCCCGTTCATGGATTAAATGCTCGAAAGACTCTCGGGCCAACAATACTATTGTTTCTTGGATGGCTATTCCGGGTATAACCAAATTGCGGTTGACCCGGCCGATCATGAAAAAACGACTTTCACTTGTCC
Source organism: Lathyrus oleraceus (assembly GCF_024323335.1). Classification (NCBI taxonomy): domain Eukaryota; kingdom Viridiplantae; phylum Streptophyta; class Magnoliopsida; order Fabales; family Fabaceae; genus Lathyrus; species Lathyrus oleraceus. Next base: position 121,830,945 of record NC_066581.1, on the reverse strand, counting down.
GTTTGGAGTGTTCGCATACCGAAAAATGCCCTTTGGGTTGTGCAATGCACCGGCGACTTTCCAACGATGTGTGCAAGCCATTTTTGCCGACCTTATTGAGAAAACAATGGAAGTCTTCATGGATGACTTCTCGGTATTTGGTGGATCCTTTAGTCTATGCTTGGCAAACTTGAAAACGGTGCTTGAACGATGTGTGAAGACCAATCTGGTACTTAATTGGGAGAAGTGTCACTTCATGGTGACCGAGGGGATCGTGCTTGGCCATAAAGCCTCTTCAAGGGGGCTTGAAGTGGATCGAGCTAAGGTTGAAGTGATTGAAAAGTTACCTCCTCCTGTGAATGTGAAGGGAATCCGAAGCTTTCTGGGGCACGTCGGGTTCTATCGGCGCTTTTATCAAGGACTTCTCAAAGGTGGCTAAGCCTTTGAGCAATTTGCTAGCTAAGGACCAGGTATTTCTCTTAACCGATGAATGTTTGCAAGCTTTTGAAACTTTAAAAGAAAAATTGGTTACCGCTCCGATTATAGTCGCTCCAAATTGGAATTCAAATTTTGAACTAATGTGTGATGCTAGCGACTATGCAATTGGAGCGGTACTTGGCCAAAGAAAAGATAAAAAATTTCATGCGATACATTATGCAAGTAAAGTTCTTAACGAGGCTCAAATAAACTATGCCACCACGGAGAAAGAACTACTTGCAATAGTGTACGCGCTTGAAAAGTTTAGATCTTATCTTATAGGGTCTAAAGTCGTTGTGTATACCGACCATGCGGCGATTAAATATTTGCTCACCAAACCGGATTCGAAGCAAAGGCTCATCCGTTGGATCCTCTTGTTGCAAGAATTTGATGTTGAAATCAAAGACAAGAAAGGATCGGAAAATTTGGTGGCAGATCATTTATCCCGCTTGGTGAATGTGGAGGTTACCGCGTCGGAGAAGGAAATCCGGGAAGAATTTCCTGATGAAAAACTGTTCAAAGTTCAAGTTAGGCCGTGGTTTGCAGACTTTGCGAACCACAAGGCTAGTGGTTTTGTGCCTCCCGACCTAACTTCGAACCAAAAAAGGAAGTTTCTTTCGGATGCCAAGTATTACGTATGGGATGACCCGTACTTGTTTAAGTTGGGTAGTGATAACCTTTTAAGGAGATGCGTTACTGGCGATGAAGCGCAGAGCATCCTTTGGCATTGTCACAACTCGCCTTACGGCGGACACTATAATGGGGTGAGAACGGCCACTAAAATCCTTCAATCGGGATTTTATTGGCCCACTATTTTCAAATACGCACATACCCATGCGCAAAGTTGTGATAGTTGCCAAAGAAGCGGTGGGATTGGTAAGAGAGACGAGATGCCTCTCCAAAACATCCAAGAGGTCGAAGTATTTGATTGTTGGGGCATTGATTTTGTAGGACCATTCCCACCCTCTTATGGGAACGAGTATATGCTTGTCGCGGTTGATTACGTTTCTAAGTGGGTTGAGGCGATTGCCTCACCTCGGGCGGATGCGAAAACGGTGATAAATTTTTTGAAGAAAAACATATTTTCCCGTTTCGGAACCCCCCGAGTGTTGATAAGTGACGGAGGGTCACACTTTTGTAATGCACCGTTGGAAAGCATTTTAAAACATTACGGTGTATCACCCACAGGCAAATGGGCAAGCTGAGGTCTCTAATCGTGAGATTAAGAGAATCCTCGAAAAAACTGTGTCAAATTCGAAAAAAGAGTGGTCCCAAAATTTGGATGAAGCGTTATGGGCATACCGTACCGCCTTCAAAGCTCCAATTGGCCTAACTCCATTTCAATTGGTGTTTGGTAAAACTTGCCATTTGCCGGTTGAATTGGAGCACAAAGCCTTGTGGGCTCTAAAATTCTTAAATTTTGAAAATGATTTGGCCGGAGAGAAAAGGAAGGTGCAACTACTTGAGTTGGAAGAGATGCGCAATGCCGCATACCACTCGAGCTGGTTGTACAAAGAGAAGGTAAAGAAATACCATGACAAAAAGCTCCGACAGAAAGAATTTGTGCCCGGACAATTGGTCCTCTTGTTCAATTCCAGGTTGAAGTTATTCCCCGGAAAGTTGAAATCAAAATGGTCCGGGCCATTTCGGGTCAAAGAAGTTAAGGAGTACGGAGCTATTGTCATAGAGGACCTTGAAAAGAAGGACAGTTGGACCATTAATGGCCAACGTTTGAAGGTTTATCTTGGCGGTCATGTGGATCGCGAGAGCCGTGTTATTCCGCGTGATGCTCCTCTGTGAGTATCACATCGTCGAGCTTAGCCGACGTTAAACAAGCGCTTGGTTGGAGGCACCCCAACATTGTAAGTATTTACTGTTTTCCTGTTTTGTTGTATTGGGTTTCCAATTGTTAAAACCATGCTGAATGTACCTGGAATGCTGCCTTTGAAAAGGCAAATGCTGTCATGCTCGCTTGATGCTCGCTAGGCGAAGCAGTAGCGAGCTGATTCGCTAGCTGCTCGCTAGGCGAGGCAGCAGCGAGCGCTGCGTGACAGCACTTATTTAAAATCTCAGCAGGCCTCTCATTTGGGGCCCAAAAACAATTTTCTGTTTGGCAACTCTGTTGAGGCATTTGCACGAACACTCACCTCACTCTCTCATTTTCATCTCTCTCACAAACACTCAAACCCTAAATTGGAGGATTGTGAACCTCACTGCATTTCATATCCATCGCTCTAATTTGCTAAGGTTTGCCCTATACCATTTCTTTATGTTTAAGCTTTGTTTATTTCTGATTTGAATGGCATTTAGGATGAAGTTGTTGGTATGGGAAACTTTAGGTTTGCATGTGGGGATTTTAGGTTTTTCAATTGAGAATTTTAGGTTTTGCATGAGAGTTTGTAATTACCAATAGCATAGAACGTTTCTTTTCTTGATATATCATTAGGTTCTGAAATTGAAACCATTAGAATGTGGGTTTTGGGAAAACTTTACTGAAAAACCTGCAGAACCCAAAAACCCGTAAGGTTCGCTAGCAGCTCGCTAGGCGAACCAGAGGCGAGCATTCGCTAGGCGAAGCAGCAGCGAGCATGACAGTTCTTTGAATTCTGGTTTTGCTGTCTAATCTGTTTTGTGTGTGTTGCTTCCTCTTTGTGTTTTGCAGATGGAATCTAGATCCGGCGCTTCAAAGAAGAGAAAGGGAGGGAACACTTCCCGTCCCGTAACGATACAGTTTGATACCGACAAATTTGTCGGGCCGAAGCAGGCCGCAAGGTACATTGCTTTGGAGAAGCGGAAAATTCTACCGGAGAAGAGATTCGTCATCAACCCTGAAGGCACGGACAGAACATTCGCCGGGTTGATTGACACGAAGAAGTGGGATCGGTTAATTAATCCCCTGGAGCATTATGATATAGCAACGGTGCGTGAGTTCTATGCGAACGCACTTCCTGATGATAACGAGCCATTTACTTGGACATCTAGAGTGGCCGGTCGTCCAGTTGCTTTTGATCGGGATGCTATTAACCGCGTCCTTGGTGAACCGCTCCAACTGGGAGCCGAGGAGCGAGACACCTACCACACAGACTTGCGGCTTCACCGGGATATTGATGCAATCTCTGCTGCCCTGCTGTTAAGAGGGAAATCAGTTGAGCTGAACCCATTTGGGGTTCCTATGAGATATCACAGGGAGGACATGACTCCCTTGGCTCAACTGATCCTGCTATTGGTTCTGACAAACATCCAACCAAAGTCCCACACTTCTACAGTGCCGATCCCAGTGGCACACTTGGTACACTCTATCCTCACTAACGTCCAGATCGATGTGGCGAGGATTATCGCTTATGAGCTTAAGTCCGTGATTGAAAGCGGGCTAAAGTCGGGGGCTCGTGTGAATTGTCCCCTGGCTTTCCCCTGCCTAATCATGAGTTTGTGCATACAAGCGAGGGTGAGGCTACCTTCTAGGGGTCAAGTAAGGATCCCGCCACCCATCGATGATAGGTACGTGGCCAAGTACTGCAGGGCGAAGAATGTTAGAGGTAGTGCAGCTGCAGAGGGTACCCGGGCTTCTGATGGTCCTGGTACTTCTACTCCCGGACCCGATCCTTACCTGCAGGCTGTCTGCAATTACAATTGGGACTGGATGACGGCTACTCAGCGTGTCATGCTCGACATGCACGATTCTATGCAGCGGTTACAACTGCAGGGAAGTGACCCCACCGGTGATCACTCATTGATAACGCGTGAGCAGTTTGTGCTTAACGCTAACTGGCCCGTGGACAGGCCTGTGTTTGGTGAGGGGGGGGGGGGTGCTGGTGCGTCTTCTGGTGGTGCTGCAGATGGTGATGATGATGATGAGGCTACCGGTTCTGAAGCCGGTAGTGAGGAGGGTTCTGAGTCCTTAGAGGGCTAAGTTTTTTTTTTTTCATATTATGTTTTGTTTTGATTGTATTTCCAGAATTCTGTATTTTGATTTTGGGCTTTGTACTTTTGGGGTGTTTTGTCCCCCACGAACAAATTTAAATTTTGAAGTTTATATTATTATTTTTGTTTTAAATTTTGTTTGTTTTAATAAATTTTTGGTTGGTTGAGTGGCAAACCTTCTAGATTGGTTGCTCCTCAAAGAAGTATCCAATGAAGGTGCATCCGAGCTTGGATGGAAATGATAAGAATAAATAAGTGAATAAGGCTAAGGTACATGGTTACCTCCGGCTAGAATTTTAGAATGCACTTAGAACTTTACTCTTTTTTGTAATTGAGTATTGTCTTTTTGCAACATAATTGAATGAATGTTTCATCTAGGACTTAAAACCACAAATTGTGAGTAAACCTCCATTGTACACTTAAATGCTGGATTCTAATAAGTTTTGTTGATTCATTTGATTCATGCTTTGTCTTTTATTATTGTGAATATGTGGAAGCAATTAGAAATGATCAAGGCACTTGTTTTCTATCGAGCACAACCAGTTCCAAATATAACTTACCTGTGAGCAGAGAGAGTATTCGTTACCCCCTTTGAGCTTAAACAGTTGAATCTCAGTTTGAAATAAAACGAGATTTCAAAAATCTTTTTTTACAACCCGGAAAATCTTGATTATTGTTCTTTAGCCGTAAAAAGTTAAGAGCATTCACTTAGGGTGAGTAAGAAATCAGTTGGGGAGAACGAAAATGAGAATTGGTAAGTACCACAACTCTTGAAAAACCGAGCAGGCATAAAAAAAAAATATATATATATATATATATATATATAATATATATATATATATATATATATATATATATATTATATATATATATATATATATATATATATATATATATATATATATATATATATATATATATATATATATATATATATATATATATATATATATATATATAATATATATATATATATATTATATATATATATATATATATATATATATATATATATATATATATATATATATATATATAGAAAATATATAAAAGAAACATCTGTTTTGTAAATATGATGTGAAAGAAAAGAACAAAAATAGAAAGAATGAAAATTAATGCTTGCTTGGAAGAAAAATAGTGAAACACAAAAATCGAGTTGTGAAATAAGAGTTGTGAAGGTTTCAGATGAGAAATAAATGGAACGAAGTTGAGATGTGTAAATAATGTACAGTGAATGTCTCTTTTGTATCGGCAATCTCGTTTTCAATGGCCTAAGAAATGACCCTTGTTTGTTAACCTAACCAAGCTTCAACCGAAAAGCCCTTAGTGATCTTCGTGCTTCCACATTACCATTTATAATTGTTAGACATTGTATGAATCGAATTGATTTCTTCATTATTTGTTAGAGAGTGAGATTATTCCCGCGGTTGCAAACGCGTAAATTCTCAATCCTTATTCGAAGAGGAGAGATAGGGTGATTCATTCAAAATAATATTGTTGTAGATAGATACATATTTCGCATTACTATTAAGTTTTAGTTCTTGTGTATTATTTTATTCGAACCGTTGGAAATTTGTATATGCTGATTCGCTTGTGTTTGAGCCGTTTTATCCGACTTCGGAGAAACCTTTTTCTTAAAGCAAATCCTCTTGTCCTTCAAGGGGCATACTTTGCTTGAGGACAAACAAGAATCTAGTTGGGGAGAGTTGTTAGATACCCAAAAGTGCTTATTTGAGCTATCAAATATGGGTATCTTTCACTCCATTTCCTTGCTAAAATGTCGAAACCACCTTTGTTTCAGATGAAATGCAATACAATGATAATCTATCTTGGTACCTTTGATTAATGTGTTATTATGCAGGAAGTAGGCATGAAATAATAGAGAATGAAGACACAAGAAATGTGGCAAAGGAATCAAATAAAACAAGCATTCATCAGCTTCCTCGCTAGGCGAGGGCTGTGGCGAAGGACTCGCTAGGCGAGCGTCCAGCGAAAAGCTCCAGTATTTAACAGAGGCAAACATCACCACACTCGCTAGGCGAGCTTCCAGCGAGGAGTGTGGCGAACACGTCCAGACTTGGTGAAAAGCGCAGCCAGCACTCACTCGCTAGGCGAGCCATTAGCGAGCTTCCAGCGAGCATTCCAGTAGCAAAACCTCCCAACCTCGCTGGAGCGAAGGTTGAAGCGTGTCCTTCGCTAGGCGAAGGTTTCGTTCGCTAAGCGAACATGACAGTCTGGGAAAGGCTATTTCTCTGGGCGCAGGTGCCAGGTGCCTCATTTAGGGGCTCGCTAGGCGAGCCATTCTGCTCGCCTAGCGAGCATGACAGCCCAGTACAACTATATAAGTAGCAAGTGCCACTTTTTGGAGCCATACCTTATTTTTCCATACTTTTGTACTTTTTCTAGATATTTTTACAGCATTGTTCCAAGGATCTTTTGTGACCTAAAAACCATTTCTCTTCATCTCTTAACCATCTTTCACAAAAAGAAGGTGGATTCCCATCCAATCTCGATTATTCGACTCGGATGTTGATCAACCTTCTTCCGAAACTTGTTGACCAAGCTACCATGAAAATGAGTAGCTAAGTCCTTCATTTTGTCAAGGTTAGATGTAGATGATCATTAGCTTTGTGTGTAAATGTAAGGATCTTCATTTGTAAACTCTTTAATGGTGAATATATGGTGAAAACTTTATTCTTATTGAAAACTCTTTGTGTTGGTTTATGATCGAGAGATGTTTACCAACTCTTAACCTAGGTTTTCATCCAATCTTGTTTGTTAGCTAGAGATAGTAATGAATGATTTTGTTCACCATAAGGTTGAACCAAAAAGTTGTCATTTTGATAGATTGTGTTAGAGATAAACAATGGATCAAAATGGGAAAACTCACAATGTGTGTTAGAGATAAACACATTGGGAGGACTTTGTGAAATAATTTATCATCTAAAGGAGTTTATAAGTTTTGTTGATCTAACATATACATGCAAAGTGATCGTCGAACCCTAACTTTGGCAATATTTCTCAAATATTCAAACCAAAACTTTTACCGCATTTTATTATACTTTTATGCAAGATACCGTGACAAATACCAAAACCCCATTGTTACCTTAAGCTAAGAATTAATACAACTGTCGAAAGGCGGTGATATCTCACAATCTCTGTGGATACGATAACAAAAACCCGACACTTAAAGTTACAATCAACACTAATAAGGATAATTTTTTCTTTTCGAAGACTCCCAATAGTATGTAGATTCCATTGGGAAGCTTTATTTTTGAAGGAGTCCAGATTTTGCATAAGCGGTTCATGATTCTTCCAAACATATTTCAACAAATCCTCAAACAAATTCTCAACCAGCTAGACACACTCAAATTTAAAGGATTTAGTCACCTGCTGGAGGTCTTTGTCCAGGAGAGTGAGAAGAATTGTATGATGGTCAGAAAAAGTCCAACCAATGAAGAATCTTCACATAAGCTTCAGGATACAAAGTCCCCCATATATTGTTGCAAATAATGTGATCAAGATTTTCATAAATCCCCATACCTTCATGTGTCACCGAACCTCTCCAAGAATAAGAAAATCCAGAGTTACCCATATCCAGAAGATTACACTTATTGCTACAAGTTTGAAAGAGATTGCATCTTCGAAGGTTAGGAGGAAGGTCACTTCTTTTCTCATTTAAGTGGACAATATCATTGAACCCCCCCCCCCTTAATCCAACTAGTTGTCATAGAATCCGCAGTAACGGTCAACTCAGTCCACATATCTTTCTTACGATCTTCTAACGGGCTGACATACATAGCTGAAACGTGCCAGACTTTTCCATCATCAGTGATTATTTGAGAATGTATAAACAGTAAGTGGTATTTCAAAACATGGACTTGCAGCTTCTCAGGTTTCCATCCCATGGTGATACCACCAACAAAACCTCTAGCTTCAAAAAAAAGCGAAGCCATTATATCCCAATCTAGAAAAGATACAATTGAGGTTGCTAGGGTCAAAGTGGGTTTCCATGATGACTAACAAATCAGGTTTCTTTGTTTGGATGTGGGTATTACAAACCCTAAAGAAAGCCTTATTGCTTGCGCCACGACAATTCTAGAATAAACAAGAAATATTTTGATTGATCATAAAACAAAAGTGAAATAAACAAAAGCCCTTAAAAATTTCTTGGTACCTCTGACTCCTCAGCCATACCCATTTCATCATTCTTCTCTTGGTAAGTGACAAAATTGTATATAATTTCATCATGCTTGAGAACAATATTGTATGGAGAAGAAGTAGAATCCTGAGGTTGATCATCTGTAGCACCTTGAGCATGAATCCCTCTTGGTCCAAGTTGCTCCAAATTAGACTTTTGCCCATGAAAAGATCCATTATGATGATTGCGAATCATAACGTGAGGAGAATCTACCTGAGCCGCTCTAAGGATTTCATCCATTGACTCTTCCTCTAGGAGACACTCAAGATTGTCCTAGTTTTCTCACGCCCTTGTTCCCGATTCTTACCTTTGTTGATTCCTTTAGTAGCAATCTCCAAATGTTTGACAAAAAGGTTTTTTTTCTAGCCCTGTGTCTTTTTTGAACTAGAGAGTTATTGTTAGATGCCCAAAAGTGATTATTTGAGCTATCAAATGTGGGCATCTTTCACTCCTTTTTATCGTTAAAGTGTTTGAAACTGCCTTTGCCTTTGATGATTTGCAATACAATGTTAAATGATCTTGGTACCCTTAATTTGTGTGCTATTGTGCAGAAATTAGGCATGAAAGAATAGAAAACAAAGGCACATGAATGATGGCAAAGGGACCAAGAAAGGAAGCATTCATCAGCATGCTCGCTAGGCGAAGTGTGTAACACCCTTCTAAATACCCCAAAATATTTAATTTAATATAATAACCTATCAATCAGAGTAATTATGCCCCGAAGGGTGTCACACAATCATTTCACAACATTTATCAAAACATCCTGTCATGCTCATTTATTTATCAAATAAAACGGTTGCATAATACGCAGCGGAATAGAATTCAACATCAGCATGAGACATGTAACACCATACATGTAAACTAATTCGACAATTTTCAACAATACAACGAAAAGGTTCCCTCCCGATGTTACATCTACCAGAGCATGACCCATAGGACACTACTATAGACTCCAAGCGTTAGCTTCTATTCAATTCATTTCTCGTTACCTGAAAAATGGGTTGTAAGGGTGAGTTCCTCAATCAATATAATAAGCATTATAGAACAACGTGTAATGCTAAGTAAATCACACATCAATTCACCCTAACCAGACTACGCATTCAGCAACGGCAATATCCGTCCAAACATCATATTCAACAATAATATATATCATATGTAAAATCCTCAAACCATATTCAACACCAACAACACAACACAACGATTTACTCACTAATTCCTCACAATGGGAATTAGCTACAGCCCCACAGGCTATGCCATGCATTCATTATGCAATGAGACTCCATGAGATGCGGTACCGACTCTTCTCGAACATATAGTTCAAGCTCACCGATCCCTCCAGATACGGCTACTGAGCTCACTAGTCCCACTCATTGAGATCTAATGCCTCACTCACTAATTCCTCACCATGGGAATTAGCTACAGCCCCAAAGGCTAGACTATGCACACTACTCATCTAGTATGTGTAGCACCTCAAATTTGCACCTATCATTATGCATACATTTTCATATTAGGTCATAGCATATCATGATCCATTGCATAGCATTTGCATTGTCCCTCAGTTGCCTCAAGAGCAAGCAATCAGAAATTAGGTCAAACTAATCTCCTGATCAGTCAACCAAGCAAGCAAAGGAATTTCTCATTTGAACCAAGGCCTTGGGGTTTGTCCAACAAGTTCACATGACTTGGGGATCCATTTGAAGTATTTTGGTCAAGGATTGAAGGCTCAGAGGTCATCAGTTCATGCACAGACAGTCAAAAACCCTAAAAAAGTCAACTGTCAGTCAAAGCAGTGGATGGTGGTCATTCTTGTGGAATTTGGGCACCATGGTCAATAATCAAGAGTTCATACAACTTGGGACATCATTTGAAGTCAAATTCTCAAGGAATTAGGGTTTGGAAGTCATCAGTCAATGCACAATCAGACAGAAACCCTAAAAGTCAACTGTTGGTCAACTGTCCATTTAATCAGTGATTGGATGATTGGAATTGGTTTGTGAGAGTTCATTCATGTCCAAATAGTCATCATATATCATGTCAAACACCATCATGGAAGAATTTGAAGCCAGATCAAAAATTTCCCAAAATGGAAACTGGGCCTGTAACTGAAACCTGCCATAAATGGAAAGTCTTGATCCTCAAACTTATATTTTGATACAAGCCTCAAATGAATTTTTGCCCAACATGAAAGTTGAAGATCTTGTTCTCCCATTTCCAAAAAGTCCTAGAACTCTCAATTCCCATGTGTGGTTGGCAAGTTATGATCGAATCGATTTCAGAAAATCTTGAACTTCAAAGGGCCATATCTCTCAAACCGTTTGGCCAATTTTGGTGGGGTTTTTTCCTACAAGTCACATTTGATCCCCTCTTTCCAAAAATATAAATTTCATGAGCCAAAACTTCACCAATCAAAATGGCATATTTTGACTTTTCTCATTTAAATGTAAGTTTGACCAAGAGTTGACTTTTTGATATAAACATTTTTTCTACATTTGGCCAATTGGAACAGCTCATAAATGTCATTTAAAATATGTTTGCAAAGCCCATTCCCATGAAGTACATGTATCCATGCTAGTTTGCTTGAAATGTGGCCAAGGTACACTTTATCCATACTATCCACCATACCTTGCTTTGTACTTCTCTAAAACAGAATTTTAGAAGCACATTTGCTGTCATTTGAAGCCTCATTTGCAGCAAGATAACCAACAGAAAAAGCCATGCCAAGTTGCTTGGGATTTTGGAAGGCAAGTACATTTTCACCATATCTCTCCACAAATCCATGGACCATACCTTGTACATCAAAACAGAAGATTTTCTGTCATTTGTAAACCAGAATTGCAGCCATACCATACAGAAAAACACACTGCACATCATTTTTTTTCACTCTCCAAAAACACTTCATTTTATGCATTTTCCCAAAACAGTCAAAAAACTCAAAAAGAACTGAGCTTGGCCTTGCTTAATACTACATCTATTCATCATTTTGAACCTATTTTTAACAACATTCTCCAACTGGAAGCTCCTTTTCCTCTACTGTTTTAAAGAGGCATCATCAATGGCAAAGTTTGGTTAAAGCTATTTCAAGCTGTTTCAAGCCCAAGCATCTTCACCATTCATCATTTAGAGCATAAGTCTACATCTGTTTGAGCTTATAACATCAAAACAACAACTGTTTCACTCATTTCTTCAAAATCAAGTAAGATATCAAATCTCTCTATTTCTAAAATCATGAACTACATCTTGTAGATCTTTTTGCCATGAGCTTACTGTGCTTTGAATCGAAGGAAACGGTTGAGAATCGAGAAAGAAATTTGAAATCCAAATTTGATGTTCATTTACATTTTTACTTGATTTGTCCATTTTAGCATGATTTGGGATTAATGGAGTTTGGTTTAGGTTTGAGCATGTTTAGATGCACATATTGGTGTTTTTATTTTTTAATTTGGAAAAAAAAATTTTGGAAAAAAATTTTAGCATGATGGATACGTTGCTGTACTGTAGCATTTGTATGTGCCTTGCCTTTCCAAATAAATGCCAAAAGGCCTGGGGTGAGGGGGATTCGAACCCCAGACCTTTGCTTCAAATACCAAGTGTTTTACCACTGGGGCGCAATGCCAATTCATTAATTAAACGCCTTCTACAAAATATATGTTAAAAAAGGGCGCTGACTTTGCAAATTTAATGAAACGCTGGGTTTCATACTCAGCATGGGGGGCGTTTTGGTCATTTACCACAGCGCCTATTATTTAATCCACTTTAATTCATTTAGTCTCAATTTTTATTTCATTTACCATGCCAATCTTACAAAATTCATAGATCATTCATTTTAAATCCAAATTTCATGGGAATTTTTGCATAATGATCATCACAATCTCTAGTTTTTTATCATTATTTTTCCAGATTTTTTGGTTGAGTAATTTTTAATTGGCCTTAGGGTTTGTGACATGTGACCAAATTTTGTACACTTTGCCAAATCAATTGTGAAATGATGAGAATGTATCCAATGGCTCCCAAATTTTTTGTGCTTAAACTAGACACACTCATGGTGATTTTGGTGTAGAGTTTGTGAATTTATCATTTGTGGTTTGTGAGTTATGATTTTTTGAATTAGGGTGTGACAATTTGTGTCACACCATTGATGTCCAACTTCATGATTTTCATTACCATGTTTCTTGACCTCCAAATGGATTGAAATTTTGCATGAGCCTACTCTTGTATGTCTAGTTGACTTGTGAATTTTCTTGGATTTAATTGAACTATTTTCCATTTGTTTGAGATTTTTCTTCCCTGCCTAGTCAAATGTTGACTTTGGGTGACACATGTTCCCATTTCATTTGTGAAATTCTCATACTTTATTAGATGGACATGAAATTTTACATGAGATAACTAGACATCCTCATCTTTTCCATGGTTTTGATCCCATTCATTTATCATATGCCATCTCTGATTTATGAATTTTCTAAGTTGATACATGTTTGGTTGACCTCATTGAGCATGTTCAAAATTACTTTGACTTTCTGATTTTCATTGACTGCCTTCCACTTGTCCAAATGGGATGAAATTTTACATGCTTACCATGCTATGTGTTAGGTTTGATCATGATTTATTTGGTGATTTTTGAAAATGTCTAAGTTTGCTTTTGATGCAAGTCTTGCTGTTGACTTCTATGAGCTTCTGTTTGCCATGTTTTGACCTAAATGGTTCATGAAATGATGATAGTGATTGATATGGATGTGAACCCAATTGGTTGTGTTTCTTAATGGCTTGAACATGATTTTGGATATTCATCCCTTGCTGTTTGGACTTTCTCATTCACTTTTGACCCTAGGCTTGCCCTAGTGGTCCTGTTACTCACCTTTGAGCTTGTGTTTTCAGGTTGACCAACAAATGACCAATGAGACCAATTTCTTTTGATTGAGATTGCCTAAATGCCATGACTAACTTGTTTGTTTTGTAGGTGGCTTGGCTCACATGCCATAAGCCTTGTACCCTGCACATCCATGTGCCTCTAATGGACTGTTGTTGTCTGTTTCTGTTTGTTTTGTTTGAAGTTGTATACTAACATCTGCTTGACTGTTTCAGGTGCTTTAGTTGCTTAGTTCCTTGTGAACTTTTGCTCTGCTTTGCTTGTATAAGCAATTTGCATTGAGGTATGTCTCTTCTACTTCATGTAGTCTGGAAGACCTGGCCTGTTACTTGGCCAGGCAACTGTCTGAAGTCCTCCTTAAGAGGCAATGTTTGTGATTGTTTACTTTTGTCCTTGCATAGAGTCAAAGACCTCAATGAGGCAATTGGTGGAAGGTAGGGATATGCAATCTATCCCCCACTATTCAGTGTGTCATCTGCCTTGCTCACACCACTGTGTTGATGCATTGCAGATACAAACCCAAGATCTTGTACAACTGTACAGTTGAGTCAGTTCTAAATGTGTAGAAGGGTTCCCACTTTCTGAACCCACACATTCTTGTCTTGAGCTCTCCCAGACCAGGGATAAGAGCTGTGAGGTCTCATCCTCACTTCATCCTTTCATCTGCTTCACCTTAGCCCCTCAATGGCAAGGTTAAGAGCAACATTCACCCAGTTCCAGAGGTTTGTTTGTTGAGGTTGATATGACCCCTTGACTAAAACCTAACCCTTGATTGAGCCACTTGTTTGTGTATAGCGTGTGCTATCTGTGCTTGTAGGACTGTTTGACTTGCTTCCTGTGCAAGTTAGGATAGTTTGACTTGCTTCCTGTGCAAGTTAGGTTTGTTTGACTTGCTTCCTGTGCAAGTTAGGTTTTGCTTGGCTTGCTCCCTGTGCAAGTTAAGTGTGTGTGGCTTGCTTCCTGTGTGAGCCACACTTAGGATAGGTTGGCCCTTGTGCCATTTAGCTAGAAACCATAACTTAGGGTTGATTTTGCATGACAACATCTAGGCTCGAGTCGTAGTCTCCCTAGTTGTGTCTCCCTCTGTTATCTGGTTAGGCTAATCCTTTATCCCTGCGTAGGGGAACTACATCGCCCTGATCTTCATACCAGATGAAGTATGTAGGCAGGAGATTGAGCTGATCTCTCCGGGCGCCTTTTCTTTCTTTCGTGTGTGTTGTTTGACATTTGCTAGGCTCGAGTGCCTGACTCCTTAGCAATTTGTTGTCTGTCTGTTTGAGTGTGTGCTTGACAGTTATAGGCTCGAGTCCCCGACTCCCTATTAACTTGTTGTGTTGTTGTGTGCTTGGAAGCTGATGTAAGTCCATCGAGTGGCATTTGGGTTCCAGTGTGTGTGTGTTTTGGTTCGGATGCTGATGTAAGTCCAGCAATTGGCATTCAGGCTCCACGTTTGCCTTCTTGTGTGTGTTTTGGTTCGGATGCTGATGTAAGTCCAACAATTGGCATTCAGGCTCCATGTTTGCCTTTGTCTAGTTTGTTTGTGTGCGTGTCAGCCGAGCTACGAATGCTCTGATTCTTCTCTCGTCCGAGAAGATACGTATGCATAGGATGCGACATCCTAGCGAGCATGTGTTGTTTCCCCAGTCCGAACTACTTGGACTCTGATGTCTATGCCTGATAGACTAAGTAGGCCCAGGATGCGACATCCTGCCGAGTTCAGTCTCAGTCAGTTTCTTTGGTCTCTTTTCAGCCAGTGTGTGTGAGTGTGAGCAGTGTTTAGCAACCAATTTATCCTTCCTTTTGTGCGTGGATCCCGTAGAGTACTACGGATGCGTAGGGGTGCTAATACCTTCCCTTCGCATAACCGACTCCCGAACCCATTCTCTTTGGTCGCGAGACCATGTTCTTTCCCAGGTTTACTCTGAGCGTTTCCTTTCCCTCTTTTGGGATAAATAACGCACGGTGGCGGCTCTGTTGTTCTTTCTTTTCCCGCCGGTTTTTCGCGCGATGCGACAGCTGGCGACTCTGCTGGGGAAATAGAGAAGTTGACCTATGCTGGTCCATCTTCCCTGAGCGAGTCCCTCCTAGCGCTCTCTAGGTTAGGGTTTTTGGTTGCTTTGTGCTGTGTTTATTTATTGCATTCATTATTTACTGCTTGCATTCATTGTCTATTGTTTGCATTTATGTTTGCATTAATGTTTGCATTTATTCATCTGTTCACCTGGCTGGTTGTTTGTTTCTCTCTGTGTGGGGGGGAAGAGTCAGTTGAGGTAAAAGGTCCAATACCCAGACCATGAGTGCAATCTAGGATACCTAGGAATAGAGTGATTCATGGGAAGCGGGTGGTATGGCGCCACTTAGCGGAACATTGATATCACGAGCAGTTCAGACCCTGGTAGGATGCTGTCGTTACATACTTCGGGTGTGTATATGACAGTATTCTGCGAAAGGTTATTTATGCTGCGTTTCTCTCGACCTTACCCTGGCCTAGACTACACCCGTGAGTGGGGAGGGAATGATCATTATTACAGGTACCGTTGGTGACTCGGTTCTGTTGGTGACTTGGTTCTGTTGGTGACTCTAGTTCAGACAACAGTTTTCGGTTGACCTTAAGTGGGATTTATGTTCTGATTTTGACTGAAGCTTCGACCTAGTGATCAGAGATTGCACAACCAGCCAGCCGTGTCTGCATCATGTGCATCATAGCATATTTATTTTTCAAAAGAAACGCATTGAAAAAATATATAAAAAAAAATCAATCAAAAAAAAAGGAAAAAAAGAGAAAAAAAAAACTAATCTCTGCATGCATATCATTTCTCAGGTACATTCCTGAGCTTGTCTACTGATAGAGATGGCAACAGTCCCAGAGTTGAAGCGGAAGACCTGTTCCTACAGTTTCCACCGTGAGCCGTTGACTCCGCTAGTTGAGTTGGGTAGCCTCGTGACAGACGATCGACTGAAGAGTTTTGTTGGGCGGTATGGAGATATCTTGACAGTATTGAAGACGGTAGTGGATCCAGTGCCTCTGCAGACGCTTCTTCAGTTCTACGATCCAGAGCTCAGATGCTTCACTTTCCAAGATTACCAGTTAGCACCTACTCTCGAGGAGTATTCTATCCTGTTAGGTATCCCTATTCAGCATCAGACTCCCTTCTTGGACGTTCCAAAGGAGGTCGACTTCAGATTGATTGCCAGAGCTCTCCGGTTGAGTGTTGAGGAGGTCGGTAAGAATTGGAAACCCTGTGGGGAAGTTGTAGGTCTGCCATTGAAGTTCCTGTTGAGAGTAGCCAGAGTTGAAGCAGAAAAGGGGAATTGGGAAGTTTTTCACGCACAGTTAGCTGCCATGATCTATGGTATCATCCTATTTCCCAGTATGCCAAATTTCATTGACTTCACTGCTATCAGCATTTTCATCAGAGGGAATCCAATCCCTACTCTTCTAGCAGATACTTACTATGCCATTCACAGCAGGCATGGTAAGGGAGGAGCCATCAGGTGTTGCCTACCTCTTCTGTTCAAATGGTTCATGTCTCTTCTGCCAGCCAGTGGACCATTTGTGGATACCCAGAGCACTCTTAAGTGGACTCAGAGGGTCATGTCGCTTACTTCCTACGACATCAGGTGGCAGTCGTACCGGATGGATGTGAAGGATGTCATCATAAGTTGTGGTGAATTCCGGGGCGTGCCACTCATAGGGACCAAAGGTTGCATCAATTACAACCCAGTTCTTTCTCTTCGCCAACTAGGGTTTGTTATGAGCGAAAGACCGCTCGAAGCAGAGATAGCTGAGAGTTTTTGTTTTGAGAAGAAGGATGACCCTGTTAGGTTGGAGCAGATAGGGAGAGCCTGGAGAGATGTGGGAGTGAAGGATGGATCCGTCTTGGGGAAGAAGTTTACCGTTGCTATGCCCGATTACACTGATTGGGTCAAGAAGAGAGTGGAAACTTTGTTGTTACCCTATGATAGGATGGAGCCGTTGCAGGAGCAACCACCTTTGATCCTTGCTGATAGTGTGTCTGCTGAACACTATAAGCAAGCCCTAATGGAGAACCGCCGTTTGAGAGAGAAGGAGCAAGACGCTCAGATGGAGTTGTACAAAGCCAAAGCTGATAGGTTAAACTTGGCTCATCAACTCAGAGGAGTGCGAGAAAAAGATGCTAGCAGACTGAGAAGCAAGAAGAGATCCTACGAGGAGGTGGAGAGTATGTTAGATGCAGAACACCGGGAGCGCTTGAGGCTGCAGAGAGCAGAAGCCAGTTATCAGAAGAAGATCAGAGACTTGGAGAAGCAACTCAGAGATAAAGACATCCAGTTGAAGAGGAAAGAGATGGAGTTGAGACAGAAGTCAGAGGATTATCTTGGAGGAGAAGTCTTGGAGCTCAGAAGACAGCTGAAGGAGAAGATCACCCCTCTACCAGATTGTTCAGAATGCTCACTGTTGATAGACCAGTGCCATTACCTGAAGACCCTCATTCCAGAAGACCGTCTGTCTTAGTTTGTACCCTTGTTTGTATTTTGTTGAGAATCACCTCCAGGCTTGTTGGATGGGATTCATTTGCGTGTAAGCCATCTCTTGGATCTTTTGTTAAGAATCACCTCCAGGCTTGTTGGATGGGATTCTCTTTCTTTGTACGTTGTTTATTCAGATATTCTGTTGACATTGGTTGTATGCCTTTTACCCTTATGTATGTATAAGGATGTCAGCATTCCCTTGTATCTGTTTGTTCTCTTGTTGCTGCAGGTTGCCATCTTTTCAGGATGGGTCAGGCTCTTTGAATGCCTGAGAAATGAGCATATCATGTGCATCATACGCATCATTAGCATCATACTCATATCATTTTGCATAACAGGTGTTCTTGGTCGTGACTTCTCACTCTTGGTTCCTGTTCAGGCAGGATAGCTGATCAACGTCCGCACCGCTACTCAACAAGACTGAATCAACAGAGAAGTATGGATCAATTTCAAGCTGAGTTGGCTGAGATGAAGGCTAGCATGGCCCAGTTTATGAATATGATGCAAGGGGTTGCGCAAGGTCAAGAAGAGATTCGAGCTATGGTTCAGAGACAAGAGGCTGCAAATCCACCGATCAACCATGCTCCGCCAGAGGGAGGCCCGGTCAATGATAACAATGTTGCTGCTGCTGTACCCGTCAACAACTATGCTGTAGGTGATGAGTTGGGGGGTATTCGAATCAACGGTCAACCTATTGTTCCAGATGCTGCTAATGCCAGAGTAGTCCGTGCTCCGGCCCGTAATCCTGCTACGATTGTTGACAGACAAGAGGATATGTTCTCTCTGCTCAGTGAAGACGAAGACGTTCTGGGAAGGGTTAATGAGAGAGACCGCAAAGTTGAGGCTCTTGCTGAGAAGATCCGTGCTATGGAAAGTCAGAATTCTCTTGGTTTTGATGTTACTAATATGGGATTGGTTGAAGGTCTGAGAATCCCTCACAAGTTCAAAGCACCGTCCTTCGACAAATACAACGGTACTTCTTGCCCTCGCACCCATGTGCAGGCTTATTATCGAAAGATCTCTGCGTATACCGATGATGAAAAGATGTGGATGTATTTTTTCCAAGATAGTCTATCTGGGGCTTCTTTGGACTGGTACATGGAATTGAAGAGAGATTCTGTCCGCTGTTGGAGGGATCTGGGTGAGGCCTTTTTGAGGCAATACAAACACAACATGGACATGGCACCGAGCCGGACTCAGCTGCAGAATCTTTGTCAGAAATCCAATGAAAGCTTCAAGGAGTATGCCCAGAGGTGGCGTGAACTGGCTGCTAGAGTTCAACCCCCTATGCTGGAGAGGGAGTTGACAGATATGTTTATTGGTACTCTTCAAGGTGTGTTTATGGACCGGATGGGGAGCTGCCCATTCGGTAGTTTTTCTGATGTTGTCATTTGTGGAGAGAGGACTGAGAGTTTGATTAAAACTGGGAAGATTCAAGATGCTGGTTCCTCTTCTTCTAGGAAGCCGTTTGTTGGGGCACCTCGTCGAAGAGAGGGTGAAACTAATGTTGTTCAACACCGCAGAGATCAGAATAGAATTGAATACCGTCAAGCTGCTGCAGTAACCATTCCGACACCTCAACCTCGTCAACAACAACAACAAAGAGTTCAACAACCGCAACAACAACAACAACAACAACGTCCTTATCAACCCAGGCAGAAGTTGCAGGCTGATAGAAGATTTGATCCTCTGCCCATGTCTTACACAGAGTTATTACCCGAACTACTCAAGTTGGGGATGATTGAGTTGCGTACAATGGCTCCGCCTACAGTGCTGCCTCCTGGTTATGATGCAAACGTCCGTTGTGACTTTCACTCTGGGGCACCAGGCCACCATACTGAGAAGTGTCGAGCTCTCCAGCACAAGGTTCAAGATTTGATCGATGCCAAGGCAATCAACTTCGCTCCAGTGCCTAATGTCGTAAACAACCCTATGCCTCAGCATGGTGGGCATAGAGTGAACAATATTGAAGGGAAAGAAGCTGAAGATCTGGTTGTTAATGTTGATGATGTTCAGACTTCTCTGTTAGTTGTGAAGGGCCGTCTGCTGAAAGGGGGTGTCTACCCGGGCTGTGATGAAGATTGTTTGGGCTGTGCAGAATCTGAGAACGGTTGCGACCAGTTAAGGGCCGGTATCCAGGGTATGATGGATGAGGGTTGTTTGCAATTCAGTAGGACTGTAAAAGATCGTGGAACAGCGTCAACTATCACCATTTACTTTAAACCGTCTGAAGAACGTGGACCAAGGGTCGTCAGTGCACCTGCAGCAAATGGTACCCCAGTTACCATTCCCGTGCCTGTAACCATCAGTGTTCCAACTACTATCGTGGCGTCTGAAAGAAGGGCTGTTGAGAATAGTAGAGCTGTGCCGTGGAAGTATGATAATGCTCACCGCAGTTACAGAAGGGCTGAAAGTCAGACAAGACCAGTGAATCAAGCTCCAGTGACAATTGGTTTACCGAATAGAGTTCCTGCAACTGTTGGTCCGGCTGTGGATAATGTAGGAGGTCCAGGAGGTTTTACCAGAAGCGGTCGTCTGTTCGCACCGCAGCCTTTGAGGGACAATAATGCTGAAGCTCTCGCCAAAGCAAAGGGTAAGCAAGCTGTGGTTGAGGAAGAGCCTGTCCAGAAGGAAGCGCCTGAGGGGTCATTTGAGAAGGACGTGGAGGAGTTTATGAAGATAATCAAGAAGAGCGACTACAAGATTGTGGATCAGTTGAATCAAACTCCGTCCAAGATTTCTATACTTTCACTGTTGATGTGCTCTGAAGCACACCGTAACGCCTTGCTGAAGATGTTGAATCTGGCTTACGTGCCTCAAGAGATTTCTGTCAATCAACTGGAGGGTGTGATGGCCAATGTGAGCACCAGGCATGGTGTGGGTTTCACCAACCTGGACTTACCGCCTGAGGGCGAAACCATAACAAAGCCTTGCACATCACCATGGAGTGCAAGGGGGCAGTGTTGTCTCACGTATTGGTAGACACCGGGTCGTCGCTGAATGTGCTGCCTAAGCAGATTCTGAGAAGATTGATGCGGAAGGGTCTGTGCTTACTCCTAGTGACCTGATCGTTCGTGCTTTCGATGGTTCCAAACGTTCTGTGTGTGGGGAAGTTACCTTGCCTGTGAAGATAGGTCCTGAGGTTTTTGATGTCATTTTCTATGTTATGGACATCCAGCCCGCCTATAGCTGTTTATTGGGGCGTCCATGGATTCATGCAGCAGGGGCAGTCTCGTCGACTCTCCATCAAAAGCTCAAATATGTCTGGAACGGTCAGATTGTGACTGTGTGCGGTGAAGAAGAGATTCTGGTGAGTCATCTATCCTCGTTCAAATATGTTGAGGTGGATGGCGAGATCCACGAAACCTTATGTCAGGCGTTTGAGACTGTGGCTCTTGAGAAAGTGGCGTACGCTGAGCAGAGAAAGCCAGGTGCTTCAATTACTTCTTACAAGCAGGCCAAAGAGGTTGTTGATTCTGGCAAAGCTGAAGGCTGGGGCAAGATGGTGGATTTGCCTGTCAAAGAAGACAAATTTGGCGTTGGTTATGAGCCTCTCCAAGCAGAGCAGAATGGTCAAGCGGGTCCGAGTACCTTTACCAGCGCTGGGCTGATGAATCATGGTGACGTCTCTGCAACCGGTAGTGAAGACTGTGACAGTGATTGCGATTTGGACAACTGGGTTCGCCCGTGTGCACCAGGGGGGTCTATCAACAACTGGACGGCTGAAGAAGTGGTCCAAGTTACTCTTCTGACAGAGTAATTTTCTGTTGTTTTGTCATTTTGCATGAAAATCCTACGTTCTGCCCAAGGCGTAGCGATTCATTTTTGTAGGGCCTCATCATGTTTTAATGATTATCATTAATGAAGGACATTTTTTGAAATCAAACTTTGTGATCCCTGTCTTTCTATTTTTTGTTTTCATTTTCTTTTCCAAAAAACAATAAAAGTGGCAATGTTTTTATTTTTTGCGACCTTTTTGAACTCTTTTTCTAAAAACAAAGCATTAAACATGCAGAAGCGATCTTATGGCATTCGCTATGAACAGTTCTGTTATGGCTCAGTATGATTTCGACAATCCCATATACCAAGCTGAAGAGGAGAGTGAGGAAGACTGTGAACTCCCTGCAGAATTGGCCAGATTACTGAAGCAGGAGGAAAGGGTCATCCAACCTCATCAGGAGGAGTTGGAAACTGTTAATCTGGGTACTGAGGACGACAAAAGAGAAATCAAGATTGGGGCTGCTTTAGAGGACTCTGTCAAGAGGAGGCTGATTGAGATGCTGAGAGAACATGTGGAGGTATTCGCCTGGTCATACCAAGATATGCCTGGTTTAGATACAGATATTGTGATGCACCGATTACCTCTTAGAGAAGGATGTCCTTCGGTCAAGCAGAAGCTTCGTAGAACGAGTCCTGACATGGCAACTAAGATCAAGGAAGAGGTTCAGAAGCAGTGGGATGCGGGTTTTTTGGCTGTTACAAGTTATCCGCCGTGGGTGGCCAACATTGTTCCTGTGCCGAAGAAGGATGGTAAAGTCAGAATGTGTGTTGATTACCGGGATTTGAATAGAGCGAGTCCGAAAGATGATTTCCCATTACCTCACATTGATGTATTGGTTGATAATACGGCTCAATCGTCGGTATTCTCTTTCATGGATGGTTTCTCCGGATATAATCAGATCAAGATGGCGCCAGAGGACATGGAAAAGACGACATTCATTACACCTTGGGGCACGTTCTGCTATAAGGTGATGCCATTTGGGCTGAAGAATGCTGGTGCTACCTATCAGAGGGCAATGACTACTCTCTTTCATGACATGATGCACAAAGAAATTGAAGTGTACGTGGATGATATGATTGCGAAGTCGCAGACAGAAGAGGAGCACCTGGTTAATTTGCAGAAGCTGTTTGATCGGTTGAGAAAGTTCAAGCTGAGGTTGAATCCGAACAAGTGTACGTTTGGGGTGAGATCAGGGAAGCTTTTAGGCTTCATTGTCAGTGAGAAAGGGATTGAGGTTGATCCAGCAAAAGTCAAAGCTATTCAAGAGATGCCTGAACCGAAAACGGAGAAGCAAGTCCGTGGGTTTTTAGGGAGGTTGAACTACATTGCAAGGTTCATATCTCATCTAACTGCTACATGTGAACCAATTTTCAAACTGCTTAGAAAGAATCAAGCGATCAAGTGGAACAATGACTGTCAGAAAGCTTTTGACAAAATCAAGGAGTACCTACAGAAACCTCCAATCCTTATACCTCCAGTTCCTGGGAGACCTCTGATAATGTACCTGTCAGTGACTGAGAACTCGATGGGGTGTGTATTGGGACAGCATGACGAGTCTGGTCGAAAATAGCATGCCATATACTACCTTAGCAAAAAGTTTACCGACTGTGAAACAAGATATTCACTGCTCGAGAAAACTTGCTGTGCTTTGGCCTGGGCTGCTCGCCGACTGAGGCAGTATATGTTGAACCATACTACCTTATTGATTTCTAAGATGGATCCAGTAAAGTACATCTTTGAGAAGCCGGCTCTCACCGGACGTGTTGCCCGTTGGCAGATGATTCTAACAGAGTATGACATTCAGTACACGTCACAAAAGGCCATCAAAGGTAGTATTCTGTCAGACTACCTCGCCGAACAACCGATTGAAGATTATCAGCCTATGATGTTTGAATTCCCTGACGAAGACATCATGTATCTTAAGATGAAAGATTGCGAAGAACCTCTTGTCGAGGAAGGACCGGACCCGGATGACAAATGGACACTGATGTTTGATGGGGCTGTGAATATGAACGGTAACGGTGTTGGGGCAGTGTTGATCAATCCTAAAGGTGCTCATATACCTTTTTCTGCCAGGTTGACGTTTGACTTCACCAACAATGAAGCTGAGTATGAGGCTTGTATCATGGGGATAGAAGAAGCCATTGATCTGAGGATCAAAACACTTGACATTTATGGAGATTCAGCTCTAGTGGTCAATCAAGTCAACGGAGATTGGAATACGAATCAGCCGCATTTGATTCCGTATAGAGATTACACCAGAAGAATACTGACGTTCTTCAAGAAAGTGAAGTTGTATCATGTCCCCCGGGATGAGAATCAGATGGCTGATGCCCTTGCTACTTTGTCATCTATGATCAAAGTTCATTGGTGGAATCATGTGCCACATGTTGCGGTGAATCGACTTGAGAGGCCTGCGTATGTGTTCGCAGCCGAGTCTGTTGTGATTGATGAGAAGCCGTGGTATTACGACATCAAGAACTTCCTCAAGACTCAGGAATATCCTGAAGGTGCGTCGAAGAATGACAAGAAAACCCTGAGAAGGCTAGCTGGAAGCTTCTATTTGAATCAGGATGATGTGTTGTATAAGAGAAACTTTGACATGGTCTTGCTCAGATGCGTGGACAGACCCGAGGCAGACATGTTAATGCAAGAAGTTCATGAAGGTTCCTTCGGTACTCATGCCGGCGGACATGCAATGGCTAAGAAATTGTTGAGAGCGGGTTATTACTGGATGACTATGGAATCCGATTGTTTCAAGTATGCTCGGAAGTGCCATAAATGTCAAATTTATGCTGATAAGGTGCACGTACCACCAAGCCCTCTGAATATCATGAATTCGCCTTGGCCGTTTGCCATGTGGGGCATTGATATGATCGGGAAGATTGAGCCTACTGCTTCGAATGGACATCGCTTCATCTTGGTTGCGATCGACTATTTCACCAAATGGGTGGAAGCAGCTTCCTATGCTAATGTTACCAAACAAGTGGTTACCCGGTTCATCAAGAAAGAAATCATATGTCGTTATGGAGTTCCTGAGAGAATCATCACTGACAATGGTTCGAATCTCAACAACAAGATGATGAAAGAGCTTTGTAAAGATTTCAAGATCGAACATCACAATTCTTCTCCTTACAGACCGAAGATGAATGGTGCTGTAGAAGCGGCAAACAAGAATATCAAGAAGATTGTGCAGAAGATGGTCGTTACGTACAAGGATTGGCATGAGATGCTGCCTTTCGCTTTGCATGGGTACCGTACCTCAGTACGTACGTCGACCGGGGCAACCCCTTACTCCCTTGTGTATGGTATGGAAGTTGTTCTACCTGTTGAAGTGGAGATTCCTTCTCTGAGAGTTTTGTTGGATGTCAAGCTGGACGAAGCTGAGTGGATTCGAACAAGGTTTAACGAGTTGAGCCTTATCGAGGAGAGACGGCTAGCAGCTGTATGTCGTGGACAGTTGTATCAGCGAAGGATGAAGCGAGCCTTTGATCAGAAAGTGCGTCCTCAAAGCTATCAGATTGGTGATCTAGTTTTGAAGAGGATCCTCCCTCCCGGTACAGATAACAGGGGCAAGTGGACTCCTAATTATGAAGGTCCGTATGTTGTGAAGAAGGTTTTCTCTGGTGGAGCCTTGATGCTTACAACTATGGATGGTGAAGATTTTCCGTCTCCTGTCAACTCAGATGTAGTCAAAAAATACTTCGCATAAATTGACCCGCTGGACAAAAGAAAAAAAGAGTCCATGCAAAAAATGGGCATCCCGT
The DNA here is from genome assembly GCF_024323335.1 of Lathyrus oleraceus. Classification (NCBI taxonomy): domain Eukaryota; kingdom Viridiplantae; phylum Streptophyta; class Magnoliopsida; order Fabales; family Fabaceae; genus Lathyrus; species Lathyrus oleraceus. The sequence continues at coordinate 121,805,443 of NC_066581.1, read as the reverse complement.
CGAACCAAGAAAACAGAAAGAAAAGGTTCGGGCAAAAATTAGGGATAAAATAGAAAAAATTGTACACCCGGTAAGTCGAAAACCCGCAAGGGCGGCTTAGGCAAAAATGGGTATCCCGGTGGATTGAAAACCCGAAAGGGCGATCCAGGCAAAAGTTAGGGATTAAAGCGAAGACTACAGTCTGAGTTGTCTGTACTTCATCAAGCTTTGTCGTCTGCCATCTCGAAAGATGTGATCTGTCCAGTCATTCTTCTCAGAAAGCAAGGAGTTGGGAGGAAAACTGACGATCTGTGAGTTATAACAGAATTGGGAAATAGTGGATGCCGTGTTCACGTTGCCATTAGAATAGATTTTTCCTTTTGTGCGCAATTACCTCTTTCTAGGAATTGCTTCCCAATGTATTTGCCTCTTCAGGCACATTTTCAATCAATAAAAGTCGTTATTCAGATAAATAGCTTTTCTGTTTTTATTTTTACTGTTTTGTTTGCAAAATGTCCGAATTTTTGATAAGCATTGCATAATAAGAACATGAAGGCTACACAATAACGTGCAGAAAGATGAAACATTTGAAAATCATTTTGAATGTTGAGGACACTTGAGCGTATCTTGTCCATGTACCCCCTGGGGGCATTTTGTTGTGCTGTTTGTTTCAGATTGGCATCTGTGAGGACGTTTCCTCAACAGATATTTTCCCCAAGCAAGTTTGGAAGCTACCAGAGCTATGTTCCCCTGCAGAGACATCCGCGGATAATGCCTTCTATTCCCCAACAGATCTAAGGATTGCCTATCCCCAGCAGGCCTGTATTTGCCGAGTTCCTCCCCGAGTGAGGCAGGTTCACTGAAATTTATCTCCAACATTTATCCTACTTGTGGACTGAAGGATATCCCCGGCGGAGTTTATCTTTCCCCAGCAGCAGTGCTATTCTTCAACATGAGTGTGAAGTCGTTTCGCCATTCCTCAAGCAGAGTTCCCCGCAGATTATTTCCCCAAGAGGAGTCTCCCCACAGAGTCAGAGTATCTGATCATTTTGGCTCCCTAGCCAGGGTTCATTTGCATTTTGCATATAGTGATCATTGCATCCTCAAAAATTGCGTAGCATTCCCATTCAATATGGAGCATTACGCCATAGAAAATTCAAACATATGCATTCATGTGTTAACTTCACCAGACCGTATCCCCGGCAGAGGCGGATCATTTCATTCAACATCAGCACAGCAAGACTGCTACAGTTGCTCTTGACAGCATTCAGAATTGTTTATTCCCCACAGAGGTTTATTTCCTCACCCGATGGTGACAGAGGTTTATTTCCTCACCCGATGGTGACAGAAAGTTTGTTTCTCCTCAGTGAGACCCCCAGCAAGTGGTCAACCTTGCCTTGACATATCTCAGATGTCGTTTTTGTGATACCAGTAAGTGTCATGCCAGCACCCGCGTGTGCTTATTCATTTTTGGTGTCGGTAAACACCATTGTTTCGGTGTCGGTAAACATCGAGTATTTTCTCCAGTCATCGGTAAATGTCTGGTCATCATTTTTGGTGTCGGTAAACACCACTTGTTTCGGTGTCTGTAAACATCGGTATTCTCTCCAGTCATCAGTAAATGTCTGGTCATCATTTTTGGTGTCTGTAAACACCAGTGCTTCGGTGTCCGTAAACATCGAGTCTCACCCCAGTCATCGGTAAATGTCTGGTCATTTTTTTGATGTCGGTAAACATCATCTTTCGATGTCGGTAAACATCCAGTCTTTTCTGCAGTCGTCGGTAAACGTCTGATAATCCCCAGCTAGAAATCCCCAGTGGAGTCATCTGTAGATGTCCTATCTGATTTCCGGTTGCGAATATTTGTTTGTATCTCCCCAATTAATTTCTCATTCCCAGTCATCGGTAAATGTCTGGTCATTTCTTTTGATGTCGGTAAACATCATCTTTCGATGTCGGTAAACATCGAGTCTCATCCCAGTCATCGGTAAATGTCTGGTCAATAAAATCAAAATCCCCAGAAGTCGTCGGTAAACGTCTTGTCTGGTATCACCACAAAGATTTTGTTCCTCCCCAAGTGGAGATGCCATCGGTAAATGGCCCCGTATTTCTTCGATATTGGTAAATGTCGAATTCCCAGTTACAGTAGCCATCGGTAAATGGCCAGTTTGAAGTTGACATCGGTAAATGTCAAGTTTCTTTGAAGCCACCATCGGTAAATGGTCTTGCTTCATTTCAACATCGAATCTGTTTTCCCAGCAGCCATCGGTAAATGGTCTGGCTGAAGTTGATATCGGTAAATATCAAGTTCTAACCATCGGTAAATGGTTTTGCTTTTCAGAAGTTTGTTTTTCCCCAGCCGCCATCGGTAAATGGTCGTGCTGAAGTTGATATCGGTAAATATCAAGTTTCCAGTTCTCCAATCATCGGTAAATGGTTTTGCTTTTGCTGAAGCTGTCAATTGCAGGCGTCGTCGGTAAATGACGTGGTTCTTTTGTATCATATCCAGTACTGTGCAAATTCTACGGTTCTTTGGTATTCAATCCTTGTTTACCCTGAAAGTCTGACAGCCGTTGCTCTCATCCATTCGGGTTCCCAGCTGATTGAATAGGGGCAGCTGTAGCACCTCAAATTTGCACCTATCATTATGCATACATTTTCATATTAGGTCATAGCATATCATGATCCATTGCATAGCATTTGCATTGTCCCTCAGTTGCCTCAAGAGCAAGCAATCAGAAATTAGGTCAAACTAATCTCCTGATCAGTCAACCAAGCAAGCAAAGGAATTTCTCATTTGAACCAAGGCCTTGGGGTTTGTCCAACAAGTTCACATGACTTGGGGATCCATTTGAAGTATTTTGGTCAAGGATTGAAGGCTCAGAGGTCATCAGTTCATGCACAGACAGTCAAAAACCCTAAAAAAGTCAACTGTCAGTCAAAGTAGTGGATGGTGGTCATTCTTGTGGAATTTGGGCACCATGGTCAATAATCAAGAGTTCATACAACTTGGGACATCATTTGAAGTCAAATTCTCAAGGAATTAGGGTTTGGAAGTCATCAGTCAATGCACAATCAGACAGAAACCCTAAAAGTCAACTGTTGGTCAACTGTCCATTTAATCAGTGATTGGATGATTGGAATTGGTTTGTGAGAGTTCATTCATGTCCAAATAGTCATCATATATCATGTCAAACACCATCATGGAAGAATTTGAAGCCAGATCAAAAATTTCCCAAAATGGAAACTGGGCCTGTAACTGAAACCTGCCATAAATGGAAAGTCTTGATCCTCAAACTTATATTTTGATACAAGCCTCAAATGAATTTTTGCCCAACATGAAAGTTGAAGATCTTGTTCTCCCATTTCCAAAAAGTCCTAGAACTCTCAATTCCCATGTGTGGTTGGCAAGTTATGATCGAATCGATTTCAGAAAATCTTGAACTTCAAAGGGCCATATCTCTCAAACCGTTTGGCCAATTTTGGTGGGGTTTTTTCCTACAAGTCACATTTGATCCCCTCTTTCCAAAAATATAAATTTCATGAGCCAAAACTTCACCAATCAAAATGGCATATTTTGACTTTTCTCATTTAAATGTAAGTTTGACCAAGAGTTGACTTTTTGATATAAACATTTTTTCTACATTTGGCCAATTGGAACAGCTCATAAATGTCATTTAAAATATGTTTGCAAAGCCCATTCCCATGAAGTACATGTATCCATGCTAGTTTGCTTGAAATGTGGCCAAGGTACACTTTATCCATACTATCCACCATACCTTGCTTTGTACTTCTCTAAAACAGAATTTTAGAAGCACATTTGCTGTCATTTGAAGCCTCATTTGCAGCAAGATAACCAACAGAAAAAGCCATGCCAAGTTGCTTGGGATTTTGGAAGGCAAGTACATTTTCACCATATCTCTCCACAAATCCATGGACCATACCTTGTACATCAAAACAGAAGATTTTCTGTCATTTGTAAACCAGAATTGCAGCCATACCATACAGAAAAACACACTGCACATCATTTTTTTTCACTCTCCAAAAACACTTCATTTTATGCATTTTCCCAAAACAGTCAAAAAACTCAAAAAGAACTGAGCTTGGCCTTGCTTAATACTACATCTATTCATCATTTTGAACCTATTTTTAACAACATTCTCCAACTGGAAGCTCCTTTTCCTCTACTGTTTTAAAGAGGCATCATCAATGGCAAAGTTTGGTTAAAGCTATTTCAAGCTGTTTCAAGCCCAAGCATCTTCACCATTCATCATTTAGAGCATAAGTCTACATCTGTTTGAGCTTATAACATCAAAACAACAACTGTTTCACTCATTTCTTCAAAATCAAGTAAGATATCAAATCTCTCTATTTCTAAAATCATGAACTACATCTTGTAGATCTTTTTGCCATGAGCTTACTGTGCTTTGAATCGAAGGAAACGGTTGAGAATCGAGAAAGAAATTTGAAATCCAAATTTGATGTTCATTTACATTTTTACTTGATTTGTCCATTTTAGCATGATTTGGGATTAATGGAGTTTGGTTTAGGTTTGAGCATGTTTAGATGCACATATTGGTGTTTTTATTTTTTAATTTGGAAAAAAAAATTTTGGAAAAAAATTTTAGCATGATGGATACGTTGCTGTACTGTAGCATTTGTATGTGCCTTGCCTTTCCAAATAAATGCCAAAAGGCCTGGGGTGAGGGGGATTCGAACCCCAGACCTTTGCTTCAAATACCAAGTGTTTTACCACTGGGGCGCAATGCCAATTCATTAATTAAACGCCTTCTACAAAATATATGTTAAAAAAGGGCGCTGACTTTGCAAATTTAATGAAACGCTGGGTTTCATACTCAGCATGGGGGGCGTTTTGGTCATTTACCACAGCGCCTATTATTTAATCCACTTTAATTCATTTAGTCTCAATTTTTATTTCATTTACCATGCCAATCTTACAAAATTCATAGATCATTCATTTTAAATCCAAATTTCATGGGAATTTTTGCATAATGATCATCACAATCTCTAGTTTTTTATCATTATTTTTCCAGATTTTTTGGTTGAGTAATTTTTAATTGGCCTTAGGGTTTGTGACATGTGACCAAATTTTGTACACTTTGCCAAATCAATTGTGAAATGATGAGAATGTATCCAATGGCTCCCAAATTTTTTGTGCTTAAACTAGACACACTCATGGTGATTTTGGTGTAGAGTTTGTGAATTTATCATTTGTGGTTTGTGAGTTATGATTTTTTGAATTAGGGTGTGACAATTTGTGTCACACCATTGATGTCCAACTTCATGATTTTCATTACCATGTTTCTTGACCTCCAAATGGATTGAAATTTTGCATGAGCCTACTCTTGTATGTCTAGTTGACTTGTGAATTTTCTTGGATTTAATTGAACTATTTTCCATTTGTTTGAGATTTTTCTTCCCTGCCTAGTCAAATGTTGACTTTGGGTGACACATGTTCCCATTTCATTTGTGAAATTCTCATACTTTATTAGATGGACATGAAATTTTACATGAGATAACTAGACATCCTCATCTTTTCCATGGTTTTGATCCCATTCATTTATCATATGCCATCTCTGATTTATGAATTTTCTAAGTTGATACATGTTTGGTTGACCTCATTGAGCATGTTCAAAATTACTTTGACTTTCTGATTTTCATTGACTGCCTTCCACTTGTCCAAATGGGATGAAATTTTACATGCTTACCATGCTATGTGTTAGGTTTGATCATGATTTATTTGGTGATTTTTGAAAATGTCTAAGTTTGCTTTTGATGCAAGTCTTGCTGTTGACTTCTATGAGCTTCTGTTTGCCATGTTTTGACCTAAATGGTTCATGAAATGATGATAGTGATTGATATGGATGTGAACCCAATTGGTTGTGTTTCTTAATGGCTTGAACATGATTTTGGATATTCATCCCTTGCTGTTTGGACTTTCTCATTCACTTTTGACCCTAGGCTTGCCCTAGTGGTCCTGTTACTCACCTTTGAGCTTGTGTTTTCAGGTTGACCAACAAATGACCAATGAGACCAATTTCTTTTGATTGAGATTGCCTAAATGCCATGACTAACTTGTTTGTTTTGTAGGTGGCTTGGCTCACATGCCATAAGCCTTGTACCCTGCACATCCATGTGCCTCTAATGGACTGTTGTTGTCTGTTTCTGTTTGTTTTGTTTGAAGTTGTATACTAACATCTGCTTGACTGTTTCAGGTGCTTTAGTTGCTTAGTTCCTTGTGAACTTTTGCTCTGCTTTGCTTGTATAAGCAATTTGCATTGAGGTATGTCTCTTCTACTTCATGTAGTCTGGAAGACCTGGCCTGTTACTTGGCCAGGCAACTGTCTGAAGTCCTCCTTAAGAGGCAATGTTTGTGATTGTTTACTTTTGTCCTTGCATAGAGTCAAAGACCTCAATGAGGCAATTGGTGGAAGGTAGGGATATGCAATCTATCCCCCACTATTCAGTGTGTCATCTGCCTTGCTCACACCACTGTGTTGATGCATTGCAGATACAAACCCAAGATCTTGTACAACTGTACAGTTGAGTCAGTTCTAAATGTGTAGAAGGGTTCCCACTTTCTGAACCCACACATTCTTGTCTTGAGCTCTCCCAGACCAGGGATAAGAGCTGTGAGGTCTCATCCTCACTTCATCCTTTCATCTGCTTCACCTTAGCCCCTCAATGGCAAGGTTAAGAGCAACATTCACCCAGTTCCAGAGGTTTGTTTGTTGAGGTTGATATGACCCCTTGACTAAAACCTAACCCTTGATTGAGCCACTTGTTTGTGTATAGCGTGTGCTATCTGTGCTTGTAGGACTGTTTGACTTGCTTCCTGTGCAAGTTAGGATAGTTTGACTTGCTTCCTGTGCAAGTTAGGTTTGTTTGACTTGCTTCCTGTGCAAGTTAGGTTTTGCTTGGCTTGCTCCCTGTGCAAGTTAAGTGTGTGTGGCTTGCTTCCTGTGTGAGCCACACTTAGGATAGGTTGGCCCTTGTGCCATTTAGCTAGAAACCATAACTTAGGGTTGATTTTGCATGACAACATCTAGGCTCGAGTCGTAGTCTCCCTAGTTGTGTCTCCCTCTGTTATCTGGTTAGGCTAATCCTTTATCCCTGCGTAGGGGAACTACATCGCCCTGATCTTCATACCAGATGAAGTATGTAGGCAGGAGATTGAGCTGATCTCTCCGGGCGCCTTTTCTTTCTTTCGTGTGTGTTGTTTGACATTTGCTAGGCTCGAGTGCCTGACTCCTTAGCAATTTGTTGTCTGTCTGTTTGAGTGTGTGCTTGACAGTTATAGGCTCGAGTCCCCGACTCCCTATTAACTTGTTGTGTTGTTGTGTGCTTGGAAGCTGATGTAAGTCCATCGAGTGGCATTTGGGTTCCAGTGTGTGTGTGTTTTGGTTCGGATGCTGATGTAAGTCCAGCAATTGGCATTCAGGCTCCACGTTTGCCTTCTTGTGTGTGTTTTGGTTCGGATGCTGATGTAAGTCCAACAATTGGCATTCAGGCTCCATGTTTGCCTTTGTCTAGTTTGTTTGTGTGCGTGTCAGCCGAGCTACGAATGCTCTGATTCTTCTCTCGTCCGAGAAGATACGTATGCATAGGATGCGACATCCTAGCGAGCATGTGTTGTTTCCCCAGTCCGAACTACTTGGACTCTGATGTCTATGCCTGATAGACTAAGTAGGCCCAGGATGCGACATCCTGCCGAGTTCAGTCTCAGTCAGTTTCTTTGGTCTCTTTTCAGCCAGTGTGTGTGAGTGTGAGCAGTGTTTAGCAACCAATTTATCCTTCCTTTTGTGCGTGGATCCCGTAGAGTACTACGGATGCGTAGGGGTGCTAATACCTTCCCTTCGCATAACCGACTCCCGAACCCATTCTCTTTGGTCGCGAGACCATGTTCTTTCCCAGGTTTACTCTGAGCGTTTCCTTTCCCTCTTTTGGGATAAATAACGCACGGTGGCGGCTCTGTTGTTCTTTCTTTTCCCGCCGGTTTTTCGCGCGATGCGACAGTATGCAAACATCAACAACAATTCATAACGGACACAAGCTCATACTCTAAGCCATACCACAATCCATTCACACATGCATGCATAATATATATATTCACAGCATCATGCACATCATTATACATCATCAATATTTCATCACATAAGCATGTCAGACTATGCCAAACAACAACCACAATATTAGTACGTTCCACTAATCCATGTACTGCTCAAAACAGCGGGAATTAATCCCTATTTCACCATAGGCCAACATAGACCAACCCTCAGATAGGTACACAACATTTAAATAAAAATTTTTCCATTCTGCTACAGCGTTAACCGGTTAACGTCCTGGGTTAACCGGTTAACGCAGCACAACACGCCTTCTGTCTCAATTTTTAACAGTGTTAACCGGTTAACGCCCTGGGTTAACCGGTTAACGCAGCACAAACAGCCAAATATCAGAAATGACAACAGTGTTAACCGGTTAACACCCTGGGTTAACCGGTTAACGCAGACAAAACAGCACATAATTCACAATCCAACACAGTGTTAACCGGTTAACACCCTGGGTTAACCGGTTAACGCAAGACAGAAGCTGTTCCTGCGCTAACTCAAGGCAGAATGCAGAATTCTCCGCAATTTCCGCCATTGGAGGACTTCCGGACCTCCGAATCCGATTCCGTAAAAAGCTATACGATCGGAAAATTACAACAGACTCAATTACCGATTTAATTTCAACTTCTCACACGGTTCATCCAACAAATTTTCAGCATTCACAATTCCCAATTAGGGTCAATCAACAGCTTATCACTACCCATGACATATTATCCCACAATACCCATTAATCGACGATAAACCCCCCTTACCTTGACAATCCGGCAGAATCTTTGAGCTTCAAGCTTTCGTTCTCCAACCTTTGCTCTCCAGCTCCTCTTCTCTGCCCTTTTTCCTTTTTCTCTCACGATGCTTCTCTGTTCTGTTTTCACGTGAAATGCTTTTTCCAAATGAGAACTTTTCCTTATTCCAACATATATATATTTTCCCAAAATAATAATAATCCAAAAATAATAATAATAAAATTTCTAATTATTCAATTAAATTAATAATTACATTATTAACTCAATTTAAATAATTATTTTATTATTATCGGGGTGTTACAACTCTCCCCCACTAAAAGAGTTTTCGTCCTCGAAAACATACCTCAAGCGAACAACTCTGGATAAGACTCCTTCATCTTACTCTCCAGTTCCCAAGTCACGTTGCCACCTGCTGGTCCTCCCCAAGCTACCTTCACCAAGGCAATCTCTTTACCCCGCAACTGCTTCAACTCTCGATCCTCTATCCTCATAGGTGATGTTTCAACAGTCAGGTTATCTCTCACCTGTACATCATCTACTTGGACTATATGCGACGGATCATGAATGTATCTCCTCAACTGAGACACATGAAAAACCTCATGCAAATTCGCAAGCGACGGCGGTAAAGCGATACGATAGGCTACTTCCCCTATCCGCTCCAAAATCTAATAAGGACCAATGAATCGAGGTGTCAACTTCTTCGACTTCAAGGCTCGACCAACACCAGTTATCGGAGTAACACGAAGAAACACATGGTCTCCCTCTTGGAACTCAAGTGACTTCCTCCTCTTGTCATGATAACTCTTCTGACGACTCTGAGCAATTCTCATCTTATCCTGAATCATCTTAATCTTTTCCGTAGTTCGTTGAACAATCTCCGGTCCAACCACAGCACTCTCACCGGACTCATACCAACATAAAGGTGCCCGACATCTCCTACCGTACAAAGCTTCAAACGGTGCCATACTAATGCTCGAATGAAAACTATTGTTGTAGGTAAATTCAATCAAAGGCAAATAACAATCCCAAGCACCTCCTTTTCCCAAAACACAAGCTCTCAAAAGATCTTCTAATGACTGAATCGTCCTCTCAGTCTGACCATCAGTCTGCGGATGATATGCAGAACTCAATCTCAGCTTAGTTCCCAAAGCCCTCTGCAAACCTTCCCAGAACTTCGATGTAAATCTAGGATCTCTGTCCGAAACAATACTGGACGGAATACCATGCAAACTTACAATCTTCTCAATATACAACTCAGCTAATCTCTCTAACGGATAATCCATTCTAATCGGAATGAAATGAGCCGACTTCGTCAATCTATCAACAATCACCCAAATGGCTTCAAAATTCTTATTTGTCCTCGGCAAACCAGAAACGAAATCCATACTGATACTATCCCACTTCCACTCTGGAATAGCCAACGGTTGCATTAGCCCAGACGGCTTCTGATGCTCAATCTTCGACTTCTGACAAGTCAAACAGGAATACACAAAACTTGCAATTTCTCTTTTCATTCCCGGCCACCAAAATAACTTCTTCAAATCATGATACATCTTCGTAGCTCCAGGATGGATACTCAAACCACTACGATGTCCTTCTTCAAGAATACTCTTCTTAAGTTCTGTAACATTCGGAATACACACCCGATCGCCAAATCTCAAAACACCATTCTCATCAACTCTGAATTCACCACCTTGGCCTTGATTCACTAAAGTCAACTTATCAACCAAAAGCATATCGGATTTCTGACCCTCTCTGATCTCCTCCAGAATACCACTCGTTAATTTCAACATTCCCAGTTTAACACTATTGTGAGTACTCTCACACACTAAACTCAAGTCTCTAAACTGCTCAATCAAATCCAATTCCCTAACCATTAACATAGACATATGTAATGATTTCCGACTCAATGCATCAGCCACTACATTTGCTTTACCCGGATGGTAATTCAAACCAAAGTCATAATCCTTCAGAAACTCTAACCATCTCCTTTGTCTCATATTCAGCTCTTTCTGATCAAACAAATACTTTAAACTCTTATGGTCACTGAAAACCTCAAATCTTGATCCATACAAATAATGCCTCCACAACTTCAGAACAAATACCACAGCTGCCAACTCTAAATCGTGAGTAGGATAGTTCCTCTCATGAACCCTCAGCTGTCTCGAAGCATAAGCTATAACCTGCTTATTCTGCATCAACACACCACCTAAACCCAACAATGAAGCATCACAATAAACCTCAAATAATTCCGACGAACTCGGTAATATCAAAATAGGAGCAGTAGTCAACCTTCTCTTTAACTCTTGGAAACCTTCTTCACATTTTGAATCCCACACAAACGCTTGCCCCTTTCTAGTCAACATCGTCAATGGTAACGCCAACTTAGAAAATCCCTCAATGAACTTCCTATAATAACCAGCCAAACCAAGGAAACTTCGAATTTCAGCAACAGACTTCGGAGCTTCCCACTTAGATACCGCTTCTATCTTAGAAGGATCAACAGCAACACCACCTCTTGAAATCACATGACCAAGAAAACTAACCTCTTCTAACCAAAATTCACACTTTGACAGTTTAGCAAATAACTGCTTTTCTCGCAGCACTCCTAAAACCACTCTCAAATGCTCAGCATGCTCTTCTTCAGATTTCGAATACACCAAAATGTCATCAATAAACACCACGACAAACTGATCTAAGTACGGATGGAAAATCCTATTCATGTACTCCATAAATACTCCAGGCGCATTAGTCACACCAAAAGGCATTACAGAATACTCATAATGTCCATACCTCGTTCTGAAAGCAGTCTTCTGAATATCCTCAGTTTTCACACGTATCTGATGATACCCAGATCTCAAATCTATCTTGCTGAACACACTCGCACCAACCAATTGATCCATCAAATCATCAATCCTCGGCAAAGGATACCGATTCTTGATCGTCACTTTATTCAGTTGCCTGTAGTCCACACACAACCTCATAGTACCTTCCTTCTTCTTAACCAACAACACTGGTGCACCCCACGGTGACACACTCGGACGAATAAACTTCTTATCCAACAAATCTTCCAACTGACTTTTCAATTCAGCTAATTCAACAGCAGACATACGGTACGGAGCCATCGATATCGGTCTAGTACCAGGTACCAAATCAATCGAAAACTCAACTTCACGTTCTGGCGGTAACTCATTCACTTCTTCCGGAAACACATCAGGAAAGTCACACACCACTGCTAGATCACAAATCACCAGTTTATCTTTAGCCTCTAAAGTTGCCAACAGCATAAACAACTCTGCCCCATCTGCTACTTCCTCATTCACCTGCCTCGCTGATAGAAACAAACTCTTGCCTTCCTCAATCTCAGGAAATATCACAGTCTTATCAAAACAATTGATAGAAACCCGGTTAAACACCAACCAGTTCATACCCAAGATAACATCAATCTGCACTAATGGAAGACACACAAGGTCTATCCCAAAATCTCTACCAAAAATATTCAAAGGACAACTCAAACAAACCGAAGTAGTAGTCACTGAACCCTTTGCAGGAGTATCAATCACCATACTTCCACGCATCTCGGATATCTCTAACTTAAGTCTCACAGCACAATCCACAGATATAAAAGAATGAGTAGCACCTGTGTCAATAATAGCTATAAGAGGAAAGCCATTAATATAACACGTACCTCTGATCAAACGATCATCTGCAGAAGTCTCAGAACCTGATAGAGCAAAAACCTTGCCTCCCGACTGATTCTCCTTCTTCGGCTTAGGACACTGGGGACTGATATGACCCAACTCTCCACAGTTGAAACAAGTTACAGTCTTCAATCGGCACTCTGCAGCCAAGTGACCACCTTTCCCACACTTGAAACACTTCATCTCAGCACTGGTACACTCGTGAACACGATGTCCAGCCCGACCACATCTATAACACTTAACAGGAGCACTAGAGTCTCCCCCACTAGGCCTCTTCATCCCACTCTGCTTCTGAAAACCTTTGCCAGCTGCATACGGTTTTCCACGATCCATCTGATTCTTACCCTTCCTATCAACTCTCTGCTGGTAGCTCTCTGCTCTAGCCTTGGAATCCTGTTCAAAAATTCTGCAACAGTCAACCAAATCAGAAAACACTCTAATCCTCTGATATCCAATCGCCTGCTTGATCTCGGGACGCAACCCGTTCTCAAACTTCACACACTTCGAAAATTCTCCAGCAGCCTCATTATAGGGAGTATAGTACTTTGACAGCTCTGTGAACTTCGCAGCATACTCAGTAACAGTCCTGTTACCCTGTTTCAATTCCAAGAATTCTATTTCTTTCTTCCCTCTGACATCCTCTGGAAAATACTTCCTCAGAAATCTCTCCCTGAACACAGCCCAAGTAATCTCAGCATTCCCAGCAGATTCCAACTCAGTGCGGGTAGCAACCCACCAATCATCAGCTTCTTCTGACAGCATATGTGTACCGAACCTGACCTTCTGGTTATCAGCACACTCAGTTACTCTGAAGATTCTCTCAATCTCCTTCAACCACTTCTGAGCACCATCTGGATCGTATGCTCCTTTGAACATTGGAGGATTGTTCTTCTGGAACTCACTCAGTTGACGAGCAGCTCCCATTCCCATAACATTCTGATTTCCTCCAAGCACTCCAGCTAGCATACCCAGAGCCTCAGCAATTGCAGCATCATCTCTACCTCTTCCAGCCATCTCTATTCTGAAAACCCAACAAACCAAAACAATAAGTACTGATAGGGTTACACAACACCTATCCGTACAGGGGAAACAGAATAATTACGACTCGACACGACCGACTATGCTCTGATACCACTAATGTAACACCCTTCTAAATACCCCAAAATATTTAATTTAATATAATAACCTATCAATCAGAGTAATTATGCCCCGAAGGGTGTCACACAATCATTTCACAACATTTATCAAAACATCCTGTCATGCTCATTTATTTATCAAATAAAACGGTTGCATAATACGCAGCGGAATAGAATTCAACATCAGCATGAGACATGTAACACCATACATGTAAACTAATTCGACAATTTTCAACAATACAACGAAAAGGTTCCCTCCCGATGTTACATCTACCAGAGCATGACCCATAGGACACTACTATAGACTCCAAGCGTTAGCTTCTATTCAATTCATTTCTCGTTACCTGAAAAATGGGTTGTAAGGGTGAGTTCCTCAATCAATATAATAAGCATTATAGAACAACATGTAATGCTAAGTAAATCACACATCAATTCACCCTAACCAGACTACGCATTCAGCAACGGCAATATCCGTCCAAACATCATATTCAACAATAATATATATCATATGTAAAATCCTCAAACCATATTCAACACCAACAACACAACACAACGATTTACTCACTAATTCCTCACAATGGGAATTAGCTACAGCCCCACAGGCTATGCCATGCATTCATTATGCAATGAGACTCCATGAGATGCGGTACCGACTCTTCTCGAACATATAGTTCAAGCTCACCGATCCCTCCAGATACGGCTACTGAGCTCACTAGTCCCACTCATTGAGATCTAATGCCTCACTCACTAATTCCTCACCATGGGAATTAGCTACAGCCCCAAAGGCTAGACTATGCACACTACTCATCTAGTATGCAAACATCAACAACAATTCATAACGGACACAAGCTCATACTCTAAGCCATACCACAATCCATTCACACATGCATGCATAATATATATATTCACAGCATCATGCACATCATTATACATCATCAATATTTCATCACATAAGCATGTCAGACTATGCCAAACAACAACCACAATATTAGTACGTTCCACTAATCCATGTACTGCTCAAAACAGCGGGAATTAATCCCTATTTCACCATAGGCCAACATAGACCAACCCTCAGATAGGTACACAACATTTAAATAAAAATTTTTCCATTCTGCTACAGCGTTAACCGGTTAACGTCCTGGGTTAACCGGTTAACGCAGCACAACACGCCTTCTGTCTCAATTTTTAACAGTGTTAACCGGTTAACGCCCTGGGTTAACCGGTTAACGCAGCACAAACAGCCAAATATCAGAAATGACAACAGTGTTAACCGGTTAACACCCTGGGTTAACCGGTTAACGCAGACAAAACAGCACATAATTCACAATCCAACACAGTGTTAACCGGTTAACACCCTGGGTTAACCGGTTAACGCAAGACAGAAGCTGTTCCTGCGCTAACTCAAGGCAGAATGCAGAATTCTCCGCAATTTCCGCCATTGGAGGACTTCCGGACCTCCGAATCCGATTCCGTAAAAAGCTATACGATCGGAAAATTACAACAGACTCAATTACCGATTTAATTTCAACTTCTCACACGGTTCATCCAACAAATTTTCAGCATTCACAATTCCCAATTAGGGTCAATCAACAGCTTATCACTACCCATGACATATTATCCCACAATACCCATTAATCGACGATAAACCCCCCTTACCTTGACAATCCGGCAGAATCTTTGAGCTTCAAGCTTTCGTTCTCCAACCTTTGCTCTCCAGCTCCTCTTCTCTGCCCTTTTTCCTTTTTCTCTCACGATGCTTCTCTGTTCTGTTTTCACGTGAAATGCTTTTTCCAAATGAGAACTTTTCCTTATTCCAACATATATATATTTTCCCAAAATAATAATAATCCAAAAATAATAATAATAAAATTTCTAATTATTCAATTAAATTAATAATTACATTATTAACTCAATTTAAATAATTATTTTATTATTATCGGGGTGTTACAAAGTGCTCGCTAGTCGAGCACCCAGCGAGCTTCCAGCGAACATCCCCAGAATTTTACAGTAGCAAAGTCAGCAAAACTCGCTAGGCGAGAACCCAACGAAGGAGGTAGCGAACACTCCCAGATTTGGACAAATCCACAGCTAGCACTTACTCGCTAGGCGAGCCACTAGCGAGCTCCCAGCGAGCAATTCCAGTAGCAAAACCATCTAAACTCGTTGGAGCGAAGATGGAAGCGTGGGCTTCGCCTAGCGAAGGTTTCTTCGCCTAGCGAACATGTGAAATCTGGACTTAGATATTTTCTAGGCGCAGGCACTTCTGGTGGCCTATTTTGGGGCTCGCTAGGCGAACCATTCTGCTCGCCTAGCGAGCATGACAGCTCAGACAACAGTACTATAAGTAGTTGGGGCTACTTTTTGGAAGGCACCAACTTAGCATTTTTAGATATTTTCAAATTGTCTTGGGATCATATTTTTGTAACCTAGAAACACTTTTTCTTCATTTTTCTTCAACTCTTAACAATATTCTATAAAAAGAAGGTGGATTCCCATCCAATCTCGATTCTTCGACTTGGATGTTGATCAACCTTCAACCGAAACTTGTTGTACAAGCTACCATGAAAATGAGTAGCTAAGTCCTTCATTTTGTCAATGTTAGATGTAGATGATCATAAGCTTTGTGTGTATATGGGATGATCTTCATTTGTACACTCTTTAATGATGAATATATGGTGAAAACTTTGTTTTATCGATAACTCTTTGTGTTGGTTTATGATCGAGAGATGTTTACTAACTCTTTACCTAGGTTTTCATCCAATCTTGTTTGTTAGCTAGAGATAGTAATGAATGATTTTGTTCACCATAAAGTTGAACCAAAAAGTTGTCATTTTGATAGATTGTGTGAGAGATCAACAATGGATCAAAATGGGAAAACCCATAATGTGTGTTAGAGATAAACACATTGGGAGGACTTTGTGAAATAGTTTATCATCTAAAGGAGTTTATAAGTTTTGTTGATCGAACATATGCATGCAAAGTGATCGTCGAACCCTAACTTTGACAATCTTTCTCAAATAAAAAAACCAAAACGTTTACTGCATTTTCTTACACTTTTATGCAAGATGTCGTGACTAAAACCAAAACCCCCCTTGTTACTACGAGTTAAGAATTAAAACAACTGTCGAACGGCGGCGATATCTCACAATCCCTGTGGAGACGATAACAAAAACCCGACATACTAACCCTATCACCAACAAAATGGCGTTGTTGCTGGGGATTGTGAATTGATATTGCGAGCATCGCAATAGTTGTTAGATTTTTAACTTTTGAATTGTTGACTTGTGCTTGTTAATCTATTTGGTTTAGTGCGCAGCTATCATTTTATGCGAGGGCAGATTCCTGAGGACCAACTTCTTTTTGATTCTGAGATCGAAAGAACCGCAAGGAGACTGAATAGCAGAACGAGACGAAGGAGGCAACAAGCTAGACAACGACAAGAACAAGGAGAAAGTTCTTCTACAACACATCCACCACCTTTCACACCTATCATGGATCAACCACCACAATCACCGCCCATTTCCACACCATGTATCAACAGTCCAAGGAATACTGCTCAGTTTACCAACCACACGAGAAGGCATGTCGAGATGAAGACGGGAACTCTTAACCTACTATATGGAAGTCCATTCACCGGAATGTGTAACACCCTTCTAAAATACCCCAATAATTAATTAAAACAACAAAATATGAATCAGAGTAGATATGCAATTTCAGGGTGTCACACTTGACACTTCACACCATTCACCAAAATAACTTGTCATGCTCATTTATTAATCAAAATAAAACATTGCACAATTCGCAGCGGATAGAAATCTAACAACATGCAAACCATGTAACACATTACATGTAATATTGTTCAACAACCAAAAATGAAAACAAGGTAAAACATCCCGTCCCGATGTTACATATACCAGAGCATGACCCACTAAGGAACTACACTAGACTCCAAGCACTAGCTTCTACTCAATCACTGCTCGTTACCTGAAACATAGTTGTAAGGGTGAGTTCCTCAATCGATATAATAAGCATTATAAAATATCATGTAATGTTAAGTAAATTAACACATTCATCACCCTAATCATATCACACATTCAGCAACAGCAATACCAACTCATAATCATACTCAACACAACCACAAAACACACGTATAATATTGGAATACATCCATTCATATTATACGCCATACATACATTATGAAATGAGACTCCATGCATGCGGTACCGACTATTCGTGAACACATAGTTCAACCTCACCGATCAAACCCAGATACGGCTACCAAGCTCACTAGTCCCACTCATTTGAGACCTAGTGACTCACTCACTAATTCCTCACCATGGGAATTAGCTACCACCATAAAGGTTATGCTATGCACGCTAAATCACCTAGCATGCAAACATCAACGACAATCCACAATGGACATATGCTCACTCTCTAAGCCATAAACAGTCCATCCACAATTGCATACATAATAGATATATTCACAGCATTATGCATACCATCATACATCATCAGCATATTTATCACAGAATCCTATCATGTAATGCCAAATAATAAATCACAGTATTAGCACACTCTACTAATACCTATACTGCTCAAAACCACGGGAAATGATCCCTACTATATCATACATGCAATATATCATTCACCTATATAGGCCAATCATCAAATATGTACACATAATTCCATTCCAAAACGTACACAATATTTAAATATCAATTTTTCACTTTTCAAACAGTGTTAACCTGTTAACGCATTTGGTTAACCTGTTAACGCAAGACAGAATACAATTTTTACAGTATTTCAACAGTGTTAACCGGTTAACGCCCTGGGTTAACCCGTTAACGCAAGACAGAATACAAATTTAACAGTTTTTCAACAGTGTTAACCGGTTAACGCCCTGGGTTAACCTGTTAACGCAAGACAGAATGCAATTCTAACAGTTTTTCAACAGTGTTAACCTGTTAACGCCCTGGGTTAACCTGTTAACGCAAGACAGAATGCAATTCTAACAGTATTTCAACAGTGTTAACCTGTTAACGCCCTGGGTTAACCCGTTAACGCAAGACAGAAATTAATTTTTTTAATTATCATAACAGTGTTAACCGGTTAACACCCTGGGTTAACCGGTTAACGCAAGACAGAAAGCTGTTCCTGTGCTAACAACGAACAGAATGCAGAATTACCCGCATTTTTCGCCGTTGGAGGACTTCCGGACCTCCGATTTCGATTCCGTAAAAAGCTACACTTCCAGGAAATTACGACTCATCCAAATATAAGTTCATTCACAGTTTTAACGTAATGTATTCATCACAATTCAAGGGTATTTCTCAAAACCTAATTAGAGTCAATCAATGGCTTATTACTACCCATTACATGTTAACCCATAATACCCATTAAACGACGATAAACCCCCCTTACCTGAGTTCCTAGCAATTGATTCTTTGACCTTCAACAATCGTGAATTCTCCTCTTGAGCCCTAGCCTCTTCTTCTCCCTTTCTCAGTTTCTTCTCTTTTCTCCCAATTATTACGTGTTCTCTGTTTTCACGTGTAAAAAACCTTTTTACTAAATGGGACTCTCTACTGATTCCAAAAATCGTTCCAATTCCAACTTTATTATTCCAATAATAATAATCCAATAATATTCCAATTATTTAATTAAATTAATAAATATACTAATAATAATATATATGAATGGTTTATCTTTTATTTTGAAAAATAATACCCTCTCATTCATATTATCATCATAATATACTATTAAACTTAAATTAAATAATTATCATATTTTATCGGGGTGTTACAACTCTCCCCCACTAAAAGAGTTTTCGTCCTCGAAAACATACCTCAAGCGAATAACTTTGGATAAGACTCCTTCATCTGACTCTCAAGTTCCCAAGTCACATTGCCACCTGCTGGTCCTCCCCAAGCTACCTTTACCAAAGCAATCTCTTTACCCCGCAACTGCTTCAACTCTCGATCCTCGATCCTCATAGGTGATGTTTCAACAGTCAGGTTATCTCTCACCTGTACATCATCTACTTGGACCACATGCGACTGATCAGGAATGTACCTCCTCAACTGAGACACATGAAAAACCTCATGCAAATTCGCAAGTGACGGCGGTAAAGCGATACGATAGGCTACCTCCCCTATCCTCTCCAAAATCTGATAAGGACCAATAAATCGAGG
Organism: Lathyrus oleraceus; assembly: GCF_024323335.1. Taxonomy (NCBI): domain Eukaryota; kingdom Viridiplantae; phylum Streptophyta; class Magnoliopsida; order Fabales; family Fabaceae; genus Lathyrus; species Lathyrus oleraceus. The sequence goes on along the minus strand of NC_066581.1, from coordinate 121,785,564 downwards.
TGTCAACTTCTTCGACTTCAAAGCTCGACCAACCCCAGTTATCGGAGTAACACGAAGAAACACATGATCTCCCTCTTGAAACTCAAGTGACTTCCTCCTCTTGTCGTGATACTCTTCTGACGACTCTGAGCAATCCTCATCTTCTCCTGAATCATCTTAATCTTTTCTGTAGTTTGTTGAACAATCTCCGGTCCAACCACAACACTCTCACCGGACCCATACCAACATAAAGGTGTCCGACATCTCCTACCATACAAAGCTTCAAACGGTGCCATACCAATGCTCGAATGAAAACTATTGTTGTAGGTAAACTCAATCAAAGGTAAATAACAATCCCAAGCACCTCCCTTTTCCAAAACACAAGTCCTCAAAAGATCCTCCAGTGACTGAATCGTCCTCTCAGTCTGACCATCAGTCTGCGGATGATATGCAGAACTCAATCTCAGCTTAGTTCCCAAAGCCCTCTGCAAACCTTCCCAGAACTTCGATGTAAATCTAGGATCTCTGTCCGAAACAATACTCGACGGAATACCATGCAAACTTACAATTTTCTCAATATACAACTCAGCTAATCTCTCTAACGGATAATCCATTCTGATCGGAATGAAATGAGCCGATTTTGTCAATCTGTCAACAATCACCCAAATAGCTTCAAAATTCTTAATTGTCCTCGGTAAACCAGAAACAAAATCCATACTGATACTATCCCACTTCCACTCTGGAATAGCCAACGGTTGCATTAGCCCAGACGGCTTCTGATGCTCAATCTTTGACTTCTGACAAGTCAAACAAGAATAAACAAAACTCGCAATTTCTCTTTTCATTCCTGGCCACCAAAATAACTTTTTCAAATCATGATACATCTTCGTAGCCCCAGGATGAATACTCAGGCCACTACGATGTCCTTCCTCAAGAATACTCTTCTTAAGTTCGGTAACATCCGGAATACACACCCGATTACCAAATTTCAAAACACCATTCTCATCAACTCTGAATTCACCACCTTGACCTTGATTCACTAGAGTCAACTTATCAACCAAAAGCACATCGGATTTCTGACCCTCTCTAATCTCATCCAGAATACCACTCGTTAACTTCAACATTCCCAATTTAACACTATTGTGAGTACTCTCAGACACCAAACTCAAGTCTCTAAACTGCTCAATTAAATCCAATTCCTTAACCATTAACATAGACATATGCAATGATTTCCGACTCAATGCATCAGCCACTACGTTTGCTTTACCCGGATGGTAATTCAAACCAAAGTCATAATCCTTCAGAAACTCTAACCATCTCCTCTGTCTCATATTCAGCTCTTTCTGATCAAACAAATACTTTAAACTTTTATGGTCACTGAAAACCTCAAATCTTGACCCGTACAAGTAATGCCTCAATAACTTCAGAACAAATACCACAGGTGCCAACTCTAAATCGTGTGTCGGATAGTTCCTCTCATGAACCTTCAGTTGTCTCGAAGCATAAGCTACAACCTGCTTATTCTGCATCAAAACACCACCCAAACCCAACAATGAAGCATCACAGTAAACCTCAAATGGTTCCGACGGACTTGGTAATATCAGAATAGGAGCAGTAGTTAACCTTCTCTTTAACTCTTGGAAACCTTCTTCACATTTTGAGTCCCAAACAAACGCTTGCCCCTTTCTAGTCAACATCGTCAACGGTAACGCCAACTTAGAAAATCCCTCAATGAATTTCCTATAATAACCTGCAAGTCCAAGAAAACTCCTTATCTCAGAAACTGACTTCGGAGTTTCCCACTTAGATATCGCTTCTATCTTAGAAGGATCAACAGCAACACCACCTCTTGAAACCACATGACCAAGAAAACTAACCTCTTCTAACCAAAATTCACACTTGGACAGTTTAGCAAATAACTTCTTTTCTCGTAGAACTCCTAAAACCACTCTCAAATGTTCAGCATGCTCTTCTTCAGATTTCGAGTACACCAAAATATCGTCAATAAACACCACAACAAACTTGTCTAGGTACGGATGGAAAATCCTATTCATATACTCCATAAATACCCCAGGCGCATTAGTCACACCAAAAGGCATTACAGAATACTCATAATGTCCATACCTTGTTCTGAAAGCAGTCTTCTGAATATCCTCAGTTTTCACACGTATCTGATGATACCCCGATCTCAAATCTATTTTGCTGAACACACTCGCACCAACCAACTGATCCATCAAATCATCAATCCTCGGCAAAGGATACCGATTCCTGATCGTCACTTTATTCAGTTGCCTGTAGTCCACACACAATCTCATAGTACCTTCTTTCTTCTTAACCAATAACACTGGTGCGCCCCACGGTGACACACTCGGACGAATAAATTTCTTATCCAACAGATCTTCCAGCTGACTCTTCAATTCAGTTAACTCAACAGCAGACATACGGTACGGAGCCATCGACATCGGCCTAGTACCAGGTACCAAATCAATCGAGAACTCAACTTCACGCTCTGGCGGTAATTCATTCACTTCTTCAGGAAACACATCAGGAAAATCACACACCACGGCTAGATCGCAAATCACCAGTTTATCTTTAGCCTCCAAAGTCGCTAACAGCATAAACAACTCTGCCCCATCTGCTACTGCCTCATCATAGGGAGTGTAATACTTCGACAGCTCTGTGAACTTAGCAGCATACTCAGTAACAGACCGGTTGCCCTGCTTCAATTCTAAGAACTCTATCTCTTTCTTTCCTCTGACATCCTCTGGAAAGTACTTCCTCAGGAATCTCTCTCTGAACACCGCCCAAGTGATCTCAGCACTCCCAGCAGCTTCCAACTCGGTGCGGGCAGCAACCCACCAATCATCTGCTTCCTCTGACAGCATATGCGTACCGAACCTGACCTTTTGGTTATCGGCACACTCAGTCACTCGGAAGATCCTCTCGATCTCCTTCAACCACTTCTGAGCACCATCTGGATCGTATGCTCCCTTGAACATTGGAGGATTGTTCTTCTGGAACTCACTCAGTTGACGAGCAGCTCCCAATCCCACAACATTCGGATTCCCTCAAAGTACTCCAGCTAGCATACCCAGAGCCTCAGCAATCGCAGCATCGTCTCTACCTCTTCCAGCCATCTCTATTCTGAAAACCCAACAAGCTAAAACAATAAGTACTGATAGGGTTACACAACACCTATCACATACAGGGAAACAGAATAATTACGACTCGACTCGACCGACTATGCTCTGATACCACTAATGTAACACCCTTCTAAAATACCCCAATAATTAATTAAAACAACAAAATATGAATCAGAGTAGATATGCAATTTCAGGGTGTCACACTTGACACTTCACACCATTCACCAAAATAACTTGTCATGCTCATTTATTAATCAAAATAAAACATTGCACAATTCGCAGCGGATAGAAATCTAACAACATGCAAACCATGTAACACATTACATGTAATATTGTTCAACAACCAAAAATGAAAACAAGGTAAAACATCCCGTCCCGATGTTACATATACCAGAGCATGACCCACTAAGGAACTACACTAGACTCCAAGCACTAGCTTCTACTCAATCACTGCTCGTTACCTGAAACATAGTTGTAAGGGTGAGTTCCTAAATCGATATAATAAGCATTATAAAATATCATGTAATGTTAAGTAAATTAACACATTCATCACCCTAATCATATCACACATTCAGCAACGGCAATACCAACTCATAATCATACTCAACACAACCACAAAACACACGTATAATATTGGAATACATCCATTCATATTATACGCCATACATACATTATGAAATGAGACTCCATGCATGCGGTACCGACTATTCGTGAACACATAGTTCAACCTCACCGATCAAACCCAGATACGGCTACCAAGCTCACTAGTCCCACTCATTTGAGACCTAGTGACTCACTCACTAATTCCTCACCATGGGAATTAGCTACCACCATAAAGGCTATGCTATGCACGCTAAATCACCTAGCATGCAAACATCAACGACAATCCACAATGGACATATGCTCACTCTCTAAGCCATAAACAGTCCATCCACAATTGCATACATAATAGATATATTCACAGCATTATGCATACCATCATACATCATCAGCATATTTATCACAGAATCCTATCATGTAATGCCAAATAATAAATCACAGTATTAGCACACTCTACTAATACCTATACTGCTCAAAACCACGGGAAATGATCCCTACTATATCATACATGCAATATATCATTCACCTATATAGGCCAATCATCAAATATGTACACATAATTCCATTCCAAAACGTACACAATATTTAAATATCAATTTTTCACTTTTCAAACAGTGTTAACCTGTTAACGCATTTGGTTAACCTGTTAACGCAAGACAGAATACAATTTTTACAGTATTTCAACAGTGTTAACCGGTTAACGCCCTGGGTTAACCCGTTAACGCAAGACAGAATACAAATTTAACAGTTTTTCAACAGTGTTAACCGGTTAACGCCCTGGGTTAACCTGTTAACGCAAGACAGAATGCAATTCTAACAGTTTTTCAACAGTGTTAACCTGTTAACGCCCTGGGTTAACCTGTTAACGCAAGACAGAATGCAATTCTAACAGTATTTCAACAGTGTTAACCTGTTAACGCCCTGGGTTAACCCGTTAACGCAAGACAGAAATTAATTTTTTTAATTATCATAACAGTGTTAACCGGTTAACACCCTGGGTTAACCGGTTAACGCAAGACAGAAAGCTGTTCCTGCGCTAACAACGAACAGAATGCAAAATTACCCGCATTTTTCGCCGTTGGAGGACTTCCGGACCTCCGATTTCGATTCCGTAAAAAGCTACACTTCCAGGAAATTACGACTCATCCAAATATAGGTTCATTCACAGTTTTAACGTAATTTATTCATCACAATTCAAGGGTATTTCTCAAAACCTAATTAGAGTCAATCAATGGCTTATTACTACCCATTACATGTTAACCCATAATACCCATTAAACGACGATAAACCCCCCTTACCTGAGTTCCTAGCAATTGATTCTTTGACCTTCAACAATCGTGAATTCTCCTCTTGAGCCCTAGCCTCTTCTTCTCCCTTTCTCAGTTTCTTCTCTTTTCTCCCAATTATTACGTGTTCTCTGTTTTCACGTGTAAAAAACCTTTTTACTAAATGGGACTCTTTACTGATTCCAAAAATCGTTCCAATTCCAACTTTATTATTCCAATAATAATAATCCAATAATATTCCAATTATTTAATTAAATTAATAAATATACTAATAATAATATATATGAATGGTTTATCTTTTATTTTGAAAAATAATACCCTCTCATTCATATTATCATCATAATATACTATTAAACTTAAATTAAATAATTATCATATTTTATCCGGGTGTTACAGAATGGACCATGAAGATCCCTTTGCTTTTCTCACCAAATTTTACGAGATAGCATTGGCGGCCGGAGTTGATCAAGCTCAAGAGCTACCGTTGTTCAAAAGATTATTTCCTCATGCTTTGCTCGGCAAAGCCAAAGATTGGTACTTGGATCAAACACCTGCAGTCATGACGGATTCGAACGTGTTGGAAGAGAAGTTCATTGAAAGATTTTTCTCCCACAACCGTTTCATGGAATCCAAAACGGCAATCTCCGTGTTTTCACAAGGGACCAACGAATCATTGAATGAGGCGTGGGAAAGATTCAAATCCATGCTTCGGAAGTGCAAAGGGCACGAATTTGACGAATTGACTCAAATCCACATTTTCAAAAATGGCCTTCAACCAAATTGCAAGACTTTGTTGGATGCTACCTCGGGTGGTTCTTTGTTGTCTAAAAGCGCCGAAGAAGCTACTGATATCATTAACCGAATGGCTCTAAATGACCTCTAAAGTCAAAGTAGAGGCAACTCTTTGAAGAAACCGAGAGTGCTTGAACTTGGAACGAACGATGCTATTCTTGCCCAAAACAAACTCATTTCTCAACAAGTTGAACTCTTAACTCAACAAATAAAAGAGTTGAGAGAACCTTCAAAAGCTAAACAAATAGCTTGTTGTGAGCTTTGCAAAGGTGAGCATGACACCGGATTTTGTCCACCTCCCGGGTTCGAAGAAATAAATTACATGGTGAACCAACGAGACTACCAACCGAGGCAACAACCACAACAACCGTATCAACCACATCCTCAAAATCAACAACAACACTTTCAAGGGAATCAAGGGTTCCAACCAAGGGGTAACTATTACCATAACCAAGGTTATGGGGGTGGTACTTCTAGCCGTCAAAATCCTCCCAAAAATCCTTACCAACCTCAACAACCGTCGGCCGTGACTTCAAAGCTAGAAGAGACATTGACACAATTTATGCAAATGTCGATGGCTAATCAAAAGAGCACCGGTGCGGCAATCAAAAGTCTCGAAACTCAAGTCGGTCAACTTGCTAATCAACTAGCGGAACAACAACTCGGACCATCTTTTTCGGCGAACACGTAAACGAATCCAAAAGAGTATTGTAAAGCGATAACGAAGAGAAGCGGAAGGGAGTTGATTAGTGAGAGTGAAAAAAGAGATGAGAGTGAAAAAAAAGAGGAAGAGAAAAAAGATGAGGAGAAAATAATAGAGGATAGTATTGATGGTGAAGTTGGGGAGTGGAGTGAGGAAAAAGTTGAAAAGGACGAAAAAAATGGTGAAGTAGAAAACAAAGAAAGTGTGGAAGTCGAAAAAAATAAGAGTGATGAAGTGAAGGTGGAGGGAGTAAAAAAGAAAAGAGAGAGGAATCCTAGAAGTTCTAGAGGAAAGGAGGTAGTGAGCGCTACTCCAATCCAAAACCTTTCGTATCCACATGCTCCATCTAAGAGGGAGAATGAACGGCATTACGCCCGGTTCATGGATATATTCAAACAATTGAAAGTGAACATTCCGTTTGCCGAAGCATTGGAGCAAATGCCTAAGTATGCCAAATTCATGAAAGACATACTTACTAAAAAGCGCAGGTACACGGAACCAGAGACAGTCTTGCTTGATGCACGATGTAGTGCCATCATTCAAAAAACTCTCCCAAGGAAGGAATCCGATTCGGGACGAGTCGCTTTACCGGTAACCATCGGAGACACCTACACGGGTAATGGCTTGATTGACTTGGGATCTAGCATCAATTTGATTCCCCTATCCATTCTTAAAAGATTGGGAAATATTGAGATCAAATCTACAAAGATGACTCTACAACTTGCTGATAAGTCTACCACTTCACCATATGGAGTTGCTCAAGACATGTTAGTGAAGGTGGACAAATTTTTCTTCCCGGTTGATTTCATTGTTATTGATATGGAAGAGGACGATGATGCTCCGCTTATTCTTGGCCGACCATTCATGAAAACCGCACGTATGATGATTGACGTTGATAACGGTTTGATGAAAGTAAGGGTCCAAAATGAGGAGGTAGCCTTCCATCTTTTTGAAGCCAAAAAACATCCTAATGATAAGCATGATTCTTTCCGAATCGATGCCACCAAGGAGAAACTAGTGGAGGTCGCAAACCAGGTTCATGTGTCTAATCCTTCTGAAAGATCTCTTATCGGAGTATATAAAGTTTCGACCAAAAATAAAGGAAAAAAGATGGAAGCATTGTTGCATGAATTAGAGGCTTGTGGAGAACTTGTTTATCATGAAGAGACAAGCGAAGGCTTGGAAATGACAAAGAAAGTGGAGGAGCAAAAACTAGAGCCACATTTGAAGTACGTGTTCCTTGGAGATAATTGTACTAAACTGGTAATCATTAGCGATACTTTGTCCACAAAAGAGGAGAATCAATTGATACAAGTGCTGAAAAAGAAGGACATTGTAAAACTAGTAGAGGCCGAGATGAATTGTTCTATCTCTGATGGTGAATGGGTGAGCGTTGTGCAAATAGTTCCGAAAAAGGGTGGTATCAGATTTTATCGAAGGTTCATCAAGAACCTCTTGAAGACAACAAAGCCCTTGAGGAAGTTGCTCAACAAAGTGGACCGCGGAAGCTGCGCAATTTCCTTGGATGCTCCTCTGTGAGCATCGAACCGTCGAGCTTATCCGACGTTAAACAAGCGCTTGTTGGGAGGCACCCCAACATTGTAAGTATTTACAGTATTTTTTGTTGTGTTGGTATTGGTGTTCAATTTGAAGAACCTTGCTGAAATGTGCTTTGCATTCTGTTTTGAAAAGCAAAATATTGTCATGCTCGCTAGCTGCTCGCTAGGCGAAGGCAGTAGCGAGCTGATTCCTTAGTTGCTCGCTAGGCGAAGCAGTAGCGAGCGCTGCGTGGCAGAAACTCATTTAATTCTCAGCAGGCCAATCTTTTGGGCCCAAAAACCATTTTTAAGTGTGTTGTCTGAACCTCCAGAACTCACAATCACTCTCTCACTTTTCATCTCACTCAAACCCTAAACATTGCATTGCAAACCTAACCGTGCATTTCAAATTCAATCAATCTCTCAAATCAGGTTTGTCCTTTCTCCACTACTTTATGTTTCCAATTTGTAAAATTCTGAAGTATGTGACATTTAGGGTGAATTTGGGGGAGTGGGTATCATTAGGTTTTGCATGTGGGTTTAGATTTGCATGTATCTTAGAACTATGCCTTGCATGATATATCACTTAGTTTCTGAAATGGATACCATGAGACTTAGGGTTTTCTGAAATTTGGTTGTTAAACATTGCAGAACCCAAAACCCGTAAGATTCACTAGCATCTCGCTAGGCGAATCTGTGGCGAGCGTTCACTGCGACTTCGCTAAGCGAAGTAGCGAAGCTTCGCTAGGTCCTCGCTTGGCGAAGCAGTAACGACCATGACAGCAATCGGTTTTTCTGTTTTGTGCTCTAATCTGTTCTGTGGTTTTGTGTTGTGTCTTTTCTATAATTTTGCAGATGACATCCAGGTCGAGCGCGTCGAAGAAAAGAAAGGTCGGGAGCACTTCCCGTACCGTGCCCATACAGTTCGACACCGACAAATTCGTCGGGGCAAAGCAGGCCGCTCGCTTTGTGGCTTTAGAAAAGAGAAAAAATTTGCCAGAGAAAAGGTTTATAATCAACCCCGAAGGCACCTACCGAACATTTGCTGGGTTGATTCATAGCAAGAAGTGGGACCGGTTGATATCTCCCCTTGAGCATTATGACATCGAAATAGTGCGTGAGTTCTACGCGAACGCACTACCTAACGACGATGAGCCATTCACATGGACGACTAGAGTGTCCGGTCGTACGGTTGCTTTTGATCGGGATATAATTAACCGTGTACTGGGTGAACCGCTCCATCTGGGAGCCAATGAGAGGGACACATACCATAGGGATTTGAGGCTTCACCGGGATACCGATTCTATTTCTGCCGCCCTATTATTTGAAGGGAAATCAGTTGAGTTGAACCCATCTGGGGTTCCGATGAGATACCATAGGGAGGACATGATTCCCTTGGCTCAACTGATCCTTATGTTGGTTCTGACAAATATAAAACCCAAGTCTCACACCTCAACCGTGCCGATCCCAGTGGCACACTTGGTTCACTGCATTCTCATGAATATCCAAATTGATGTGGCGAGGATTATTGCTTTAGAGTTGAAGTCCGTGATTGAGAGCGGGCTAAAGTCGGGGACACGAGTTAACTGTCCCCTTGCTTTCCCGTGTCTCATCATGGCTTTGTGCCAACATTCGAGGGTGAAGCTACCCTCCTGGAGTCAAGTGAGGATCCCGCCAGCTATCGACGACAGATATGTGGCCAAGTACTACAAATCGAAGAACTTAAGGAGTAGTTCAGCTGCTAATGTTACCCGGGCTTCTGATGGCCCTGGTACTTTTGCTTAGGGATCCGATCCTTTCCAGCAGGCTGTCTGCAACTATAATTGGGATTGGATGGCGGCAACTCAGCGCGCCATGCTTGATATTCACGATTTTATGCAGTTGTTACAGTTGCAGGTGCGTGACCCCTCCGGTGAGCATTCAATAATGACACGTGAGCAGTTTCTGCAGCACGCTAGCTGGCCTGTGGACAAGCCTGTGTTCGGAGAGGGGGAGGGTGCTGGTGCTTCTGGTGCTGATGCTTCTGGTGATGCTGAGGAGGATGGTGATGACGATGATGATGATAGTGATGATGCTACCAGTTCTGAAGCCGGTAGTGATGAGGGTTCTGAGTCCTTTGAGGGTTAAGTTTATTTTATTTTATTGTATTTTCAAATTTGTTGTATTTTGGTTTTGGTTATGTACTTTTGGGGTGTTTTGTCCCCCACGCAAATTTTAAAATTTTTAAGTAATAATTATTATTTATGTTTTTAATTTGTGTGTTTGGTTTAAATTTCTTTTTGTTTAATAAATTTTTGGTTGTTGAGTGTCAAACCTTCTAGATTGGTTGCTCCTTAAAGAAGTATCCAATGAAGGTGCATCCGAGCTTGGATGGCAATGATAAAAATAAACAAGTGAATAATGCTAAGGTACATGGTTACCTCCGGTTAGAATTTTAGAATGCATTAAGAACTTTACCCTTTTTGTAATTGAATATTGTTCTTTTTGCAACATAATTGAATGAATGTTTCATCTAGGACTTAAAACCACAAATTGTGAGGAAACCTCCATTGTACACTTAAATGCTGGATTCTAATAAACTTTGTTAATTCATTTGATTCATGCTTTGTCTTTTATTATTGTGAATTTGTGGAAGCAATTAGAAATGATCAAGGCGCTTGTTTTCTTATGAGCATAACCAGTTCCAAATACAACTTACCCGTGAGCAGAGAGAGTATTCGTTAACCCCTTTGAGCTTAAACAGTTGAATCTCAGCTTGAAATAAAGCGAGATGTCAAAAATCTTTTTTCTTGAAACCTGGAAAATTTTGATAATTGTTCTTTTGCCGTAAAAAGTTAAGAGCATTCACTTAGGGTGAGTAAGAAATAAGTTGGGGAGAACGAAAAAGAGAATCGGTAAGTGCCACAACTCTTAAAAAAACCGAGCAAGCATTGAAAAAAATAAAAAAAAAATAGAAAAGAGAAACATCTGTTTTGTGAATACGATGTGAAAAGAAAAGAAAAAAAAATATAGAGAAAATGAAAATGAATGCTTGCTTGGAAGAAAAATAGTGAAAAACAAAAATTGAGTTGTGAAATAAGAGTTGTGAAGGTTTCAAATGAGAAACAAAGGAACGAAGTTGAGATGTGTGAATAGTGTACAATGAATGTCTCTTTTGCATCGGCAATTTCGATTTCAATGGCCTTAGAAATGACCCTTGTTTATAAACCTAACCAAGCTACAATCGGAAAAGTCCTTAGTGATCTTCGCACTTCCGCATTTCCATTTATAATTGTTAGACATTGTATGAATTGAATTGATTTCTTCATTGTTTGTTGGAGAGTGAGATTATTCCCGCGGTTGCGAACGCGTAATTTCTTCAATCCTTATTCGAAGAGGAGAGATAGGGTGATTCATTCAAGATAATATTGTTGTGGATTGTTACATGTTTTACATTGCTATAAAGTTTTAGTTCTTGTGTATTATGTTATTCTAACCATTGGGAACTTGTGCCTGGTTGATTTTCTTGTGTTTGAGCCGTTTTATCCGATTTCGGAGAAACCTTTTTCTTAAAGCAAATCCTCTTGTCCTTCAAGAGGCATACTTTGCTTGAGGACAAGCAAGGATCTAGTTGGGGAGAGTTGTTAGATGCCCAAAAGTGCTTATTTGAGCTATCAAATGTGGGCATCTTTCACTCCTTTTTGTCGTTAAAGTGTTTGAAACCGCCTTTGCCTTTGATGATTTGCAATACAATGTTAAATGATCTTGTACCCTTAATTTGTATGCTATTGTGCAGAAATTAGGCATGAAAGAATAGAAAACAAAGACACATGAATGATGGCAAAGGGACCAAGAAAGGAAGCATTCATCAGCATGCTCGCTAGGCGAGTGCTATGGAGAAGTGCTCGCTAGGCGAGCACCCAGCGAGCTTCCAGCGAACATCCCCAGAATTTTACAGTAGCAAAGTCAGTAAAACTCGCTAGGCGAGCACCCAGCGAAGGAGGTAGTGAACACTCCCAGATTTGGACAAATCCACAGCTAGCACTTACTCGCTAGGCGAGCCACTAGCGAGCTCCCAGCGAGCAATTCCAGTAGCAAAACCATCTAAACTCGCTGGAGCGAAGGTGGAAGCGTGGGCTTCGCCTAGCGAACATGTGAAATCTGGACTTAGATATTTTCTGGGCGCAGGCACTTCTGGTGGCCTATTTTGGGGCTCGCTAGGCGAACCATTCTGCTCGCCTAGCGAGCATGACAACTCAGACATCAGTACTATAAGTAGCCGGGGCTACTTTTTGGAAGGCACCAACTTAGCATTTTTAGATATTTTCAGATTGTCTTGGGATCATATTTTTGTAACCTAGAAACACTTTTTCTTCATTTTTCTTCATCTCTTAACAATATTCTACAAAAAGAAGGTGGATTCCCATCCAATCTCGATTCTTCGACTTGGATGTTGATCAACCTTCAACCGAAACTTGTTGTACAAGCTACCATGAAAATGAGTAGCTAAGTCCTTCATTTTGTCAAGGTTAGATGTAGATGATCAAAAGCTTTGTGTGTATATGGGATGATCTTCATTTGTAAACTCTTTAATGATGAATATATGGTGAAAACTTTGTTTTATCGATAACTCTTTGTGTTGGTTTATGATCGAGAGATGTTTACTAACTCTTTACCTAGGATTTCATCCAATCTTGTTTGTTAGCTAGAGATAGTAATGAATGATTTTGTTCACCATAAAGTTGAACCAAAAAGTTGTCATTTTGATAGATTGTGTGAGAGATCAACAATGGATCAAAATGGGAAAACCCACAACGTGTGTTAGAGATAAACACATTGGGAGGACTTTGTGAAATAGTTTATCATCTAAAGGAGTTTATAAGTTTTGTTGATCGAACATATGCATGCAAAGTGATCGTCGAACCCTAACTTTGACAATCTTTCTCAAATAGAAAAACCAAAACTTTTACCGCATTTTCTTACACTTTTATGCAAGATACCGTGACTAAAACCAAAACCCCCCTTGTTACTACGAGTTAAGAATTAAAACAACTGTCGAACGACGGCGATATCTCACAATCCTTGTGGAGACGATAACAAAACCTGACATACTAACCCTATCACCAACAGTTATTTCCTTCAGGATTCATGACTTTCTCCAAAGGCTCCTTACTTAGAAAATTATTATTGTTAAGCAGGGATCCATCTTCAATCATCCCTGATTTCTGAGTTAAGTCTTGAGGTGGATTTTCACTTGTGACATTATAAGTGTGAGGCTTTTAATAGTTAGGCTCTTTAAGGAGGGATTGGAATTTAGAGCCTTTGTTATTGGTATATATTTGTTCCTCTTGTCACTCACACCATCTTTGGCAATGTCAGTTTTGACTTTTCTACCATGTTTGGTCTTTTGAACAACCGTCCAAGGACCTTTAAAGTGCCCTTGTTCCCCATCCCGATTCTCAATGCAATTTCTTCCATTAGAGACATCCTTGGTTCAACTATCCTTGATGGCTTCAGCCCTCACTTGGACTTCACATCCTTCAGCAGTGTGTCCATATTTCCCACACTGAAGACATAACATGTCCAACCCTTTGTACTCAACCTTGAAGTGCCTACCTTTAATGTCAAACATAGCTATAAGGGGTTTAGAGAGGCAAACTTGAATACATAATCGACCATATTTAACCCTCTCACGAGACGTATTTTTATCGATCTTTATGGCTTTCCCTATCCTGTTACCGATGAATGTGAATACTCTTTGATCATAATACTCAATAGGGAGTCTTGAGATTCTCACCCACACAACAAGTTGTTTCACATTATCTTTAGAGGGATAAAAATTGGGGCTCTATTCTCGCATTGTAAGGTAGGGATCATAAATCAACCACAGACATTCAAGAAGCGTAAGAACTTGATCTTCTAGATTAGTAAAAGGGACAAGGTAGAATTCTTGTTCAAGATCAATGATGTTGAGAACTCATTTTTTGGCCCACATTAGCTAAAGGCGATTTTCCAATGCCCTAAAACTAATACTTCTGCCAAGCATCTTTATGATGACCCCTTTTTTCATGGCTATCTATTCTTTGCTCTTCCAAATTAGAGAGGATAATCTCAGGGCATTCATATCCTCCGATTAGTTTTCTTCAACATGGATATCAATAGCTTTCTCTTCAAGGTCATGTATAGCGATTTCCTCATCTTCATTGAGTCCCAACTTCTCAGAAGTCTCCCATGTCACAATATTCTTGTAGAAAATCATTTTAGGTAGATCATTTTTTTGGGGAGATGATTCTTTTCTGGCATTTGAAGTATTAAAATCCTCCATGATCTTGTTGTTGGAGGGGTCATTACGTAAGATTTCCTCCTCTTGCATACTAGTGTTTACGAGCGCAAACCCTAAATGTGGTGAAGCCACATTGCTCCAGAGGCTGAAGAATGGGAGACAAAGGAGAGACAAGACTCCCACATAACAGAAAAATCACCGTCATCCTCGTTAGTTCCCCAACCAATCAGGTCCATAACCCTAAAATCAGGAGTTTAAACTAAGATCGATGGAAAATATTATGGAAGATGATGATCCTCCCTTTAGATTTGAATGTTAGAACTAATCTCGTCGTACGATGCGTGATGAGATGTCAAAACTTTCTCCCATGCATTAGTCGCCACCGGACCGAAAATATCTCAACAAACTACATATAGTGTCTTAATATTACTTTCATAATATGCATTGAATAATTTATTAATTTATTATTATTTTTGTTTTTGATAGTAGATAGAAATATCTTAACAACATATATTATTTTGACTATGTCGAACAAATATTTCAATTTCTTATTGGATTTTTTCAATTTGTATTTTTTTTTAATATTTTGGCATAAATATATCAACAATTTATGAATATATTAATTTTATATTATTTACTAAATATTTTATTATATATTTTTTTAAATAATTATATTTTTATTTTTGATAGTAGATAGAAATATCTTTACAAGCTCCACTAAAATTTTTGCCACTTAAATTTTTTAAATATTATTTTCAATTAGTTATCATTGATCACAATTAAACATTAATGTATTTGCGTTTGAATATAAATCAAATGCACAAATATGTTAGATAGTCTTTCTTTGCATTTGGGTTTGATATAAATTTTAATTATTTTCTTGATATATCATTTACCATACTCAGAACAAATATGTAAAAAAATACTATTCAAGAAACTATAATTTTTTCCTGAAAGAATTATTTTTCAAAATAAGTAATTTTTTTTCAGAAATAATGAAATTGTCGCGAAAAGTAATTTATCACCACAACTTCAATTAGTCATTGATATATATATATATATATATATATATATATATATATATATATATATATATATATATATATATATATATATATATATATATATATATATATATATATATATATATATATATATATATATATATATATATATATATATATATATATATATATATATATATATATATATATATATATATATATTTATTGTTGGGATACATTATTTTTCTCTATAAATAATACGATATTTGAGAGATATATAAAGTTATTATAACGACTAATATTAGTTATTACAATATACATATTAAAAAGTTGAATTATTTTTAACAATTATAATAATAATAATTATAATAAGTACATTTCTCATTGATAATATGATTGTTGAGAAAAAAAATTATGACTCCGAATTACATTATTACATTAATCATTATAATATATATATATATTAAAAGATTAAATTATTTCCAACAACAGGAATAACTATCGCAGTAAATCACTTTTCTCAACCATTATATGATTGTTGAAAAAAACAATAATTTATTATTACGACTTAAATTAGTCGTTGTTATATGCATATATTGTCAACAAATTAAAAATCGTTGCGAAAAAATTATTGTCAAATATCTTATTTGTTATATTTTGAATCTAGAATGACGAATTTATAGGTCAAATACTATTATTTTACAAAGTTGTGAACTTTGATGAAACACATCATTTCAACAATAAATTTTTAATTAATGTTATAATTTTTCGCCTACAACAACATTTCATAAAACATTGTCTATTTCGATTGATTATTGTAACACTTTACGAAATATTATTTATTTTTGAATTCAAAAAGCATAAATTTACTATAACACTTCATAAAATATTATCTATTTTTGAATTAAAAAAAAAACAAATTATCTTCTACAATACTTTGGAATCGCGTTGTCTATTTCTAAATTTAAAAAACAAAATTCAATAGCATATTATCATGTCATTTCGGAACATCCATAATCAATAAATTGTTATTAATTACAAAAGTTATACTTAATATAGCTTAGTTTAAAAAAAAAAAAATTTAATTTATGTTTTAAAGGCACAAGATAAGACATTCACTTTTAAAAAATTTATATTGAATAAAATAATTATAAAATTAATTTTAAAATTTTATTAGAATTAATGCATAATTTACAACACAAACTCTTTAGTTCTTATCTTTGTGTCATAGGAACAAAAATTTGCTGAATATGAATATGAATTCTCGGTCGCAATATTGCCGCATTCACACTGTCAATGCGTTATAGACTCTTCGATCTTGATCGCAAGGTTCACAAACATGTCCCATTCTTTAAAAAAATAATAATAATAAATAAATAACAGAAAGAAAGAGAAAAAACAAGAATACCAAAAATTCCATTCTCAATTGACTTGACCCAGCGTCCTTTTCATTTTACATTTTTATTCTTTCTTTCTACTTTCTACACTGCGTGACCGTTGCCATTGAAAAATAAAAATAATGCGGGGTTGTGTTTCCGCGTGGGTGGCCTTGGCCGCATTGGCGGTGACGGTTACGGTTGTATACGGCGGTTTCCCGGCGAGTTTTCTTCCTCTTGAACGGACTATCCCTCTTAACCACCGAGTTGAACTGACGACACTCAGAGCTCGCGACAGAGCTCGTCACGGTCGAATCTTGCAAGATACTGGCATTCTCGACTTCTCAGTCCAAGGAACCTCCGATCCTTACTTAGTTGGGTAATTCTTTTTCAATCTTACTGCATTATTTTTTCTTCTTTCTCAATCTTTCTTCCATTTTCTTAACATTGATTATTATTTTATTTTTTTGAATTTAAGTTTTTGTTTTGTTTTGTTATGTTATGATAATCTTGGAATGGTTGTGCAGGCTGTATTTCACGAAAGTGAAGATGGGTTCTCCTGCCAAAGAATTTTCCGTTCAGATTGATACTGGAAGTGATATCTTGTGGCTTAATTGCAATACTTGCAATAATTGCCCCCAATCTAGTGGCTTAGGGGTGAGAATTTTGTCCTTTTGCTAGTTGATTTTCTTGACATTGTGTTATCATCTATGAAACACGGACACCGGAAACATGACACAGACACGCTAACATACTCCACCGATAACAATTTGAAAAAATAAATAAATTAACATGATTACAAGTGTCGGTGTCATTTTCGGAAACTGATACCGACATAGACACATCTTTTTTCAAAAGTGTCGATTACTATTTATATATATCTGTTATTTTGAAAGTTTAAAGTGGCATTCACTGTTTTTTATGTCAGTTATACCCTTACTATTTTAGGGCAGAGAGAGAGAAATTGATGCAATGAGAAAATAAACTAACAAAGGTATAATAGAGGCTAATGATTTTATGAAAAATAACAAAATTTATTGATTTTTTTTGGTAGTGTAGATGAACTTTGACTGACAGTTAAAATGGAACGGGGAGAGTTTTGTTATTAGTGTTGAATGCTTAATGTAATTGTTGTCTATTATGTAGATTGAGCTCAATTTCTTTGACACGGCTAGTTCGTCCACTGCTTCACTGGTTTCCTGCTCGGATCCGGTGTGTTCTTATGCGGTTCAAACTGCCACAAGTCAATGCTCGTCTCAGGTTAATCAGTGCAGCTACACCTTTCAATATGGGGATGGAAGTGGGACATCCGGTTATTATGTTTATGATGCCATGTATTTTGACGTGATCATGGGACAGTCTGTGTTTTCTAACTCTTCTTCTACCGTCCTCTTTGGGTGAGTCCTAAATCTTCATATGTTATTTGTGGTAGTGTAGGGAGGGTGTACTCAATGTAGGGTTGGGAAAATATAAAAGAGAAAATCTTTTTTGGGTGAAGATTACATTTTGAGTTTCATTGGTAAAAAATATTGTGGATCAAACTGATAGTTATTGCATATAAATTACAAATTATATAGTAAATCTTGTCAACTGATTAAATTTGAAATATTGGGATTGGTAAGTGGTTTTAATTGTTCTTATTGGGATGGTTGTTTTGGAAATAGCTGTAGCACCTATCAGTCTGGGGATTTGGCTCGGACAGAAAAGGCGGTTGATGGAATTTTTGGGTTTGGCCCCGGTGCTTTATCTGTTATATCACAATTGTCATCAAAAGGCATGACACCCAAAGTGTTCTCTCATTGCTTAAAGGGAGAGGGTAATGGAGGAGGTGTACTGGTTCTTGGTGAAATTTTGGAGCCAAATATTGTTTATACGCCACTTGTCCCATTACAGTATGTTCTCTCTTCTTCATTTCCTTCCTTGTTTTCTTCGCCCAACTCAGTTGGTGAACAAAATTTTCCTGAATATTGCATCACATTGACATGAAGGGAAATTATAAGTTCTATTCGTTTCTGCAAAAAAAATTATGAAACTAGGTATTTGAATCACTTTCAAAGATTAATTGCTTGTTTGGTAGGTATATTAGTTTAGATGACATGAAACATAAAATAAGCACCGTTAGTTGTAAGTTTAAAACTTGAAAGTTAACTAATGAATCACCATTTTGTTTGGTAAGACATGTCAATGTTTGGCATGTAATTAAACTGTCATCTTTTAATCTAAATTACAATTTTCTGAAAGGCGGCTTTCCATTTCATTGTACTTGTCCTTTTAGTGTAGTAGTCTTGTTATAAAAGTAATAGGTCTCGGTATTTGTATGTTTGGGTGGGTGGCTCTTGCGGAGAGCAAAATATTTTGGTTTCTAAATACAATATTTTTATGAAGGGTTCAGCTCTCTCCTAACACAGATCTTGGTTTATTTTCATGTTTTTCTCTGATAGACGGTTGCATGTCATACCCTTGGTAAATGAATGTGAATATTTTCGTTTTTGGGTGTGTTTCTAACCCTGGCCTTAACAATGCATTGTTTTGGTTTGCTGTAATAAATATTTCAAAATGAATATAGATGATCATATACAACACATTTGTTCTAATTTAAAGTTTTTGAATTGAATATAGAAGGTAATATTGCTCTCATGCGCTCGGAAAATAGAGTTCTTAAAATGCTTATCATGCCATTATTCCCATTGTGAAATAACTTGCAGTTTATATCAGTATATTGATCTGTGCTATATCAGACATACTGCCCGGTGTTGATCGAATTTCAGGCCTCATTACAACTTAAATCTTCAAAGCATTGCTGTCAATGGACAACTTCTCCCAATCGATCAAAATGTATTTGCAACAGCTAACAACCGAGGAACTATAGTTGATTCTGGTACTACATTGGCATACCTTGTTCAAGAAGCTTATGATCCCTTTCTCAATGCTGTAAGTTCTGTTTTACCTCTTTTGAACTTTTGAAACACTACTCTTCGTTATAGCTAAGTCCCGTGGTTTTATTGCCATTGTCCAAATTTATTTATTAGGGCACATAAAATCTGATATATGACCCTCAGTAATCAATATCTGGATGTTACAAAATGTGTTGGACATTGAAGAATGAAAATTTAATTTGTAGTCAATTTTCTTTTTTGAATAGGGTGTGTAAATAGATTAAACAAATCCTTCTTTTGGATTATCTATCTTGTGTTTTATACCATTAAGAAATAATCTTGATCTTCCCATATTTTAGAAATGATATTCCATGCACTGATATTCAATATGTCAATGAATGTGTAGATAACAACCACTGTGTCACAGTTTTCCAAACCCATTATTTCCAAAGGAAATCAGTGCTATCTCGTCCCAACCAGGTTATTTCAATTCTGTCTCAGTATTTTAGTAAAATATATTTTTATGTATATTTCTCTTTGTTCATAAAAAATAGATATTTTGCACTATTAAGACGCCTGAGATGTCATTTTGATTTTTTTTCTCATTCAGCCTAGGTGACATATTTCCTCAAGTCAGTTTCAATTTCATGGGTGGAGCATCCATGATTTTAAAACCAGAACAGTATCTTATACATTATGGTTTCCTGGTAATTATGTCTTTCTCTTCGTTGATCACATTCTTCTTTTTGGCCTAACTAGGAGTAGTTCTTGTGATTTGCACTGCTTTGTTTTTTGTAGGATGGTGCTGCAATGTGGTGCATTGGTTTCCAAAAGGTGCAGAAGGGATTCACGATTTTAGGAGGTTAGAAAGCTGGTAAAATTATATTAACAGTATAAAATCTACAAGGAGTTTGTAGAAATAAGCCCTTTCTCTAATTTGATTATGACATTGGCTCCCAAGTTTTCCCTCATTAAGAGCAACATAGTGTGCCATGAAGTTTCGATGGTCCACCATAGCAGGACCTAGGGAAGGAATGGACCCATTTGTGGGCGGCCTATCGAATAGCAAATAAAATTGCTTAATCACTTTATCAGGTCATTACTCTAGTTGTATTTTCAGTATTGGGTTTTTTATCAACTAAGTTGTTCTTTCATTTGCAGATCTTGTCCTGAAGGATAAGATATTCGTATACGACTTAGCTAATCAACGAATTGGGTGGACCGACTATGATTGTGAGCTTACCACATTATCATTTCCTGTATTGCATATATACTACTTTACCTTGTCATAATCTTTAAGTTGATGCTCACTACTCAGGTTCCTTGTCTGTAAATGTCTCTATGGCTACAAGCAAGAGTAAGGATGCATACATCAATGCAGGACAGATTAGCGTCAGCTCCTCGCACGATGGTTTTCTCCCCAAGTTGCTACTTATAAGCGCTGCGGCTTTTCTTTTGCATATAGTACTTTTCACTGAGCCCCAGATTTTGTAGATAGTATTCAAGAGTCAAAGCCCATTCTTCGAAAAGCATACTGGGGTCAGTCATTGTTTATTTATTGTCGGCATGGCATACCCTTGATATTTTAGAACGGAAGTGGTTCGTGTTTTCCCCTGCCCTATGTTTTATCATATTGATATATTTCCATTTAGTTAGTTTGAGGCATGTGCGGATCTCACTGTTAAAGGGCTATGTTGTTGTGAAATGGCAAATTTGTAGATGGAAATTATATTATTTATATAAAGTTTACCAGAGGCCAATTCCACTCTACCAGCTACTGTTCCCATTGTTGTTTTGTTACTATAGTTAGTGATAGTTAAAGAAGTTTATTGATGAATGTTATTTGTATACTGGCTCATGGAGTCATGGACCATATGATGTCAGACTAGAGCTCTATAAAACAAAATATATATCAGTGTGATCAATACATTCCTCTTTTATTAGAATCATTATATTTTTGTTATTATGTTTCTGTTGTAACTGTCATTTAGAGGTTAGTAATTTTTGTTGTAATTAGTGTTAGATATAATTCATAGTTTAGAAGTATTTTTGTTCAGAAACTATATATTTTATAACCTTATTTAGCGTAGCTGAGTAAATTGGTGCTCAGAATCTTAGTGTTAACTTCTGAGATATAGTTGTTTTAAATTATAAGAAGGTGTATTACTCAGCTAGCATAAGTTAGTATTTTGCCTATTTGACATTTTTAGTTTTTGTATTTAAACAAGTTGTGTAATAGAATTGCACAGCATCATCTTTCATTCAAAAATTAGTTACATTTTTCTCTTTCTTTTTCCATCTTCATCTTCAATCTTGTGCACCAACAATTGGTATCTAGAGTTCTGGTTCGATTCACAGGGAAATACGAGTGTACGGTGAGGCATGTGTGATTGATTTCATTTCTTGAATTCGCGTTCAGTTCAGGATCAAAATCATAACAGAATCACATTTTTTGATTTTGCGGGATTGAGAAACACGAGTGTTTGGTGAGATTTGTGTGAATTTTAGTGCACAAAATCGAAGATGAACGACGGAAACGGCAGCTTGAATTCAAAGCTTCCAGCGTTTGATGAAAAGAATTGGAATTGATGGTTGATTCATATTCACGTGTTGTTTGACGCTTAAGACGATCTTGATCTCGTCAACGACAATTATGTTCCGGTTATGGCGGATGCGAATGAAGCACAGAGAAATGCGTGAAGAGAAACGAGGAAGAAAGATAAAAAAAACGTTGTTCTACATCCATCAGTTTGTGGATGCGAACGCGTTTGAGAAAATCACTTATTCGACGACGGTGGAGACTGCGTGGGACACACTGGTATAATGTTACGACGGCGACGCATCAGTGAAGAAGGTGAAGCTTCAGTCTCTACGTAAATAGTATGAGAATCTCAACATGAAGGACAATGAGAAGATGCCTGATTACATCTCTAGAGTAATTATGATCACCAATGAGATAAAATTTTATGGAGAAACTTTGTCATAACAAGTAATCATTGAGAAGGTACTGAGATTTCTTGCTCCTCAATTTGATTACATTGTTGTAGCAATTGAACATTCTAAAGACCTCAGCATCATGAAAATTGAAGAGTTGCAAAGTAGTCTAGAGGCACAAGAGTTGCGTCTGACTAAGAGAACCTCTGAAAGAGAGGCAGAGTAGACTCTGAAGGCGTCTTTTGGGAAGAAGAGTCAGAAGCAGTCTTGGTCAGAAGTCAAGAGGAGACGTGGTGGTGGTTTTTCAGAAGTCATAAGCCTCCAATTCTGATGAGAAGAAACATCAGAAGGGAAATTAGGAGTTTGACAGGAAGAATGTTCAATGCTATTGTTGTAAGAAGTTTGACCACTTTGCTGCTGACTGTTGGTCAAACAAGAAAAGAAAATCAGAAGAAGCAAACATAGACAAAGGAGATTCTGATAATGAACTTGTGCTATTGATGGCTTCTGAATCTGATGGTGCGTATTTGGTAGGCGAGTGGTATATGGATACTGGATGCTCAAATCACCTAACTGAAAATAAACAATAGTTGGTTGACTTTGACTCTAGAAAGAGGACAAAGATCAGATGTGTTAATGATAAATATCTCAACGTTGAAGGTATGGGAAATGTCAAAGTCAAGGTGAAGAATGACAAAACTGTTATGATCAAGGATGTTTGGTATGTTCCTGGCATGAAGAGCAATCTGATGAGTGTAGGTCAACTCATTGAGAAAAGTTTCTCAGTTACTATGAAGAACAATCACTTGAAGTTGTATGATTCTGATTAGAAGTTAATTATGCAGTATGAACAAGGAAGCAACAGAACATTCAAGGTGAATATGGAGACAACTGAAACTAAATGTCTTAGTGCAGAAGGCGTTGAAGGTGAAAGTGAACTGTGGCACAACAGATTGAGGTATCTGAACTTCAAAAGCTTAGGACATTTGAGTTCTAAGAAGCTGGTATATTACATTCCTAAGATTGTGAAGTCTGAGAAGTCATGTGAAATATGCATGAAAGGTAAGCAACCCAGATTTCCATTTGCATCAGAACTGGTTCCAAGAGTAAAATATGCTTTAGGAGTGGTGCATTCTGATGTATGTGGACCATTTGAAGTACCTTCATTTGGAGGAAACAAGTACTTTATTTCATTTGTGGATGAGTTCACAAGAATGACATGTGTAACACTTGTCAGATTTAAGCATGAAGTGTTTGCTGAGTTTCAGAAGTTCAAGGTGAAGGATGAAAATCAAAGTGGTCAGAAGTTGAAAATTCAGAGTTGATGGTGGAGGTGAGTACAACTCTACCGAGTTTAGAAGGTTCTGTGAGGAGAATGAAATTGGGCATGAGGTGACTGCTCCATGCACTCCTCAACACAATGGTCTTGCTGAAAGAAGAAACTGAACTTTGTTTGATATGACAAGGAGCATGCTGAAAGAGAAAAAACTCCCTCACACCTTGTGGGGAGAAGTTGTTGTCACTGTAACATATGTGCTCAACAAGTGTCCAACAAAGAAGCTGAAGAAAATTGTTCATTTTGAGAAGTGGACTGGTGATAAGCAAAGTGTGAGTCATTTCAGGGTATTTGGTTATGTTTGTTACAAACATGTTCCAGGTGCTACTAGAAATAAGCTGGAAGATAGAAGTAAAGTAACGTTACTGATTGGGTACCACAGTACAGATGCGTATAAGCTTTATTGTCTAGTCATTAATAAGGTGGAATTCATCAGAGATGTTGTTGTGAAAGAATCAAAAGCATGGGATTAGAACGAGTCTCAATCCAATTCTGGTGTAGTGTTAACACCTGGGTTAACTTTTGAAGAAATTTCTGACTCTGAAGGAGAATCTAACTCTGAAGGGGATTCTTTCTCTGAAGATGAGTCAGAATCTGATGGTGATTCTGAGTCCGAAGATGAGTCAGAGTCTAATAGTAACTTTGAAGTTGAAGAAGACTCGGAAAGTGAATCTGATGATGATTTAGATTATGGTGGTACTCCAGAATTTGGTGGTAATCCAACTTCTGAAGGTTGTCTAGCCTCTGAAACCAGACAACAAAGAATGCCTCAGATACCACAGAGATTTGTAGAGTTTGACATGTTGTAAGATATTGAGATAGATGCTGAAGGGGGAGTTATTCAGTGTGCCATGTTAGTAGACTCTAAATCAGTTAGTGTTGAAGAAACACTCAAGAAGAAAGTGTGGATGAAGACCATGAAAGAAGAACTTGAGGCTATAGAAAGAAACAAGACTTGAGAGTTGACTGAGCTTCCAAAGAACAAAAAAGTCATCAGCGTCAGATGAGTTTTCAAGGTGAAATTGAAGCCAAATGGATAAATGGAAAACACAAAGCAAGATTAGTAGCAAGAGGATTTCTACAGAAATTTGATGTGTTACTCATACTCTGATTGGTGTGGAGACAAAGTTGACAAAAGAAGTACTTCTGGATATTTGTTTAAGTATCTGGGAGGTCTTATTTCTTGGTGTTCCAAGAAGCAACCAATTGTTGCTTTGTCAACTTGTGAAGCTGAATATATTGCAGGTGTTGTGGCTGCATGTCAAATTGTTTGACTTCTGAATTTACTACATGATCTGAAGGTCAAGGTAAATAAGTCTCTGAAATTGATGACTGATAACAAGTCTACAATCAATCTTGTCAAGAATCCAATGTTGAATAGGAGAAACAAGCATATTAAGACTAAGTGTCATTTTCTGAGAAGTCAGGTTTAGAATGGAGTGCTAGAAGTTATGCATTATAACACACAGAAGCAACTGACAGATGTTCTGACAAAAGCGATCAAGACTGATCAATTCCTCCACTTGAAAGATAGAATTGGTGTTATTAATTTTGATTGGTTAAATCCTGAATTAAGGAATGTTGTTGAAAGATAATTCAGTATTTTCGTATTTTGCCTACGTGACATTATTGATTGTGTATATAAGTGAGTAATGTAATGTAACTAAATTTTATTATCAATTTTTCTAAATTTTTATATTTAAATTTAAATAATATTTTACTAAAACATGTTGAAAATGTGTATTTATCATCTTAATTTTATTTTTATGAAATATGTTCAAATAATATTCTTTTTAACCTAACATAAATAAAAAACATCATAAAAGATATACACACGATAACGCAATAAAAAAGCGGACAGACTAACATGAGAGTGCTTATCTGAATGCTAGTAAAAATAAATATAAATATGTATAAATAAAATTTCTTAAAATAAAAAATATTTTTAAATCATTTTATAAAACTTGAATCAAATATAAAAATATTGCATTCTCATAACTAAACTCTTAGGAATATTTTTTCAAACTTCTAAACAAATCCACCCTTACAAAATTCCACCAAACTCTTCATTCAGTTTTCAACAATATTTTATATCTTTTTAATACGATCAGGGAGAGTAATTTTTAAGACGAAGTTGTACACTCAATATTTTTTCGTTTTCTCTTATTTTTTTTATTCGAATTTCATATACACGCGCCACTTTCTCTTCATCTTAACCATTCAGAAGCTGTACATCTAAATTTGGACAACATTCCTATTATAGGGCCTTAAATAGATAACGCTATTTTCATCATAATTATTACCTATGTTACCGTAAATGTAACTATAGTTCTTTAAATGAATAACATTAATTGACATGGTAGAGCCTAAAGTCAGTAGGGTTGCAAATGC
Organism: Lathyrus oleraceus; assembly: GCF_024323335.1. Taxonomy (NCBI): domain Eukaryota; kingdom Viridiplantae; phylum Streptophyta; class Magnoliopsida; order Fabales; family Fabaceae; genus Lathyrus; species Lathyrus oleraceus. Next base: position 121,759,344 of record NC_066581.1, on the reverse strand, counting down.
ATCCTATAATACATTGCCATAGAAGTATTTCCCCATTTTATCTTGCACCACGTGCTTCAGTGCTCTCTTTTATTTACCAATGTGTTTCTATCTATCCATAAACAAGAATAAGATAAGATAAAGGGATTAATTGTGATATATTGTTAGTGTAAAAAATTATGTTTATCCATGAAAAAAAATTGAAATAGTTTATTCATTTATATTTATGAATAAAATTTGAGAACAAAACTAAAACTAAAAAATAAATATCAATTGCATATTACACTGTTAACCAATATAATCAAGGGTTGCAGGGTAATGGCATTCGGGTCTCACGTCCCACAGAAAACAAAATTTTCTTTGATACTATTGACATATAATTTTTTATAGCTCCATCAAATTTAATTAGTCCCATTAGTTTAAAATTATCTATACACTAACTTTATTTTTTTGGTTTTTTATTTTAATCTATTTTGATTTTTCTTTTCCATACTTTTATTGTAAATTCTCACTTTTTAATTAAAATTATAAATTTTTTAAACTTTAAAAATTCCTGTGACTCCTCTCTATCCTAGGAATTTTTTAAATCTTTTCACATATTCGACTAACCGACCCCTCTTTATCATCTCTTCGATGACATCTTTCTACCGGATACAATCATCAATATTATGGTTGTGGCTTCTATGGAAGCGACAATATTTTGATTTGTCAGTCCAAAATGTTTCTCTGACAGGATATGGGAATTGGATTTTTACTTTCTGAAATTCAGTATTTATGCAATTTTGATAAATCTTCTTACGGGAGACCGTTAGAGGAGTATACTTGTTGTACTTTCCTAGCATTCCTCTGTCTAAATCGTCTTGACGCTGGTGGAACTTCTTTCCAACCAGATGACTGGAGTGAGAATCGACGGAGGCAGGATTATCGAAACTTGTAGATAACTTCTCTTCCAAGATCATGTAAGGCTCGCTCATGGCTAACATTTCTTGAATGAATTTTACCTTCTTCTTTCCTAACTTGTACCTGAAAGGATGATACTTTATAATTACGTTCTCGAAGATCAAACACTAAAGACCTTCCTGAACTCCTTATACCTCAATAGAGATTTGTGTGAATCGGTCTATATATGACTGTAAACTTTCTCTCATCCTCTACATGACCCCGCTTAGGGCAGCTTCAGTTACAAGTCGTCGCTTTCGGGTAGTGAATTGCATAAAAAATATTTTACGAAATTCCATCCAAGAATCAATACACCCGTCGGGAAGGCCATTGAACCAAAATTGAGTTGGCCTTACCAGGGTTACTGCAAACAACTTACATTTGGACACATCGTCAGCGCTAAAGTAACTCATTCGGTCATCCACAAGCTGGATATACTCGTCTGGATCCCATTTCCCATCATAATCGCTCAATTTAGGTGGTTTCTCCATAGTCTTTGGGATCTCACACTCCAATTACAGGTCATCGCTTTCGGGTAGTGAATTGCATAGAAAATATTTTACGGAACTCCATCCAAGAATCAATACACCAGTCAGGCAGGCCATTGAACCACAATCGAGTTGGCCCTACCAGGGTTACTGCAAATAGCTTACATTTGGACACGTCGTCAACGCTAAAGTAACTCACTCGGTCATCCTCATGTTGAATATGCTCGTATGGATCCCCTTTCCTGTTATAATCGCTCAATTTAGGTGGCTTCATAGTCTTTGGGAGCTCGTTCTCCAGTATTCTTACCAATAACAGATGCTTTGGTTGCACCTTTCCCATATGAGTCTCTGTTGAGCCGGGGAAGGAGCGTGAATGATTTTAGCTTCACCGGGGCTTGGAGGAGGAGTTTCGGGATTCTTACTCTTATGTCGGTCTTTCGGCCGAGGAGTTTCGTCTTTCTTTTTCTTAGCTAGTTTTGAGACGTCAACGCCAGTTTTTTTTGAAGCAGCTTCTTGAATTGTATTTTTACGGGAATGAGCGTTGTGAAGACTTTCTTCTTGAAGTAGTTTGTTGTTCAATAGTTCATTAGCACCTTGAATTTTGTGGTTCGCCTAGAGAGTTTAGAGGCTAAGCAAGTATTCAAGTTGAGTAATCGAAGGAGGAACGAGAGTCTCTTTAGCGTGAATAGACCAGGCTAATTACGAAGCTTAAAGTAAATTTGGATGCAGCTGAACCGATCATACGTCTTATGGCGGTGGAAGTTGTGGTTGATTTCTTATTGTTAGAGTAGCAGCGAAGACTTATCGTGCATCATAGGATTTGGTAGCCTTAAATCCACCCATCACCGATGAAGTATAAATTGAGAATCTGGTAATCTTAGAAAAGGAGAGGGAGATAATGTTGAATTGAACCAAAACACAATAGACTCTTGCGTTTGAGTGCAAATACTTGCTTCGTTAATCGGAAGAAGTTACAAACTGCATAAGGTGGAGGTCAAATGTCAATTCATCAAAATTATAGGAATCAAAAGTCAATTCTCACATATTTGTTATGTTCGAAAACTAGAATTACGATATGAACGACGATGATGGCAAATCGCGGATTCCGACGCAGTGGAGTGGATGAGTCTGCAAGATTAACACTTCAACGTTCGAGTCATATGGATAAGAAGATTGAAATGAAATTGTATTTCAAACGTATATACCTGATTTTGGCACCTTATATATAATAACAATAACTAACTTGCTATTAGTTAGAAGAGAAATGCAAAAAACTGTTGGATGCTTTATATTTGAGATTTTTGAACACTAAAATGATAATTTCAGTGTATTAGGAAGATTTTAAAAGGAGTGAGACCTTTCTTTGATTGTTTGGTCAAGATCAGTATGTCGGTATAAATCTATTTGAAATCGGTATGACCGGCCTAGAACATAAATCATACCATCCTTGTAAAAAACAGAGAAAAATATATAATTGTTTAAATCTTTTTTCTCATTTAAAATTCATTTTACCATTAAAATATGAAGTATTAATTGTTACTCATAATAGGTAAATGCATAAAAATATTTCAATTTATTTATTAAATGATCTTTTTAATTGATTGTTATGAATTTTTGTATCATTTTATTTTAATATTATAGCTTTTTTTGTTGGTGGTATGAAATCATTATTATTTATGGTTTCTATTTTTACTTAAAGGTGTTTATATTATTTTGTAAGTACATTTTGAAAATATATTTTTCTCATATCAAATTACTAAATAATTATTTAATTTTTAGTTCTTTTTTTTTTCTTCTTTATCAAGCAAAACAAAATGTAAAGAAGGTAAAAAATGCTAAGACTAAATTGTTCTAATTTTTTTTCAGAAGTTAAAATTTTATTTATATTTGTTAAAAATTTAATTATGTGTAACTATTTTTTTCAAGAATTAAATGGAATCTTCAAACTACTCTTTATATCAAATAATTACGTTAAATTTGGACAAATTCAAATTAAATCAATTGAGTTTATTTTAAGGGGAGCAAGACTCATGATTCTTATTTATTCGAGCATAGAGTTCAAATTCAAGATGCTGTTTGAATTAAGGAAACAAGGTTTTAACTGCTTTTACTATTATTATGCATTCAGAAGGAAAAAAAACCATTTTTTATGATAAAACGCCAAACGCTTTTCACGTGAAAAAAAATATAAATAAAAAGAGACCTGAAGACATTTATTAATATCATTAATAGAACTGTCAAAATAAATAAACACGCGTGCAGAAAATCCTCTTTTACTCCTACATAAATTATAATAATGCAGAAAAAACAGAAGTCAAATTTAAAAGAAAAAAAAAAAAGAAAACGGAGCGAGTGAGAAATACGGGAGGTAAAAGCGCGTGAAACTATTTCTTGTTTTGGTAATACCTGAACGGCCATGCATGCCGAGTCCCTCCTACACTCACTCTCACATTTCCTCATATCATCAATCATCTTGAATCTTGATTCGCTCTCACATCACAAACTCCAATTCTCTCTTTCTCTCCAATTCTCTCTCTCTTTTCCATTCCTCCCAAAAACGCGCTTCATCAATGGCGGTTTCTCCGTCCGTCGCTACTACTCCGGCTTCTCTTTACGTCGGCGATCTTCATCCCGATGTCTCCGACGCTCAGCTTCGTGAAGCGTTCTCCGATTTCAATACTCTCGCTTCCGTTCGCGTTTGCAGAGACTCTTCCACCGGAAAGTCACTCTGTTATGGCTACGTCAACTTCCTCTCTCCTCAAGACGGTAATCAGTAACTACGTTCATCGTTTTATTACTTTCTTTAGGTTTTCTAAATTCTAATCATGCCTCTGTTATCGTTTCTTGAATTTTTTTAATAATGATTATAGTGATGATATTGATGATTCTTGTTGTTCGGTGCTTTATTTTCTTTGAATTATGAGATCTTGTTTTCAATTGCATTCTTTAATTAGCGTTTTCTTTGATTACTGATTAAATAAACGGAAAGATTTAAAATCGGTTTCATCGCTTTGTGTTGTGATAAATATATGAATGATAAAGAGAGATAAATGTAATGATCAAGATCTGAGTGTGCTTACTCTGTTAATGTTAATTAATGATCTGATTTGGTTTTTGTTATGAAGCAATTCGTGCGATTGAGCTGAAGAATCATTCTATCTTGAATGGAAAAGCGATAAGGGTCATGTGGTCGCGTCGTGATCCTGATGCAAGGAAAAGTAGCATAGGCAATGTGTTTGTTAAGGTATCTACCGCTCTTTGATTTGAAATAGTTAAACATGTGCTTGGTGTTTGTTATTGTTTCTGAAAGAGGTTTTTTGGTGTCATGGCAGAACTTAGCTGAATCAATAGATAATTCTGGATTAGAATATATGTTTAAAAAGTATGGGAATATTTTGTCGAGCAAAGTTGTCATGTCTGAGGATGGGAAGAGCAAAGGATATGGCTTTGTTCAATTTGAAACAGAGGAATCTGCAAATACTGCTATTGAGAAGCTGAATGGCTCTACTATCCATGATAAGCAGATGTAAGTAAAATTATGCATTGTTTTGTGGTAACTTTTTCATCTTCAATGTATATTCATGCTTTGAGTTATATATCTTGGGTGGTTTACAGTTAATAGCTGTATTCAGTTTCTGTGCTCCTATTATTTCTTGAGATTGATTTGATCTGATTATATAAATTCTTGTCACAGATATGTTGGGAAGTTTGTCAAGAAAAGTGACCGTGTAATGTCTGGCCCTGATGCTAGATATACAAACCTGTACATGAAGAATTTGGACTTAGATATTACAGAAACACTTCTGCAGGAAAAGTTTTCCTCTTTTGGGAAAATCATTAGCTTGGCTGTTGCAAAGAACAGCAATGGGATGTCAAAGGGTTTTGGCTTTGTGAACTTCGATAAACCAGATGATGCTAAAAGGGCAATGGAAGCGATGAATGGATTGCAACTTGGTAGTTATTTATTCTATTACTCTTTAGGTTTTAGGCTTGGGAAGGTTGAAATTTCTCGATATTGATCCTGTATATTATCGGTTATGATTTGTATCAACAGGTTCAAAGATTCTGTATGTATCCAGGGCACAGAAGAAGGCTGAGCGTGAGCAGATCTTGCATCAGCAATTCGAAGAGAAACGAAAGGAGCAAGTCTTGAAATATAAGGCAACTTTCTTACAACTATCATATATATAATCAGCCATTTTTCTCTTCAGTTGTCTTAGAGTATCATCATTTAACTTCCAGGGCTCAAACATTTATGTGAAGAATATAGATGACACTGTAAGTGATGAAGGACTGCGGGATCATTTTTGTGCATGCGGTACTATAACTTCTGCAAAAGTTATGCGAGATGACAAAGGGATAAGCAAAGGATTTGGTTTTGTATGCTTTTCCACTCCTGAGGAAGCAAATAAAGCTGTGAACACTTTTCATGGTAAGTGAGTTAAGTTGTCGATGGGATGTGTTCCTACATGATACATGTTTCAGAGTAGTTAAGTTGTCTGGTGGTGATATGAAATAGGAAAACAAATGCATGATGTTAGTTCCAATAAAAGAATGTAAGAACTGCATGCTATATTTATTGGGAACAATTTGAGAGATTAGATATAGATTCATCATGCATCTTTCCATCAAGTGAATATCGAAAGTGTCAAAGCTTATAGTTCTTTGTTTCTATTCATTCTATAGGATTTAATAGTTACTATGAAAGATTAACAGAACTTTCAGTATCTTATCCTGTATCATTACTAGGGTTCCATCCCATTCTATAACTGCAAGAATTCTAGCCTAGTCCTTTTCAAGGTTTTTTTTTGTAATTTTGTTTCATTTTTCTATGTGTGTGTGACTATGTATGTATGTTTTTTGGCTGGATGTTGTTGAAGGTTCCTTTGTGTACATTTTACTGTGTTCTTGGGTTGATTTTAGACAATTGAATTCTTCTTTAATTGAACTGAAGATAATGCCACGACTATCCATTGGGTTTATGGGATAAGCCTCCTGAAAAGATTTTGTTAATTTTACAAGTATAAATCAACTCTTGATTTAATCTAAAGCACATTGTGATCTTAACTTACTTAAATTGCAGGGTGAATATATCTTTATCTGCATCTTTTAACAAGATCATTTTAAAGGAGCTTTTTCCAGGTTTATGATATGAGACACGGTTAACTTTATATGTTAATGAAAATAAAGGATACTCGATAAATCTTAAAATAGACTTTGTCTTCATATTACTTTTTGTATACTAGTTTGGAACTGAAGATCTTGCAAATTTTCATATCTTCCTCTTTAAAGCTTTTTTATTTGAAGGCTTATAATACTGTTATGTAAATTTTCATATCTTCCTCTTTAAAGCTTTTTTATTTGAAGGCTTATAATACTGTTATGTAAATGACATTTACATCTTACACCATTTTATCTGCAGGATTCATGTTCCATGGTAAACCCCTATATGTTGCTCTTGCTCAGAAGAAAGAGGTCAGACAGGTACAGTTACAGCTCCAGTACGCACCGCAAACTGCTGGACTAGCTGGGCCATCAACTGCCATTGTCCCTCGGGGATATCCTCCTTTCTACTACACAGCTACTGGTGTTGTTTCACATCCTCTTCCTCGGGCTGGGCTAATGTATCAGCCTATGTCATTGAGACCAGGATTGAGGGCTAATGGCTCTGCACCTCCTGCTAGATCATTCCAACAGTCACCTGCACCTGTTGTAAGTAACAACTTTGTTAGAAACAGTATTTCATTCAGTTTTTTTGCGATTTTTCATTGAGGATTTAGGGAAAATGAAATAGGGAATTTGAGGAAAAAAACTTACCATGGAGAAACTAACTGGCAACATCCATTTTATTTGGAGAAACTGCTACTGTTTCAATTGGAGTTTAACGAGTCATTTGTATCAATGCTTTTCATTCACAGGTTTCTAACAATACTAGGCAGCATAGGCAAAATAGGGGCAGGATGAATGGCCATGCAGTATCACAGGGAAAGACTCACGATGGTACATTTATGCCACAATTACAGCAGGCTTCTCAGTCAGCGATATCTTCAAGAGAGTCATGTACTCAGCAGGTTTTTTTTCTCTTTCCCTCCTTTTCACTAATAGAACATGATTATAATATGTTACAAAAAATTTATGTAGTAGTAAATGCTTATGCATTTCACATTCTCTACACAACTATCAGGTCTCACGGCACACCAGAGCTACTTGTTTTTCTGAACAAGACTTTATAATGCCCTAAAAATAATTTGCAACTGCACTTGAATCTAGGACTTGAAAATTCTGTTGTCTTGGATATAAAATAGTAAAGATGTTTGGATTTTTATTTCAAAACTGGTGCTTTAATCCCTTTCTATACACTTGTTTCATACATACTAGTTCTGTTTTCTCAAGTTCATATTCATTGCAGAAAACCAGACAGGCAAAGTATGTACCTAGTGGACGCCCCCAGGAGATGGAAAAAGGATCTGGATTCATATCTGGTGGTTCAAACTCTGGTAGAGGCTCACAAGTATCAGAAATGCTGCATCTCATGGTTGCTAATGCTACTCCAGAGCAGCAGAAAGAGATACTTGGTGAGCATCTATACATGCTTGTCCAGAAAATCAAGGTATAACTACTCACTATTCTTTTTTGCTTGGGTATTTAAGATTGGGCTTTTGAAGGCTTAGAGTGTATTCACTAAGCTACATTGAACAGCCTAACCTGGCAGCAAAGATTACTGGCATGCTATTGGAGATGGACAGTGCTAAACTGCTGGTTCTCATGGAATCACCAGAGTCTCTTTCTGCCAAGGTGGAAGAAGCTTTCCAGCTGCTGAAGAACTCTAAAGCTAAAGTTTCTGGACTGGATGTACTTCATTCGAATTTCCTTTCATCTGAGGTTGCAGTGAACTGAAGACTTTAAGCTCCAGGAATGCAAAAATTGATACATGAGTTTTGACATACATGTTTCTTCATGAAAAGAACTTTTAGTTTTATGTTTTCCTACTTTAGGGCTGACAAGAATTTGCAGAAATAGTAAGATTTAGGGTCACAACTTTGTTTTGAATGGATTAACTTCAATGAATTTTAGCTCAATATTTTCATTTTTCATTAATGTGCCATAGCACAAGCAGGGTACTTTCTGCTATACACATGCACAAATTTCTGAATTTATTCAAGTTGGGTCATGTATAGATTTACATAAAGGGGGTAAAACTCTCTTATTAGTACCTACATTCTGTATTCACAACTTGACGGTTATTTACTTAAATTTTTTAGGTAGTCAAACCACATTTATCTGAGTTGTTCAATTCAATTAGAAAATTGAGTTGAACTGAACTAGACCATAACATAAGTTTAGAAGGACCGAAATGCACCATTATTGTTATTTTAGAATTGACCTGAATTGAAGTAATGGTTCGGAGCCGATTCTTAATTCTGAAACAACCTGTATTGAAGTAATGGTTCGGAGGTCGATTCTTAATTCTGAACCAAATTGAACCAATATTATTAAGCAATTTTTTTGAGTGAAACTGTTATGTGTGAACCAAACTTAATACTTTTTTCTAAAGTTTTTTAAATGGAAAAAACCTTTTATAAACCATTAATTTAACCTTTTTTTATATTATATTTATAGACAAATTATCCAGCTATCAAATAACTTCAATTCAAATTAAGATGGACTTTAAACCAATACAATAGAGGAAAATTATTGATTTGAATTATCATGTCTTAAAAAAAAACTCCAATGAACAGTAAAATAAGTAATCACTAGAATAAAGACATTTGATTAAAAATATAATGAGTACACCAACAAGAAATTGAATCATCTCATACAATACAAGACAATAACAACTCCTTTCGTCCCGACAATATGACGTGTGTTTTAATTTGATTCTTGAATTATTTTTTTAGGAAATACTTCTTTAATATTAAAGTTATTTTAGTTTTAGTCCTAAAGAGAAACCGTTTAAAAAAAAATCGGAAAAAATCCCGTAGATTTTCCGATAAATTTTAATTTTAAGACTAAAACCAAAAAGATTTAATATTTAGGATTATTTTTAAAAAAAAATTAAAAATCAAATTAAAAAACTCGTCAACTTATATAGACCAAATTTGCCAACTTTAAAATATCAACTATATACTTTGTCAATCTTCTCAGCTTTGATATTTGACAATCGAGTATGCTTTAGCTATTGCATTTCTTCCGACATTGGGGTGATCAAATGGGGACTTGGAGTATTAGAAATTTTATCTTTCTAGTTTAAGAGACATTTGATGTGATGAGGACTTCAATAACATATCTTAAAAGAGCACGTCCATAGCATGCACACTATCAATATCTTTGATTTTTGTGGAATTTGTGTTTGAAACTCTAAAATCAAACATCTGTATACTCTACCACCAGAATAGATTTCTAACCAATAAAGTTTCAAGTAGGTTTAAATTTAGATCTTTAACCAACAAAAATTTCAGAAGATTATGATTTTAGTGTGAGAATTGAGAATTTGAGATAAGTTAAGTGTTAAATTTTAAAATGTGCAGTTCAGTTTAGTTATTCATAATTCAATTTAAGTTCGAGATTATGGTTGAGTCAATGATTCGGTTCACAGACTATTATAATAACTTAAGGTGGAGGATGCTCGAGGATATGTCGTTAATTTGGCTTTGTTAAGTAAGTGGACCCCAACTGACTCGCCATGTTATGATCGTTAGAGAATTCGACTGGAAAATTGAAACGCTCCCGCACATAACTCTTGGCGTCATGGGTGATCCCTCGAGGTCCACAGTGTCTTCTTCGTCAAAGTCTATGTTCACATCGAGTCAAACGTCTTTACTTTTTTGACCCTAAATCGAAGATGAAGTCTGTACGAAGAAGTCGGACTTGATGGTCTTTAGAGGCCTAGGAGACATAATAATTATCCCTTTAGCTGGTGTCTTTTTTCCCTTGATCAACAAGTCGTCAAAGTTATTCTTGAGGTAATTGGACCACTTCTCGCCCCGCTCAGCTTTCTTCCTAGCATGATGAGTCTTCCTCTCAGCAACACTCATTAGATTCATCCTCCCTACAAACAAAGAAAGTTATTTAGGCAAAGAAAGCATTCCAACTACAATGCCAAGATAAACATCAAACTTACGCAAATAATCTTCAATCTTTGATTGTACTCCACCTTTCTATGGAGCTCATAATATAGAACTCCTTTAAAATCTCGATAACCTCCATCTTTATTTTGCTCAAAAGTCATTTATTGGCACATGGTTATTCGTCCAATATAGAGGAAATCAATTTTCATTATTCTCCTTAAACATCGTCATAGAACAGTTTTTTAACCCTTGTACTCTCCTAGACATATCTTTCAAGTTCTTGTAGTTGTTTGAACCAAGAGTGGAAAGAAACCTCTCAGGTAGGGCGCCTAGGGTCACCCAGTTGCCCTTGCTCACTATCTTAGTGCCACAAAATGAAAAGAAGATTCCTACCATAAGCGTAACTTTTGAGTGACTTAAGATGTTCTCAAAAGCCCTGATGAAGGCTTATCCGTTTGGCAATAATTGAGAGGGGTGACACTAATGGTCTTAAGGACCTCAAACTCAGACACTGTGAACAAAATTATCACCCTGCATGTCATAAATGACAGGGATATGCATATAGAAGAACTCGTCTTTGGATTCAGAATGACTCGCCATGTTAATCCTCTCCTCTTTGGAATAGGGTTATAATATAACATCTTCTTCATCGCCTAAGAAAAACAAGTTTATGTTCTTGCAAAAGGATTTCACCTTCTTCCAATTGTATAAAAGATTTCAAAATATTTAACTCTAAAAAATTTCAAAGAATTTACCTCCATCAGTAATGGTGTTTGTCCTCGTAAAAAATAGGGTAAAATAGGATCACTATTGATACTAGAACTGAAACTACTATTATAACTATCAAACATTCCTAATTATACAAATCTATAATCCATCGTCCCATGCAACCGTCTCATATTATCTATACAATATCTTCACATCTCCACAAATCCCCCGCAAGTATAAGGTTATATAACATTGTTATTTTCTTTTAATTCTCCAATAATCGTCATCCCTGGAAAAAGAGAAAATAAATGAGAATGAAAAGTTTAATATCTAAGTGTTTGAGTTGGTGATGATGGTGGATTGACGATAGTAGAGTTGAACTTGAAGAATAAGAGTTCCTCTGAGGAATATAGAATACGCGTGAAAAGAAAAATGAGAAAAACGATCAATATTCATTCATATATCAGGTCAGATACCTATATCATGTAGGTCATCATTATAATGAGGTAAGGCTAATGTTTGCTAGTGGTTGGCAGAGCATCTACGACCCATGTTAAACACATGCAATTTAATCAATGATTCATAAAATATGCATCTTCCCAAGACAAACTCATCGTAAGAAAGTATTAAATGCCTGACATGGTTCCAATGCTTGAGGGACTCTCCCCTAAGCCTTGCTTGAGGAGCTCGCCTCAATCACACTTGAGGGACTCACCCCAATCACACTTAAGAGAACTCACGCCAAACCTCGCTTAGGGGATTATCCCTAATAACACTTTAGATACACACCTCAAGCCTCTCTTAAGGTATTCACTTTAATTACACTTGAGGTACTCACCATAATCAAGGGACTTGCTTCTCCAGTTCTTGTCCAGAAAAAAATTGTCTTTTACCTAGCTTTAATCACCCCGCCTTCCAGGGCATTGTGCCTGAGGGAATGTGGACTATGATAACTTTAATTAGGCACTGGAATAGACTAACCCATAACCCAATCGTCCCAAGAATGATGTATGAGGTCAAAGGATAAGTTAGGTCGGCGTGATGTGGTGGTTCATGATCGCCTGATTCGAACCACTCCATTTGGGTAGGGACGCGCAGCTCATACCAGAGTTATTAAGTGATAATGCTCTTAGTACATGACAAACCACATGCCCTCGTGAAATATGTGTTATTTTCATTTCTCCAAGAAAGAAACTATTCCTCATTGATATGAGGAAGAATGAGTCTTCCTATGGCCACGTCTTAGCCAATTAACTAGGATGAAATTGGTTTTTCACCAACAACTTGGCCCATGGATTGTGGATATAAATATCTCAACCTCTAGAATTATGATATATCATCCAATATTCAGATATTTAGCAAACCTAAAAATCATCTTGTACTCCACATGCGAGAAGGGTTCACCTCAATGTATTTATAACAAGTACAAATACTATTTAAAATAAAAAATTCATAAATAGTTTTAAAAGTAATTTTTATTAAAGGAATATAACAACACACTTACATTTATAATCAATAAAAATCAATTATATAGTAGTTAAAATAATTATAAAATAGGTGTATTTGGCTATTTAATAAATTTCAATTGAATATGTATAATTCATTTATATCGAAAGAGTATCACCAGTAAAATCTTTAAGTTTTTTATTGGTTTGAGAGAAGTAACATAGAGAGAGAATTAAAGAAGAGAGGAGTATAAGAGATATGAAACATCCCTCTTAATTGGTATAAAGAAATGTTGGAAAGAGGGAACAAAACTTGGTGGAACCCGCACTTTTTCATTTCTCCTCTAACATGAGAAGAAAACAAGAAGAGTGATTTTTTATCATTTCTCCAATTAACCTTATGTACTATAATAATTTTATTGGGCCATAAAATACATCCCATGGTAAAAAAATGAGCCAAGTGCAACAATGTTGGACTTGGCCTCCAGATTAGGCCTAAAGCTAGGCCGGAACGCCCGATCTGATACACATGATCCATTTTTCTTATAAAATGTGGAATATGAGGTGTCCAAGTAAAATCACTTAAAGAAGATCTTTTATCCCACAATTTGAGGGAGAATGAGCCTTCCACTACTCCTAATATGATCATGGAAGGACGAAAACTGTCTCTTGAATTTCTAGTGCATGGCCAAAAGGTGTTTTATAAATACCTAATCCATGGTTGAGAAAGGATCTCAAATCTTCTATTACTCCTAATATGATCATTGAAGGATGGAAGCTACCTCTTGAATTTCTAGTGCATGCCCAAAACGTGTTCTATAAATACCTATCCCATGGTTGAGAAAGGATCTCAAATCTCAAACGCAAAAACCATATACTGATATCTCCACAGCTATATGTGGGCGAGATGCCCCCACACTTAATAAATCTAAAACCCTAAGACAACCCTATAATAAGGAGTTTTTCTCATTGAAATTTTTTAGCAAGTGCAATTGACACACACCAGAAAGCCTCGGTAAAACTAATATAGGGTACACTTTCTCTTTTATTCAGTCACTTTAATCACCTTTTTTACAATGGTAACACAATGAGGCACCATAATTATCAATAACAACGAAAACAGCGACAACACCCTAAGAGAGATGCGGGGCACTATAGAGGAATTGCTTTGCTCGAAACAAGTATTATGTTTTATATTCTTTCTTTTCCTTAAGTCATCATGTTTAAGTTTAAATTATACGTATGTTCTCAAGCATGCCGTTTTATTTACTAGTATTGATATGAAATTCAATACCATTTAAAAAAATAGCTTTAATATCTTATTTATTTATAACTTATAATTTAGTCACCATTAAGAAAAAATCTCGGAATGATTTTTTATTTTCGACAGTCATAATATACAATATTGATAAATTTATGTATGATTTTGTTTCAATGAAGAAATTATTTTTCATATGGTGACATACTGTTAGGTGGGAATTTCGGCATCAAGTTGGAAGTGATAAACTAAGGAAAGAGAATGTTCTTTGTAGTTATCTGGAATTTCGACACTGAGCATTATTAACATGAGGAGGTGTCGAAGTCTGCATTCTGTAGGGGAAGGCAAATGTGAAACTTAGGAATAATCTCAAGTTCAAAATATCACTTCGATATAATTTCACTTTGACATATATTTGAATTTGAATGATAGAAGTGTAACTGTATCTCATTCTTATCCATTTTTTATGGAAAAGACGCGTGGAATGTTTTCCTGAAACGCAGACATGCCGAGTGTAACGTGTCAGTGCCTAGGAGAAGATTCGTTGGAGACAGTTATTTCAATTTAGTATAAATAGACGTCCTGATGTTAGGATTAGTGTGTTCAAATTATTGTACAATCAATCAATCATATATACTCAAAGTATCCAATGTGTAGAGAAAAGGATACAATTGAGAATGTATGTTTGACAACACCATTATATTTATATCAATCAAAGTTTATTTACATCTTTAGTTCATCAATTATTCTTCATTACCAGTTATTTATCAAACATTACTTTATTTTTTACTTGCATTTCTACCATTTATCTTCTTAAGAACACTTTAAGTAAACATTCTTCCTTCAAGGATACTGTCGAAGTGTCTATCTTTTATATACGATATTTAGAACAAAAATACATGTCCTAGGATCAATCTGATTGATCCTGTGAGTAACCAAAGTTTCTGTAATTTGGAAGATCAACAGTTGTTTACCAATTCTCACAGTAAACAAATTGGCACACCCAGTGGGAGTTGTGCTTTGTTTTTAAAATAAAATCTTTACTTGTTCTTCATTTTCCCAATATCTCTTTGTATAACTTTGTTGCATGTTATTGAGAAATGGTAAAATAGCAACAACCAACGAAGATAGACCAAGAGAGTACACAAGGAGAATGGTGAATCCACCAAATAATCAGAATCCTCTGGATAATAATGGAGAACCACCCCCTACTTCGGCGCCAGGGGGAAGTACGGTTGCGGCGTCTGCTGCTGAACTAGTATCATCCACGGAAAATTCGACGCCTGCGCGTTCGAGGACCCATAGTGGGCCTATTTTCTTATGTGGGGCCACAAGTCCCATCATCAAATCTTTTAGGAACGCAGGGTCCACCAGGGACCCCTCCTCCAAGGGTAAATCAAATTTTTAGGCCTTATGTGAGTGGCTTTTCGATGCCAGCGAATGGTCACGAACAACCCTTTGGCATGCCAACTACGATGATGGCGAATTTACATGATTCGACATCGATATATGCCGATCCACTGGAGAATATATCTTCTCCATTACAAGGATCAGGGTCTGTGTAGCGGGGTATTCGTTACCTTTAGATTTATTGACTAAATCAAAAGTAAACCATACAAGTCGAGTCGCCACCACACTTCTATTTGTCCAAAGGAAAGGTTAGAAAGCGAACAAAAACCGAGAAGTTTTATTGAATCAAAAACTAATAAAAATGTCAGAGATCTGGGTAAGGGGGTTGGTTATGCAATGGGAAGGTTTTAAGCACCCAAAACATCCTAGGTACTCCTAGGGAGCCCTTTTCATACTTGTTGTAAGGTTGGTATTTTGTGAAAATTATTTGTGCAAACATGATTGGGGAGATGAGAAGAGAATATACAAGTTATTTACAATTTTGTGTTTGAATGGATAAACCCATTGCCTACGTACCATCTTAAAAAAGATTAGGATCAAAACCTCGTAGTTCGGGGTAAAAATCTCAAAACAAGTTGGTGAATTGATTGGTCCAAAAGCCTTAAGGTCTTTTATTATCCAAGGGAGAAAACTCAACCTAAAACCACAAATCCACCATGTGAGGATAGCTTCAACATGCTAGTGAATGGTTAACTCTATAATAAGCATGGAAGATTGTCCATCACTAAGGATATAGGTGAGTATTATATCTACCTCAAGGATAACTCAAACCTAATAGCTAATGGTTATGAAAAAGTTTTTGATAAGAAAGTGGTCATTGAAACCACAAAACATTTGAATGGGTTATATTTACCAATGAGAAGTATTTACAAAATATGGTCAAAGTTGACTTAAAGATTTAATTCAAAATAAGTGTTATGAAAAGAAAGTTTGAAAATCAAAAGCATAATGCTTAGGTTTCTAATGTTTGAAAAGAAGTGTTAATGTTTGCACAAAAGTTTTGGCTTGGGTTAGAGTGAAGGGAAGAAGAAGAATGGCTAAGTCCTAATCATACAAGAGATGAAGGAGAAGAAAAAAGACCACAAATGGAGTTCCCTTCTTGAGATCATATTGATGATCCAAATAGCTCCCATCCTTTGGAATAAGCAAGCAAATAAGTATGTACTCAAGCAATCAATCAATCAAGCAAGCTCTTAGAAATCCTCCAATGGCTCTTAGATCTCTCTCTTTAGAAGCTCATGACAATGGTTCTTCACTTTGGCTCAAATTGGAATCCCTAGCACAAGAATACACACATCAAAAAGTTCTATAAAGCAAACAAAGAATGGACAAGAAGGAGTTTAGAGAATAGGTCCTTTCAATTCCTCTTCAACATTAAGCATTCTAAAGGCAGGAGGCCTAGTTGCTCTTTGACTTTTATAGCACTCTAAAGGCCTAAGGCCTAGTTGCTCTTTGACTCCATTTTTGCATAGGGAATGTCCTAAAGTCTAAGTCCTTTTGTCCATTTGCAATTGGTTCACCACAAGCACAAAAGTATATACATAATTATGTGCTCAAGTGAGCAAAAGGCAAATTGCATTAACATAAACATGTGCTCAAATGAGCAAAGGGCAAAAGCAAATGAATAATATGTACAAGAATAGTAAATTGCATAAATGTAAATTGCAAGAATTAAATGTTAATGGTTAATGGTTAGTATTAGTGTGCCATAAGGCAATTTAGCGCTATGTTAAGCAATCGTAAGTGGACTAATGTAGTAGTCACACCTATCTGAGGCCGGTCAATAAAAATATATGCAACAACACAAGTTAGAGATCTTGATTAGTGAATCAAGCTCCTACAACTTGCCATGCCAAAAGAAGAAGAGAAGTGATCTTGTATTGATTTAGGTTCTTTGCTTGATTAGGAAGAAACCTATCCTTAATGCAAAGCCATTCACTTGATCCATGATCAAGTTGAATTAGATTTGAATCAAGGAAGGTTAAACCTCCCATGTATCAAGGCTAACCACCAATCTTTAACTCATTGATCAAAAAAGAAAAAGAAGAAGAAGAAGAAGAAGAAGAAGAAGAAGAAGATGAAGAATAATAAAGTGCATGAATGTAAATCAAATGAGGTAACCAACATACATTGACCAAAGATATATGAAATCAAGGTCAAACATTAGTAAACAGAAGCAAAATGAAGATTAGGAGTCATGAAACAAATAAAATATTTATGGTATTTTTCAAAAGTAAAATAATACTTGAATTAAAATAATAAAGAAAGGTCAAACTTCAAATTCACTTCAAATCAACTTTGAAAAGTCCAAGTGAATTATCCTAAGTTCAACAAGGTCAAACAAAGTTTGACAAAAAAATTCAGCATTTTTAGAAGTCAGAAACTATTTTTAATCAATTAAAATGCATAAAAAATAAACTAATTGAATTAAAATCTCAAATAAATCTCAAATCAGTTAATAAATTGATGAGAATATTTTTCATAGATCTATCATCATTCAAAGAGGTTGGAAAAATATTTTTGTATTTTTTGAATATCAAAAACTATTTAAAATGAATTAAAAATAACCAGAAAAGAGAAAATTCATAAAAAATATCAAATGATAAAATAAAAAATATTAAAAATCATTTTTAGAAACTAGAAATTAAAAGAAGAAAAATGCAATTGGTCTCACATTTTTTGGACCAATAATGAAGGAGATATGATTTTTTGAAATGAAATGGAATTAAAGAAATAAAATGAAAATTGAAATCAGAAATTAAAAATGAGAAAAATCATGAGGCGTTGGATCAAGAGCTCATTAATTGAGCTGACGCATCAGACGGATCCTGAGCGCGCGTCCATCATACTCCCAAGTCAATGCATAACACCTTGCCATTAATAAAGTCATAACATGGAGTGACTCAGATCTAATCTAGAAACGAAATCGTGTGGTCATGATACCATCTGGTAACCAGACGGTGGTGTACACCACCGTCTTCTCCGGCAAGACTTCCGGCGCCGGCCAAAAGTTGCAGAGATCAAAACTTCACCAAATGCCACGATCCAGGTATCAAATGAAAGCTGGGGTGATGTACATCACCCCTGTGCCAACTAATTCTACTCTAGGCTTCCATGGAGAGAGGAATCAGAGCTTGAATTTTGTGGTGTTCAATTGAAACTTGATGTAATTTAAAAATTCAAAGCACAAAATAATTGCCTCTATTGAGAGGACTTCAGACAACTCAGCAAATGCAAGAAAGGAGCTATATACAAAGAGATTCGAAGAAAACAAGTTTGGATGTAAACCTCTAAAATGAAGAGCTTGGGAGCATGATTCCTTGATGCTTTTGCTTGTAGTGTAGTCTTAGGATCAAGGTGAGCAAGGCTTAGGAACTATAGATCTAGAAATCAATCAAGGAAATTGAAATTTAGATCTGAAATTTTTGAAAGAAAGAGAAAGTTCCTTTGAGTATGGTTATGGAGTGATTCGTGCAGCATAACAGGTGCCCTTAGGTTGTATAAATGTGAAGCATTGAGCACTTATTTATAGCAAATGGCGGCTGGTATGCATGATCAAAGCATGTGCATGGATGGAAAGGGCCTCCATGCATGGGCCTGTACAGGCGCATGGAGGGCCCAATTCCACTTGGAATTACAAGTTGATACCAAATAGAATCAAAATGGACGTGCAGAAGTAATGTGCTGAGCTCATGCAATGTGTTTTTAATGAGTTTCCAAAAATGCACCAAATTGTTCATCCCTTCGAAAATGGTATTTCCAAAAGTGAAACATAGCCTTATGGGTAATGGTTGGAAAGCTTTTGGCATGATGATCAATTGTCATGTTGACCAAAACTTCATTTGGAAATGGGAACTTGGTGAAAATTAATCATGAAGTCTAGGGTGCAAAACATGTACATGTGAAAATTTCAAAAATGGCCAAACTCCAAGCCCTTCTGTTTCAATGATGAAAGATCCAAATGACAAAACCTTCAACATCAAAGTTGTATATCTTTTCAAGAAAATCAATTTGGACTTAAAGTTTTCATCATTTTGATTTTTGATGAGAAAGTTATGGGCACTTGAAGTTGGACTTTTTCACATTTCAATGCCTTTGGTCCAAAGTGACCTATAATTTTTTGCATTATCACATGTATTTCTTTTAGGATTTTGAAAATTTGTTCAACATAAAAATTGAATTAGACATCTTAAAATTTCCAATTCATTTGATCCCACCTCAAAATCATGAAAAATGAGTCAGTTATGTCCTTGGGAAGTTGACCCAAAATTAGGGTTTAAGTCAAAATGACCTATAATGTTTTGAAATGGATGATGACCTTACAAGCTTCAAATCAATTTTTGATGAACATGAAAGTTGTTAATATGGTTCTTAAAAACATTTTTGATCTTGGGGTCATATCCATTTGACAAACAAATTAAAAGTTAGGTCTCAGTGTACTTCACAATAGTCAGATGAATTGACGGATCAACTTCTCAAGTCCACACCTCAAATCTTGATGAATTGATGATTGAGGATACTCAAATAAGCTCAAATATGCATGAAATGATGAATGGAAGAACTTACCTTGATTGTATTTGATCATGGGTTGAGGTTGCTTTATGAGCAAGGCATAGTTGATGCACAGATGAATTGGGGCTTCCTTGGGAAACAAGCTTCAAACCCTTTGGCTTGCTTTGATCAAAATGATGAATTGAGATACTTGGGAGGCATATTTGATGTATGAGAGCTTTGGGAACCATTTCCAAGCTTGCTTTCATCTTCACCTAGTCATATCAATGAGCATAGGGGCCTTTATGAGCCTTGGATCTTGTGACTGCTCAAGCTACAAACAAAAGGATGTTAGTGACATATTTTTGTGCTTTTGGTTAGTAAACAAAAGAAGAAAAGCAATAATATACAATTCAAGCATGCTTGGTGATCTCAAACCAACTCACAAGTGTTCCTACCCAAAGGTAAGGAGCCAAGATACTATGATCCTTGAGGCAAGATGCAAATGCAATGTTATGATGCCATGAGGGATCTTAGGGTCAAAATTGGGGTCTTACAGATGCCCCTATTTAAGGTCATTCTAGCCGGAGAAGTGAAGGTTAAAATCTTCGTCTCGACGGGGTAGAATGGGCTTAAATAATAACAAAGAGACGAATTTTGGTCCATAAGAGATCTCATGGTGCAAATGTATGTATGTAAAAGGTAACACTCTGTGGGGATATGTGTCCACAAAGGAAAAAGAAATCAGAAGAAACTGAAAATCCATATGAGTAATACACTAATAAATGGGACAGAGACTCTGGGAACTCACCGGGGAGTAAAGGGAATAAAAATGCGTGAGCAGGTCACGACTTAGAACTTGCTGAGAGACACGAGAGGGATTCCATGAAAATAAATCAATGGAGAGACTCGAGCTGACGCAAAGGTGCATGTATTGGGGAATATGCCAATACAACAAAACTATCCATAAAGGATACCTCGGATAAAAATCCGGACTCAGATGGGGAAAAATCCACCAAAGGGACTCAGTTGAGGAAGCAACAAACGAGGTATTACCGGCTACTGGGTAATAAGCTCAAGGAGACATGTGATCAAAACACCAGTATAAGAGTGGGAGAATAACATGCTCGGGGAGAACGAGTATCTAAGACCGGTATAAGGGTGAGAGATATCATCCATCCAAAACATCTGAGGAAGACCTAAGAAGGTAAAATTCAACTCAGGAAAACCTGACTCCACAGGGGACGAAAAGTCATAATAGGGAGCAAAAAGGAAGGAACACCAGGGATACCGGTTACTGGGCATATAATAGGTGACCAACCAAGCGTGAATTGGGGAATATTTCCAAAACACTCATCATCCAAAAGGAGGGCTGAAAAAGCAAACTCGACTTACAGGATGGACATCCGATTTCATAATGAAATACGAATCTTACTCGACTGGGGAAGAAAAAGACTTCGACTGAAGAGTGTATGAGATATATTATCTATTACCGTCAGAACGTAGATAACATACTCGCATGGAAGATTATCCACAACCAGTTACTGGGTTAATAAAGGATAAATCGACCGAAAAGAAAGGACATCGGGATACCGGCTACTGGGTATAAAATGATGACCAATCCAGAGGAGAAACAATCATTACCAAACAAGGGTAAATGAAAGATGACTTGTCGGGGATACATTGATAAAAGCAATGATCCGGGAGATATATCACCGGTTACTGAGTGATATACTCAAGAATGAAGGAATATTAATACCGAATATTGGATAAAGATAACCAATTAAAGAGGGGATTACATCTACCGGTTATTGGGTAGAAAACCACAGAAGAGAGTAACCGTCATTGGTTAGGATGGACAAAATCAAGGGTTAACTCTGCAAGGGGATAAAGTGAGGTTTACAACTACCGGTATGAGGGTAGAAAACCACAAAGATAAGACTTACAACTATCGGTTACTGGGTAGAAGGCCACAAACTCCGCCGGGGAAAAGATGGACAATTACTGGTTACTGAGTAATTATTCACCTAAACTACGGGGAAGTACATGGGAAATAACAAGAGTAGTCAGTCTAGGAACAAACTAGAGAGACATAATGAAACAAGGACTCAACCTAATGAGGATATAACTCAGGGGGAGTAATTCCATACCAATACATGTTTTGGGAGGAAACAGAAATGATAATCATCCACGAGGTCATAGCTCAATAGGGAATATGGAAAAAAGGGTAGACACTTCCGCCTATGGGGCTGACTCTATATGGAGAGATCAGACACAAACATCTGCTTGGGGAAATATGTATCACCAAATAACAGGAGACAACAACAAAGACATATGGCAAAGAATGCAACATGAATATATGAATGTTATAATTATGCATGTATATGCATGATTTATGTATGATGAATGCTGACAAACAGACATATCTAACACAAACAAGTCCAGGGATCAACGGACAAACATCCGGTGCTACATCTCGAAAGAGAAATCCAGGCCCACTGGAGGACATCCAATATGATAGGGCAACAAATATCAGGAAACAAAGATCTCTGCAGGGAGAGGAGAACCAATCACTCCGCTGGGGATGGAAAGATAAATATTTCAACACCCACTCTGCTCAGGAGGAATTAACAAACAGGCTCTGATCAGACAATCCCACTAGGGAAGCACCGCTGATAACTGAACTGGGTACTACCCGTAGGCGATCTACTGGGGATTAAAAGTGGGATTAACCCTGCTGAGGATGGTCGAGGAGCAAATCTGCCGGAGATCAAAGTAAACAAGTCCGCAGGGGAGAAGCTACAAATCCCATATTGAGAATTCCCCTTATGCCGGGGATTCCCTGCTCATAGCATATCAATTTATCAATTTAGAAGGGATTTTAGGTCTACCCAAACCCAGGGGTGACAACCATATAATTGATAACACAAATGCTCATTTCAGACTCTCTGGGGAATTAGAAGATTGAGGCCACACCCAAAACTCCAAACTTTCGGGGGATTTGGTGGGATGTACAACCTTCTTCTGTGCTCGCGGAGGAGACAAACTGAAAGATAAATGAAGAGGATACAGACATGCTAGGGATATGAACAAATGTCTTACCCTTTTGGAGACCATACTATCCTTGGGAGAGCACTGAAGATGTCCCAATTATCCTTTTTGTCATTGTGAATGTTCACTTTGTTAAAAAACAATTTATGAAAATTTATTTGTTTAAAACAATGATATTTATCAATTAAAACATGCAAAACATTTGTTGAATAGAAACAAATAAGAGTGCAAAAAATTGGATAAAGGCTCAAATTTATTTGATGGAATGGTAGTCTGCAAATGGCAAGACTCCATGGATCTTTACAAATTTGAAATTGGTGATATATATTGGAAACGGGCTACATTGAACATAACGACCATTTCTCTACCAACTCTGAATTCGATGTATTTGAGGCTTCTGTTGACGATGACTGAGCGAGATTCTTTGACAGAAGACGGCTGAAAAGCAAAGTCTTGTCAGGATGCAGTTACTTGCCAAATCCCTAATTTTTGCCTAGATTTCCCCAAGGTGAGGTACTCAATCTAGCGGGATATACATTTTTCTTTTATGTCTCTAACTTTTGCCTGGATCGCCCTTTCGGGTTTTCAATCCACCGAGACGCTCATTTTTGCCTAAGCCGCCCTTTCGGGTTTTCAACTTAGCGAGCTATTCTATTTTTATTTTAGGCGAAGTATTTCTTGACTGCATCTGCATTCACAGGACGAGTGAAATTCTCCCCATCCATAGTTGTAAGTATCAAAGCACCGCCTGAAAAGGCTCTCTTAACAATAAATGGACCTTCATAGTTTGGAGTCCACTTGCCCCTGGAATCGGGCGCGAAAGACAAGACTTTCTTGAGCACCAGGTCACCTTCTCGGAACACACGAGGTTTGACCTTCTTATCAAAGGCTTTCTTCATCCTCTGCTGATATAACTGACCATGGCACATGGCAGTCAATCTCTTCTCTTCTATCAGATTCAGTTGGTCATAACGACTCTGGACCCATTCAGCATCAGTCAACTTGGCTTCCATCAAGACTCTCACGGATGGGATCTCCACCTCTACTGGGAGCACAACCTCCATGCCATATACAAGGGAGAAAGGGGTTGTCCCTGTTGAAGTGCGGACATATGTACGGTATCCATGCAACGTAAATGGCAGCATCTCATGCCAATCTTTGTATGTAACAACCATCTTCTGGATAATCTTCTTGATGTTCTTATTAGCAGCCTCAACAGCCCCATTCATCTTGGGTCTATAAGGGGAAGAATTATGATGTGCAATCTTGAACTCGCTACACAGCTCTTTCATCATCTTGTTGTTCAAGTTAGATCCATTATCAGTAATGATCTTATCTGGCACACCATAACGGCATATGAGTTGATTCTTGATAAACTTCACAACCACCTGCCTGGTCACGTTTGCATATGATGCCGCTTCAACCCACTTGGTGAAGTAATCAATTGCTACGAGAATAAACCTGTGACCGTTGGACGCTTTCGGCTCTATCATGCCAATCATGTCGATTCCCCACATAGAGAAAGACCATGGTGATGAAATCATATTCAGAAGTGTCGGGGGAATATGAATCTTGTCCGCATAAATCTGACACTTATGACATTTCTTCACATATTTGCAGCAGTCAGACTCCATTGTCAGCCAATAGTAGCCTGCCCTCAACATCTTCCTTGCCATGGCATGTCCATTGGAATGAGTACCAAATGAACCCTCATGGACTTCAGTCATCAACATGTATGCTTCGTGTCTATCCACGCATCTGAGCAGAACCATGTCAAAATTCCTCTTATAAAGCACATCGCCATTGAGGTAGAAACTGCCAGATAATCTCCTCAAAGTCTTCTTATCTTTAACAGATGCCCCAGGCGGGTAAACCTGACTCTGAAGAAAATACTTGATATCATAATACCATGGCTTGTCATCTTGCACCTCCTCTACTGCAAATACATGAGTTGGTCTGTCCAAGCGCATCACGGTGATATTGGGAACTTCATTCCAGAGTCTCACCACGATCATCGAAGCAAGTGTAGCGAGTGCATCCGCCATCCGATTCTCATCTCGAGGAATATGATGGAAGTCAACCTCAATAAAGAACGTTGAAATTCTCCTCGCATAATCTCTATATGGGATGAGGCCAGACTGATTCGTCTCCCATTCACCCTTAATCTGATTAACAACAAGGGCTGAATCACCATAAATGTCAAGATACTTGATCCTAAGATCAATACACTCTTCCAATCCCATAATACAGGCCTCATACTCAGCCATATTATTCGTGCATTTGAAAGTTAGCCTTGCTGTAAAAGGAAAATGTGTGCCCTGAGGAGTAATAATCACTGCCCCAATACCATTTCAATATTGATTTACAGCGTCATCGAACACCATGCTCCAACGGGAACCAGGCTCTGGCCCTTCGTCGAGTGTAGGCTCATCGCAATCTTTCATTTTCAAATACGGAATCTCCTCATCTGGGAAGTCATACTGAACTGAATGATAATCCTCAATTGGTTGATGTGCCAAGTGGTCAGCCAAGATACTACCTTTAATAGCTTTATGAGCTCGATACTCAATATCATACTCAGACAACAGCATCTGCCAATGGGCAATCCTCCCAGTTAAAGCAGGCTTTTCAAAGATGTACTTGATTGGATCCATTTTGGATATCAACCAAGTCGTATGATTCAACATATACTGGCGTAAGCGCTTAGCAGCCCAAGCCAAATCACATCATGTTTTCTCAAGCATTGGGTATCGGGACTCGCAATCAGTGAACTTCTTACTCAGGTAGTAGATATCATATTCTTTCTTCCCTGATTCATCTTGCTGACCAAGGACACAACCCATTGAACCCTCAAGAACCGTTGGATACATAATTAAGGGTCTCCCTTCCACAGGCGGAGACAGAATCGGAGGCTCGGACAGATACTCTTTAATAGTGTCAAAGGCCTTCTCACAATCCTCGGTCCAATCATGACGCCGATCTTTCCGGAGGAGCTTGAATATCGGCGCACATGTGGCAGTCATGTGGGATATAAATCTGGAGATATAATTCAAGCGGCCAAGAAAACCTCGGACTTGCTTCTCAGTTTTGGGTGTAGGCATCTCTTGTATTGCTTTGACCTTGGCAGGATCAACCTCAATACCTCTTTCACTGACAATAAAGCCCAATAACTTGCCGGAACGGACTCCAAATGTACACTTGTTAGGATTCAGACGAAGTTTGTACTTCCTCAAACGCTGAAAAAGCTTCAACAAGTGCTCTACATGTTCAATTTCCGTTCTCGACTTTGCAATCATATCATCAACATACACCTCGATCTCCTTGTGCATCATATCATGAAACAAGGTAGTCATAGCTCGTTGATACGTGGCTCCGACATTCTTCAAACCGAAGGGCATCACTCGATAACAGAATGTTCCCCAAGGTGTGATGAATGTTGTCTTCTCCATATCCTCGGGTGCCATTTTAATTTGGTTATATCCGGAAAATCCGTCCATAAATGAGAAGACATTGAATTTAGATGTATTATGTACCAACATATCAATATGTGGTAGAGGAAAATCATCTTTCGGACTAGCTTTATTCAAGTCTCTATAGTCCACACACATTCGGACTTTTCCATCTTTCTTAGGCACGGGCACAATATTGGCCACCCATTGAGGATATGTAGAAGTCACCAGAAACCCCGCATTAATTTGCTTCCGAACTTCCTCTTTAATCTTCACTGCCATATCAGGATGAGTTCTTCTGAGCTTCTGCTTCACAGGCACGCACTCAGGCTTCAAAGGCAGGAAATGTTGCACGATATCAGTATCTAGACCAGGCATATCTTCATATGACCAGGCAAAGACGTCGACGTATTCTCGTAGCAACTCAATCAACCCCTTCTTTACGGATTCTTCCAGGAGTGCCCCAATCTTCACTTCTCGCACACAATCCTCAGACCCCAAGTTGACTGCTTCCAGATTCTCCAGATGTGGCTGAATGATCTTCTCTTCGTGCTCAAGTAGACGGGTAATCTCGTTAGGAATCTCTTCAACATCATCTTCTTCGGCCTCAAATAAAGGGAACTCAAAGTTGGGAAATGGTGTTGGATCATTATGTTCAATGGGTTTGATCAACCTGCATAATGATTTTGGATATAAAAGAGATTTTAGAATTCAAACAAGGCAAATCATTATGCAGATGAAAAGATTGATTTTATTCTATTTTTTAAGGTTTTATGGTGATCACAAATTTCATGCAAAAAAGCAAAAAGTGAAAAATAATTTGGAAAAACAAACATTTAACATGAATTTATTGAATGAAATATCATTGTATTTATCAGCCAACAATGTCATCACTCCTCCTTTTGGCATGAGAGAAGGGTTTTTAAACAAAATGAACATTACGTTGACTTATGGACAACTGTCGGAACATCCACAGCGACCCAATTATTGCAAACCCCTCTAGGGATGACAAAGTTGCCAGAATCTTCCTCTGCATCCTCTTCCACAATGGCAACAACTTCCTCGTCTTGGACGGTGTGGATGAATCCACCACTCTGAAACAGCCCACGCTTGTTGAAAACGCCAGAAGAATACCCTATGCCAGCCCGGGATTTATTGTCTTCTACCTTGATCATTTGTCCTAAACCAGTAGTTGTGCCATGCTCAATGGCCAACTTAGCATCATTGTAGGATGCAAATGAAGAAGTTCTTTTCTTAGAAGGTTCAGCAATAGATAAAGCCTAGAACGGCGTCCCAACTTCATCCTCAGCATCTATATAAGAAAAGGAAGAAAAATGGCTAACCAGGAGAGCCTTTTCTCCCCCTACCACCACCAGCTTTTTGTTCTTGACAAATTTCAATTTCTGGTGTAGGGTGGATGTCAGGGCGCCTGCCTCGTGAATCCATGGTTTTCCCAACAGACAACTATATGATGGGTGGATATCCATGACTTGAAAAGTGATCTGGAAATCACTTGGTCCAATCTTGACTGGGAGTTCAACCTCTCCAATCACCGTTTTGCGGGATCCATCAAAAGCTTTCACCACCACTCCACTCTGCCTCATGGGAGGCCCCTGATATGACAATCTAGCCAGAGTGGATTTTGGCAACACATTCAGTGATGATCCGGTGTCTACCAGCACATTAGACATGGCATCATCCTTGCAGCTCATAGATATGTGAAGTGCCAAATTGTGGTCTCTTCCCTCCTCGGGGAGATCAGCATCACAAAAACTCAGATTGTTACAAACGGTAATGTTTGCAACAATACTATCGAATTGTTCTATTGTGACATCATGATCTACATACGCCACATCCAACACCTTCTGCAGAGCTTCACGGTGTGGTTCTGAATTCATTAACAAAGATAGCACATAGATCTTTGATGGCGTTTGTAGAAGCTGATCTACAACGTTGTATTCACTCCTCTTGATGAGCCTCAGCATCTCATCACAGTCTTCTTTCATCGTGCCATTCTGGCCGGCAGAGACAGGAGTTCTTACAGCGGTGGCAGGTTTATTAGCAACAAGTGCCGAATTCAGAGCAATAACAGCATTTCCAACTGGGCGCACAACATAATCAACAACATCAGCCCTTCTGGTGTCAGCCTGGGGTTTCGGCGGAGCCGAGAAAACACGACCACTGCGGGTCAGGCCGCTGACATCAGCGATATTAACAACCGAGGTAGAGGGCAGGGGCACCTCCTTCCCATCTTCCAATGCCAAAACATTGTAACGATAGGGGACATCCTTATCAGAAGAATATGGCACAGGGCCAGCTGGTTTAATTATCAAAGAGGGAGAAGCCTTCTGTTTTCTGCCATCATATCGGATGACAACAGGCTCTGGGATCCGAAATACCAGAGATATCACATTGACTTCATCATCTACATCGCGATTCTGAAGTATTTCAATTACACCTTCATCCAACATTTCTTGGATGTCTTTACGGACTTGGCGACATCCCCTCTGATTGACAGTGCAGACACGGCATCTGTCATGGTCGTGCTCATAGTGATTGTATTCACACAACACTCTGTGCATCTCGACCAACGATTGTCGAATATGGCTGACATATTTGACCTTATATTTACCAGGGCAGCCCTGGACCATGTTGACAGCAGATTTCCCATGCTCGGGCAATGGGTTCTTCTTCACATTGGGACCTACGTGCTCGAAACACAAGATACCACTTCTCACAAGGTCTTGAACCTTAGTCTTCAGCGGGTAACAGTTTTCCACGTCATGTCCGGGGGCACCGGAATGATAAACACAATGTAGCTCGGGCTTATACCACCACTGAGGGTTGGTAGGTATAGCCGGTGGGTCGCGTGGAGTGATCAGTTTCCTCTCTATCAAAGAGGGATATAGCTCTGCGTAGGTCATAGGAATAGGATTAAAGGTGACCCTCTTCCTCTCATTACTGGTACTGGTCTAATTATTGTTTCGAGGCTGGTAGGCCTGCTGTTGAGGACGGTGATGTTGTTGTTGATATTGTTGATGTTGTTGTTGTTGGTTATTATTATGTTGATAGTGCTGATTTTCTCTGAAAACAGGTGCTATGTGAGCCACCTGATGCTGATTACCGGCGGGACGCACAGTCTTCCTCCTCACTGAGGGTCTTCTGGGTTTAGCATGGGAGGTCACAGCGTGTGCCTCACCATCTTTCTTCTTTCCAAACGCCCCATATCGTTTGGCAGAAGAGCCTTCTTCTCTAGTCAGACGCCCTTCCCTGACTCCTTCCTCCAAACGCATCCCCATGTTCACCATCTCGGTGAAATCAGAAAGAGCACTGGCAATCATCCACTCATAATAAAATAAGCTCAAGGTCTTCAGGAAGATCTTGGTCATTTCTTTCTCTTCTAGCGGAGGCACGATCTATGCAGCTAGCTCTCGCCACCACTGGGCGTACTCTTTGAAAGTTTCCTTGTCCTTCTGGGAGATGGCTCTCGATTGATCCCTATCGGGAGCCATATCCACGTTATACTTGTATTGCTTGACGAAAGCTTCACCAAGGTCATTGAAGGGCAGCACCGGACAGACTGTCCAAGCCCATATACCATCTCAGGGCAGCACCGGACAAACTGTCCTGGAAATAATGAATGAGGAGCTGATCATTGTCGGTCTGGGTCGACATCTTCCTCGCATACATAACCAGATGGCTGAGAGGGCAAGTATTTCCCTTGTACTTTTCAAAGTCAGGTACTTTGAACTTTACAGGGATTTTGACATTCGGAACTAGGCAGAGTTCAGCAGTAGACTTGCCAAAGAGGTCCTTTCCTCTAAGAGTTTTGAGTTCCTTGCGGAGCTCAAGAAACTGATCGTTCATTGCGTCCATCTTTTCATAAACGTCTGGGCCCTCAGACGGCTCAGAGTGGTAGATGGTGTCGTCTACTCTAGGCATAGTATGCACGATAGGAGGTGGAACGGCGAGGACCGGGCTAGATGCCGGCAGAGAAGCGAACATGGGGGCAAGACTCTCAGGAACAAAGTTTGCGGGCATCCCCCAGGGAAACCCGGTTGGCATAGCAGTTGGCGCAAAGTGGGCACTGGCAGCAGGCACGGTTGAAGAGGTAATCTCAGAGATGACTGTCCTCTGGGGAGGAGTTGAAGGAGTTGGAGATGACTGGCTTTGGACGGCCATGAAAGACTCCATCAGGGCACTCAATCTGGCCACTTCCTCCTTGAGTTCATGGTTCTCTTGCTCTAGGTGATCCATCAGTCTTGAAGTGTTGGCTCGAGTGTAGTACCGGTGAGTCAGCTTGTCTTCAAAATAAATGAAGAACACAGAGTTAAACCATTGAACAAGAAGCCTGGAGCAAAACCTGCTTATGCACATGATGCATGCAATGCTTGTGCATATGATTTATTTTATTTACCAGAGGAACTTTAGAGTCCTATTTACAAATATTGAAATATTAATTATTTAGACATATATGGAAATATCATATCAATCATATCTAGAAAATATTTTTACACCAAAGAAGTACAGTCTTGGTAACCAAATTCAATACAAGAGAGAAGGAAAATGAACATCCTATGGAACCCTAGAAACAATCGTCTAAAGCTCTGAAGACTGGAAGATAAGCTGCACGAAGCCTCTTCACCTCCCTCTCATAGGCTGCCTCCATATCCGCCTTCTCTTTGGCGAGTCGATCATACTTCCTCTTCCAAAACTTGGAAGACTGAGGAAGAAGAGAAGTCACCACATCATCAGGCTCATCAATAACCTGGTACTCAAGAAACTCTATCAAAGCATCCTTCTCTCTAAGCTGTTGAAGCAACTCCTCTCGTTCACGGATCCAAGCACGTGAACGGTCTTCGTCTCTCAACTTCTCTACTCCTTCGTCGGGGAGGGTTGAAGGCCCAGCCACAACCAAAGGTGTAGGTCTCGGATACTTATAAGGCATAAGGTACTCAGAAGCTCTCCTCCTAACCCACGAGGTATAGGGTTCCAAAGCAATACAGTTCTTCGGACCAAGCTCTTTCCTTCCCTTCTTATGGATCTTGCGCCAAGCGCGAACCATCCTGCCCTTCAGGCCTTGGGGATCTTTACCCTCCTGAAAGAACACACCTTCTAACAGAATGTTATTAGGTTTATCCTTTAGGGGGAACCCAAGCTGACGACGTGCCAAAATAGGGTTGTAGTTAATCCCACCACATGTACCAAGAAGAGGCACATTGGAGAATTCACCACAAGAGTCGATAATCTGCACACCATCATATACACGGTTGTACTAAAAGATATCATCATTAGTGAGAGACATAAGCCTCGTAGACCACCGTAGACATCCTTTGTTCTCCTTGAAGGCGACCGTCTGCAGCAAGTGCGAAATAAACCACTTGTACAACAGAGGCAAACAACACACAATGGTACCACCACCCTTTGCATTCCTCATATGCAAAGAAAAGTAAGTGTCACCCAACAGAGTCGGAACGGGATTAAGAGTAGAGAAAATCCTAATGGCGTTCACATCCACAAACTTGTCGATGTTGGGGAATAACACTAGCCCATAGACGAGAAGTACAAATATGGCCTCAAAGGCGTCCTCACTCATGGCCTTCCCATACATAGTAGCTTGAGCAATGAGGAACTCAGAAGGGAGACCTTGAATTCCACCTTTGGTAGTCATATGAGCACCAACCAAAGATTCATCTATATGCAACAGATCAGCAATCTCTTGAGAAGTAGGAACCCTCTCTAAGCCACTGAACGACAACTGATCTAGGATAGGTATACCCACAAGATAAGCATACTCCTCAAGCGTGGGCAAAAGCTGGAAATCCGGAAATGTGAAGCAGCGGTACAAGGGATCATAGAACTGTACCGACACACTCATCAAACCTTCGTCCACTTGAGTAGCCAAAATAGATAGAAGCTTCCCATGACTAGCCTTGAAACCCAAGGGATCTAATACATAGGATGTCAAATTCCTTAGCTCTTTCAAGTCGGGTTGTCTGAAACTGTACTTCTTCGTATTCCTTCTTTGTTTGTCCATGTCTGAAAATTTGCAAATAGACCTCTTAAGTTCCTTGAAAATTTTCTCATTATTGATGATATGGATGCAAATGGGTGCATGAATGCATGGATGCAACAATCACACTCAAGGATCAAGCAAAGCACACCACACAAAGGTCATGGGATGGATCAAGTCATCCTTAATATCAATCATCCATTTTGGTGGATTATGGTTTACACCTTATCAACATCCAAGTTCCATTGATATTAAGGATACAAGAATGGATCAACCATGAATCAAGGGTTTGTTGCAAGTCACGAGCATGGAGTCTCGGTTAAGAACCACCCAAAGGGAGTGTACTAGGGTTTAAACCTGCCAAACATGTTCTACAAAAGGTTCCCATAGTCATCATCCCATCTTTCGGATATTATCGGATAAATGACTACTCGTATTCCAAAAATATTCTCAAGAGAGACTCTTATGAGTGTAGTATCACATAACAATCGTATCAAATCTTACACTTGAACGACCTTCGCACTACGTCCTAAAAATAAGCCAAGATGGGCTTGGTAGACTAAGGTCCTTGGCTTCTAAGGTCTATATTGGAAAGAGTAATGTCTAACCACGACTACTCGTGTGACACCATTGATCCCAACATGACCTCCACCAAGTGAATGGGCTTGCAAGTCAACTTGCTAAGGAATAACTCCACACAAGTCAACAAGACTATGCCATTCTCCTATCCAAAGTGCACTCGAGTTCGGGTATAGAACTCATCTCACAAAGATCACCAAGCACACAAGCAATTAATATATCAAGCAATTCAACCATTACATACAATACAGTAATCCCAAATTGCACAAAAATATGTCATAAAAAAATTAATATACAATACAATACAACAAAATGAAAAGTAGGCAAACCCCCTAGGCAAATATTACCCAGCAGAGTCGCCATTTTTCTTTAGCGGGGTATTCGTTACCTTTAGATTTATTGACTAAATCAAAAGTAAACCATACATGTCGAGTCGCCACCGCACTTCTATTTATCCAAAGGAAAGGTTAGAAAGCGAACAAAAACCAAGAAGTTTTATCGAATCAAAAACTAATAAAAATGTCAGAGATCTGGGTAAGAGGGTTGGTTATGCAATGGGAAGGTTTTAAGCACCCAAAACATCCTAGGTACTCCTAGGGAGCCCTTTTCATACTTGTTGTAAGGTTGGTATTTTGTGAAAATTATTTGTGCAAACATGATTGGGGAGATGAGAAGAGAATATACAAGTTATTTACAATTTTGTGTTTGAATGGATAAACACATTGCCTACGTACCATCTTAAAAAAGATTAGGATCAAAACCTCTTAGTTCGGGGTAAAAATCTCAAAACAAGTTGGTGAATTGATTGGTCCAAAAGCCTTAAGGTCTTTTGTTATCCAAGGGAGAAAACTCAACCTAAAACCACAAATCCACCATGTGAGGATAGCTTCAACATGCTAGTGAGGGGTTAACCCTATAATAAGCATGGAAGACTCATTGTCCATCACTAAGGATATAGGTGAGTATTATATCTACCTCAAGGATAACTCAAACCTAATAGCTAATGGTTATGAAAAAGTTTTTGATAAGAAAGTGGCCATTGAAACCACAAAACACTTGAATGGGTTATATTTACCAATGAGAAGTATTTACAAAATATGGTCAAAGTTGACTTAAAGATTCAATTCAAAATAAGTGTTATGAAAAGAAAGTTTGAAAATCAAAAGCATAATGCTTAGGTTTCTAATGTTTGAAAAGAAGTGTTAATGTTTGCACAAAAGTTTTGGCTTGGGTTAGAGTGGAGGGAAGAAGAAGAATGGCTAAGTCCTAATCATACAAGAGATGAAGGAGAAGAAAAAAGACCACAAATCAAGTTCCCTTCTTGAGATCATATTGATGATCCAAGTAGCTCCCATCCTTTGGAATAAGCAAGCAAATAAGTATGTACTCAAGCAATCAATCAATCAAGCAAGCTCTTAGAAATCCTCCAGTGGCTCTTAGATCTCTCTCTATAGAAGCTCGTGACAATGGTTCTTCACTTTGGCTCAAATTGGAATCCCTAGCACAAGAACACACATCAAAAAGTTCTATAAAGCAAACAAAGAATGGACAAGAAGGAGTTTAAAGAATAGGTCCTTTCAATTCCTCTTCAACATTAAGCATTCTAAAGGAAGGAGGCCTAGTTGCTTTTTGACTTTTATAGCACTCTAAAGGCCTAAGGCCTAGTTGCTCTTTGACTACATTTTTGCATAGGGAAGGTCCTAAAGTCTAAGTCCTTTTGTCCATTTGCAATTGGTTCACCACAATCAAAACAAAACACAAGCACAAAAGTATATACACAATTATGTGCTCAAGTGAGTAAAAGGCAAATTGCATTAACATAAACATGTGCTCAAATGAGCAAAGGGCAAAAACAAATGAATAATATGTACAAGAATAGTAAATTGCATAAATATAAATTGCAAGAATTAAATGTTAATGGTTAATGGTTAGTATTAGTGTGCCATAAGGCAATTTAGCGCTATGTTAAGCAATCATAAGTGGACTAATGTAGTAGTCACACCTATCTGAGGCCGGTCAATAAAAATATATGCAACAACACAAGTTAGAGATCTTGATTAGTGAATCAAGCTCCTACAACTTGCCATGCCAAAAGAAGAAGAGAAGTGATCTTGTATTGATTTAGGTTCTTTGTTTCATTAGGAAGCAACCTATCCTTAATGCAAAGCCATTCACTTGATCCATGATCAAGTTGAATTAGATTTGAATCAAGGAAGGTTAAACCTCCCATGTATCAAGGCTAACCACCAATCTTTAACTCATTGATCAAAAAAGAAGAAGAAGAAGAAGAAGAAGAAGATGAAGAATAATAAAGTGCATTAATGGAAATCAAAGGAGGTAACCAACATACATTGACCAAAGATATATGAAATCAAGGTCAAACATTAGTAAACAGAAGCAAAATGAAGATTAGGAGTCATGAAACAAATAAAATATTTATGGTATTTTTCAAAAGTAAAATAATACTTGAATTAAAATAATAAAGAAAGGTCAAACTGCAAATTCACTTCAAATCAACTTTGAAAAGTCCAAGTGAATTATCCTAAGTTCAACAAGGTCAAACGAAGTTTGACAAAAAAAATCAGCATTTTTAGAAGTCAGAAACTATTTTTAATCAATTAAAATGCATAAAAAATAACCTAATTGAATTAAAATCTCAAATAAATCTCAAATCAATTAATAAATTGATGAGAATATTTTTCATAGATCTATCATCATTCAAAGAGGTTGGAAAAATATTTTTGTATTTTTTGAATATCAAAAACTATTTAAAATGAATTAAAAATAACCAGAAAAGAGAAAATTCATAAAAAATATCAAATGATAAAATAAAAAATATTAAAAATCATTTTTAGAAACTAGAAATTAAAAGAAGAAAAATGCAATTGGTCTAACATTTTTTGGACCAATAATGAAGGAGATATGATTTTTTGAAATGAAATGGAATTAAAGAAATAAAATGAAAATTGAAATCAGAAATTAAAAATGAGAAAAATTATGAGGCGTTGGATCAAGAGCTTATTAATTGAGCTGGCGCATCAGACGGATCCTGAGTGCGCGTCCATCAGACTCCCAAGTCAATGCATAACACCTTATCATTTATAAAGTCATAACATGGAGTGGCTCAGATCTAATCTGGAAACGAAATTGTGTGGTCATGATTCCTTCTGGCAACCAGACGGTGGTGTACACCACCGTCTTCTCCGGCAAGACTTCCGGCGCCGACCAAAAGTTGTAGAGATCAAAACTTCACCAAATGCCACGATCCAGGTATCAAATGAAAGCTGGGGTGATGTACATCACCCCTATGCCAACCAATTCTACTCTAGGCTTCCTTGGAGAGAGGAATCAGAGCTTGAATTTTGTGGTGTTCAACTGAAACTTGATGTAATTTAAAAATTCAAAGCACAAATTAATTGCCTCTATTGAGAGGACTTCAAACAACCCAGCAAATGCAAGAAAGGAGCTATATACAAAGAGATCTGAAGAAAACAAGTTTGGATGTAAACCTATGAAATGAAGAGCTTGAGAGCACGATTCCTTGATGCTTTTGCTTGCAGTGTAGTCTTAGGATCAAGGTGAGCAAGGCTTAGGAACTATAGATCTAGAAATCAATCAAGGAAATTGAAATTTAGATCTGAAATTTTTGAAAGAAAGAGAAAGTTCCTTTGAGTATGGTTATGGAGTGATTCGTGCAGCATAACAATTGCCCTTAGGTTGTGTAAATGTGAAGCATTGAGCACTTATTTATAGCAAATGATGGTTGGTATGCATGATCAAAGCATGTGCATGGATGGAAAGGGCCTCCATGCATGGGCCTGTACAGGCGCATGGAGGGCCCAATTCCACTTGGAATTGCAAGCTGATATCAAATAGAATCAAAATGGACGTGCATAAGTAATGTGTTGAGCTCATGCAATGTGTTTTTAATGAGTTTCCAAAAATGCACCAAATTGTTCATCCCTTCGAAAATGGTATTTCCAAAAGTGAAACATAGCCTTATGGGTAATGGTTGGAAAGCTTTTGGCATGATGATCAATTGTCATGTTTACCAAAACTTCATTTGGAAAAGGGAACTTGGTGAAAATTAATCATGAAGTGTAGGGTGCAAAACATGTACATGTGAAAATTTCAAAAATGGCCAAACTTCAAGCCCTTCTATTTCCATGATGCAAGCTCCAAATGACAAAACCTTCAACATCAAAGTTGTATATCTTTTCAAGACAATCAATTTGGACATAACTTTTGCATAATTTGGATTTTTTATGAGAAAGTTATAGGCACTTGACGTTGGACTTTTTCACATTTCAATGCCTTTGGTCCAAAGTGACCTATAATGTTTTGCATTATCACATGTATTTATTTTAGGATTTTGAAAACTTGTTCGACATAACAATTGAATTAGACATCTTAAAATTTCCAATTCATTTGATCCCACCTCAAAATCATGAAAAATGAGTGAGTTATGTCCTTGGGAAGTTGACCCAAAATTAGGGTTTCAGTCAAAATGACCTATAATGTTTTGAAATGGATGATGACCTTAAAAGCTTAAAATCAATATTTGATGAACATGAAAGTTGTTCACATGGTTATTAATAACATATTTTATCTTGGGGTCATATCCATTTGACAAACACATTAAAAGTTAGGTCTCAGTGTACTTCACAATAGTTAGATGAGTTGACTGATCAACTTCTCAAGTCCACACCTCAAATCTTGATGAATTGATGATTGAGGATACTCAAATAAGCTCAAATATGCATGAAATGATGAATGTAAGAACTTCCCTTAATTGTATTTGATCATGGGTTGAGGTTGCTTTATGAGCAAGGCACAATTGATGCACAGATGAATTGGGGCTTCCTTGGGAAACAAGCCTCAAACCCTTTGGCTTGCTTTGATCAAAATGATGAATTGAGATACTTGGGAGGAATATTTGATGGATGAGAGCTTTGGGAACCATTGCTAAGCTTGCTTTCATCTTCACCTAGTCATATCAATGAGCATAGGGGCCTTTATGAGCCTTGGATCTTGTGACTGCTCAAGCTACAAACAAAAGGATGTTAGTGACATATTTTTATGCTTTTGGTTAGTAAACAAAAGAAGAAAAGAAATAATATACAACTCAAGCATGCTTGGTGATCTCAAACCAACTCACAAGTGTTCCTACCCAAAGGTAAGGGGCCAAGATACTATGATCCTTGAGGCAAGATGCAAATGCAATGTTATGATGCCATGAGGGATCTTAGGGTCAAAATTGGGGTCTTACAGTCTGGTATAAAAAATTTGGGTCGAAACCAACCTTTGGGGGTGGTTCTTCATACCCAGATGTCTAATATGATGAATAATTCTGCAGTGGTGCTGAGGCAGCAAATGGATGAAAGTAACCATGAAATGATCCAAATGTTGGACCAAACAATGGGTACAATATTCAACCCATTAATCCAAGTTACTACCCACTCGAACCAACAAATGGCAACGCAGATGACGCACATTGCAGATTTCTTTGGTGTCCCACAACCTCTCGACATCCTCAGAGGGGATGGACAAGAGAGAATCAAGGAGTAGCCATCGAAGATGACCTTGCCATTAACCAGGTCCCATGAAATGCACCACAAGCGAACATGGTGAATCAAGGGATAGAAGTAGAACCACTTAGGGTCTAACCCCCTAGGGCTGAACAACAAATCCCAAGAGAGAAGGAGCCAGGGGTGGTGATGGAAAATAGGCACCAAAATGCTGACGAACTCGTACAGCAAATTCAACGCGATAACATGGCAGCAAATAATAATCTGGAAGCCATGGTTGAAAGGATCATGGCGTGAAATGGGGTGGACGTTGGCCTTCATAGGCCAAATTATGCGTCCCCTTTATCTGAGTACGTTTTGCAAGCGAAATTACCCCCTAGGTGGAAAGTTCCTAAATTCACCAAGTTTTCTGGGGATACTAGTAAAATCCACTGTAGAACACATGGCCAGGTACCTCATAGAGGCGGGGGAAATTGCAAATAATGAGAGTCTTAGGATAAAGTATTTCCCAAGTTCTTTTACGAAGAACACCTTTACGTGGTTCACCATATTACCAGCGAATTCCATTGACACTTGGAATCGTTTGGAAAGACTGTTCCATGAGCAATTTTACATGGGGCAGTCGAAGATAAGTCTGAAAGAGTTGGCCAGTATCAAACGAAAGTTTATTGAGTCAATAGATGATTACCTGAACAGGTTTCGTCTGCTTAAGGCAAGATGTTTTACGCAGGTTCCTGAGCATGAATTGGTCAAAATGACCGCTGGTGGCCTCGACTATTCTATTAGGAAAAAGTTGGATACACAATACCTGAGAGATATGGCCCAGTTGGCTGATAGGGTTCGACAGGTGGGGCGTTTGAAGGTTGAGAAAGCCATAGCGAGCAAAAACAATAGGAAGGATAGAATAACCTAGGCTGAATTAGGCAACGACGAGCTTGAAATGTTTGGGGAACATGTAGATTTCGACGAAGGAGAGATCGACCTTGCGGAACTAAAGCAAGGACCATCATATTCTTGTAAAGTCCTAACTCCCTCGGGTGGAAAAAATTCAATCGAATCAGATAAGGATAATAGGTTCCCTAAGAAGACTTATACTTTCGACGTCACCAAATGTGACGAAATTTTCGATTTACTTGTTAAAGATGACCAGATGATAATGCCTCCTGGCGCTAAAATTCCCCCTCTAGAACAAAGAAAAAAGAGGGGTTTTAAAGGTATCATAATTTTCTGGGTCATAAAACTTCACAATGTTTTCTTTTCAGGGACCTTCTGCAGAGCGTTATAAGAGACGAAAGACTCTAGTTTGGAGATAAATCAAAGGCTCCGATGAGGATTGATGCTGACCCTCTTCAGGTTGCTGATGCCCATTACACATAGCCATCCATGGTCAACATGGTGGAAGTGTCTGAAGATTCTGGAGAGAAGGATGACATGGTCGAAGTCTCTGATGACTTCAAACAGGAAGGTGTGAAAAGGGTCATTGAGGATCCTCATATAATGTTCCCAATAGAAACTGCTGAGGGTTTCGTCAGAGAGGTCACTGAAGATCTCATTAAGGGGATTGTTGTTAGTTTCACAACAAATGAGACCACTGAAGGTTTCATACACGTAGGTATGACTGAGGCCAGTGAGTGCCTTAGAGTCAAGCTGCAAGAGTTAGACATTGCTGAGGATGTCAACATGGGAATCAACATGGTCGAATTGACCTAAAAGATCACTAAAATTGAGACAGATGAAGAAAGCCTCCGACAGGAAGAATACAACAAAACGGCCTACCCCAAACAGGAGGAAGGCCTGGTCGAATTCCTTCATAGGTGCCAGAGGAAAAGGTCAGAAGTTATGTTGTGCCCAAGGTCCAGTTAGGTTTTCGACAGGAAAGCTGTAGAGAATCTCGAAGGGGTTCGACTGTCCAAAAAGGGGAGAAATTTGAGGGATCCAAGAAATATCCAAGCATCCGACGACAGATGGAATCCCATAAGGGGAAAACAAAAAGGCTTACCCCTTTAGGCGAACATGTCTTTGACTTATAGGCCTACTACTAAAGCCCTAAGGGACACTTGGACGAAACCAGCCGGAGGGAGAGGACAAGACCATCAGAAATGGAAAATTTTCAATGTCAAAAGAGGATCCTCAATTGCCCATCGAAAAGAGTTTCAAGTGTCAAAAAAAATGGCCTATCATTCCGAGAATTATAAAGGAAAAAAATCAATGGAGAAGGAAACAACGACAAAGGAAAGCCGAAAGAGAAGTTGTGGAACAGGCGAAGCCTAAATCCAGTAGCAGTATGGCGCTGAAGAAGGAAAAGAAAGCGGAAAAGAAGCCAGTCGAGAGGAAGTTATTTTCTCATTGAGGGAAGGTGCCTGCGGTAAAGTCTGATCATGACGAAGATATAATGATAGACGACTTTGACTCTGATTCAGACGCTTCTCTGGACGTTTTTGCATGCAATATGGTCTCTATCCTTCCCAGAGAATATGAACAAGTCATGAAGGTCGAAGGGCCAGAGGATATGGATGAAATGGAGATGGCAAACCACAAGCTTGTGTGTTATTACATCATGAATAATGGATGTGTGGAGGAGCAAAATGACTTCTTCGAAAGGCCATATGAGTCGATGAGGAGCCATCTAAAACCTCTGTTTATCAGAGGCAAAATAGAGAATATGAGGGTAAATAAGATCCTCATTGATGATGGAGCGACAGTGAACTTGATGTTGCATTTCATGCTAAAAAGGTTCGGTAAAGATGACACCGACACGAAGCCCCACAACATGGTTCTCTCGAACTATGAGGGGAAGGTTGGAACTACACTAGGGGTGATACAAGTTGACCTTACTGTCGGCACAATAACAAGGCCGACAATGTTAATGGTAATAGCATCAAAAGCCAACTATAATTTGTTGCAAGGTAGGGAATGAATTCATGACATATGTGCAGTCCCTTCTTCGATGCACCAGAGAGTCACCATATGGCAAAGCGATGGAATTGTAGAAAATATAGAAGCATACCAAAGCTATTTTATGGTTGAGGTTAATCATGTGGACATGAGCAGCTTCGATAGGAATCTGGCCCACATAGCGCCTTGTAGTCCAGTAGGTTTCGACCTTTCACCTGCAGACAACGCATTTTCCTCACTTTATCTACACCCTACTTATGGGTTTCAGTGGGATAGAAAAGTAGTTGGCGAAAAGGACTTCTGCTACGGAGGCACCGAAGGTATCCAACCCACGGGTTAGGGAGGTGAATTCGGTGATGATGTCTGATCTACAAACATTAAAAAGGATTTCGGCTTATGTAGCCGAAAATAAATTGAAAGCGGCCTTAGAGGCCAAAGTTAAATACATGGTTGTCGAAGCCAAAAAGACAGAAATGCACTTGGATGGTCTTGGTAAGGACTTCAATACAGAACCACCTGACAAGGTTCCAGACAGACTGCAAGGCTAGAGGCTTGACGCCATCTATGATGACGAGCCTTTGGGTTTCGAAAAAGATCCGCTGGAAAGTAACACAAAGATGCTAGTGTAGGATCCCTTGGAAGAAATTGACTTGGGGGCACGGGGAATCAAAAGGCCCACGTATGTAAGTGCTAACATCAACCCAGAGCTCAAGATCGAAGTGATCCAACTACTGAAGGAGTACAAAGACTATTTCACATGGGATTACGATGAGATGTCTGGTTTGAGCAGAGATCTGGTCAAACTGAAGTTTCCAATAAAGCCTGGGAAGAAGCCTATCAAGCAAACCCCGAGGCGATTCGCACCCAAAGTTCTATCGAAGATCAAAGAGGAGGTCGAAAGGCTTCTCAGATGCAATTTCATCTGCACCACCAGGTATGTCAAAAGGATTGCTAATATAGTACCAGTTATTAAAAAGAACGGTACTCTGAGGGTATGCATTGACTTTAGAGATTTGAATGTTGCAGCTCTGAAAGATGAGTATCCAATGCATATGGTGGAAATGCTAGTAGATTCTTCCATGGGACACGAGTATCTGAGTATGCTCGACGGATATTCTGGATATAATCAGATTTTCATTGCTGACGAAGATATGCCAAAAATGGCATTTCGATGCCCCGGAGCATTAGGCACCTACGAATGGATAGTAATGCCTTTTGGCCTAAAAAACCATGGGGCAACTTATCAGCGGGAAATGAATTCCATTTTTCATGATTTCATCTAAACGTTTATGCAAATCTACATAGATGATATTGTAGTTAAGTCCATTTCAGCAAAGAATCATATAGACCATCTTCGACAATCATTCGATAGAATGAGGAAATATGGTCTAAAAATGAATCCTCTAATGTGTGCTTTCTGTATGCAGGCAGGGGATTTCTTAGGCTTTATGGTGCACAAAAAAAGGGGATCGAAATTAATCAAAATAAGACCAAGGCCATCATGGAGGCGAATTCGCCATCAACAAAGAAGGAGTTACAGTTGTTGCTACGCAAGATCAACTTCTTAAGGAGGTTTATATCGAACTTAAGTGGCAAGACTCAAGCATTCTCACCTCTACTTCGACTCAAGCAGGAAAGCTTTGAATGAGGGCAAGTACAACAAGAGGCTTTCAACAAGATTAAAGACTACCTTATGCATCCTCTGATTCTGTCACCTCCTTGTAGGAATAGAAGTATGAGATCGTACATAGTTGCTTCTGATGTAACTTTAGGGAGCATGTTGGCTCAAGAGGATGCTAATGGCATCGAAAGAACCACTTATTACCTTAGTAGAGTTCTAAATGATGCAGAAACCAAATATAGTATAGTCGAAAAATTATGCCTATGTCTATATTTCTCTTGTGCAAAACTAAAGCATTATATAAATCCAATTGATGTGTATGTTTCGTCTCATCTTGATGTTATTAAGTATATGTTATCTAAACCTATCTTACATAGTCGAATTGGTAAATGGGCTTTGGATTTGACTGAGTATTCTTTAACTTATAGGCCTTTAAAGGCTGTTAAGGGATAAGTGGTAGCAGAATTTATAGTCGACCACTCCATAGTACAAAACTCCTTAAACTATATGGAGTTGGAGCCTTGGAAGTTGTACTTCGATGGTTCCACTCATAAAGATGGAACAGGCGTGGGGGTACTAATTATTTCTCCTATTAAAATTC
This sequence comes from Lathyrus oleraceus, assembly GCF_024323335.1. Taxonomy (NCBI): domain Eukaryota; kingdom Viridiplantae; phylum Streptophyta; class Magnoliopsida; order Fabales; family Fabaceae; genus Lathyrus; species Lathyrus oleraceus. Next base: position 121,715,821 of record NC_066581.1, on the reverse strand, counting down.
TAACAAAATTCGAGTATAAGGTCAAAGGCCTTTGTTTGAACAACGAGGCTGAGTTTGAAGCTTTGATAGTCGGCCTTGAGATCTGGTTGGAATTGGGGGCAACTCGAGTCGAAATAATGGGAGGCTCAGAATTAGTAATAAAACAAATCACAAAGGAATACAAATGTGTGAAAGAAAATTTGATTATGTATGTTGTGATAGCTAGTAGACTCTTACGTAAGTTTAAGGTGGTAAACATTCGACATATACCTCGACTTCAGAATCAAGAGGCCAATAACTTAGCTCATATTTCCTTTGTGTAACACCTCAAAATTTGCCCTCCTCTCTTGGGACTAGCTTAGCATATTGCATTTCATTTTTTAGGGCATTAGGCATTTGCATATTGCATATCATATGGAAACAATGAACAAGTCATCCTCCTAAGTTTTGCTCAGAAGATAAAAAGGTTAAGAGATGCAAGCTTGAGGGTCTCATGAATTGATCACTAGCCATCTGAGGGTTTGTGCTTCAATAAGGGTTTCTTGGTTCCTCAAGGAGATTGATCATTATCTTGGTTGGAATGGTACATCATCATCATCATGATTCGTTATTCCTGATCAGATTCCTTGGGATTAGGGTTTTGACCTCTAGTTAACCCTAATCAGTTGAATTATGCCAGTCAGGGTTTCTGCAAGGAGATGGGGTTTTTAAGGAGATGGGGATCATTACATGGTTTTTATTGAGCTTGTGTAAGCTAGGGTTTCATTTTGGAGCCATTTCATCAAGAGGTTGAGGCTCAAATTCATCTGTGCATAGCCAAGTCATCTATCAGTCAACAAAAGTCAACCACAAGTCAACTGTTGGATTTGGAGGTGGGAAATGGTTAGAAATACTTCATTCATGTTCAAACAAGTCTCATTTGACATTTCAAACATCAACATTGAAGAAAATAAAGTCAGGACAAAACTCTCCAAAAATAGAAAGTGACCTCTAATTTGAAATTGCCAAAAATGGAAAGGTTTTCTTCTCAAGATTACATCATCAAAAATGCTTCAAATGAAATTTTGTTGAACATGAAAGTTGTAGATATTTCTCTCCCATTTCCAAAAAGTCCAAGATCATCAATTTATCATGTGTGGTTGAAGAGATATGGTCAAAACTTGGTCAAGTGAACATGGAACTTCAAGGGAGCATAACTTCTTCATCAAATGTCCAAATGAGATGGCTCTTTTTGCAACATTCTTGTTTTAACCTCTACTATCCAAATTATACATCATATGCCATGCATTCTCATCACATAATTTTTTGGAAAATCACTTGATTTTGGAGGGAAAAATTCAAATTTAAAAATAATGCATTGTTTGATCATTCTAGCATTGCATTTGGCTTCCAAACAGAATTTCAAGTGGATTTGTTCACATTTTCGTGCACTGTTCATCCATAATGCTCATGCATAAGGTGAAATGATAATTTTGCATTTACACTCTAATCTCACTAATCCATTGGCCAATTGCTTAAGCATGATTAGGGAAGTGATTAAGAGAGACTATATAAACCTAATCATAACTGAATTCTGCTAACCACATTCATTATTTTTAAATCTAGATCTAGAATTCTCAAAAATCTCAAAATTTTCTCTCACTTTTTTCTCCAAATTTCTTCACATCTCATGCATTTTTCTTGATCAATTCATCATCTGGAATCATCATGGAGCAAGATTGAAGCTAGAATCACAGCAATTCGTGCAGTTTGAAGCACATTCAAAGCTTGAGCTCAACAATGGTGGATTCAAATTTTTGAGGATTCGTGCACATCCAAGCCTCAATCTCTCTTCCAATTACTTGTACAAGCCTTCTGGAGAACCATTGAAGCCATTACAAAGCCTGATTCAAGCAAATCCTAAAGCGGCTCTTCAAGAGGTCACTTTTTCGATCTCTTTAATTCATGAAATGGTTATGTGAATCTTGTAGATCTCTTAATGCTGAGTAATCTGCACTTTGAATCGTGTGAATCCATGCTAAATTGAGTGAGAACCATGCGATTTAAGTTTTGATGTTGAATTTTCTTTCACTCGATCCATGCGTGTTTTGATGATTCGTGTTGTTTTGTTTGTGGATTCTTGTTATGTGATGGAAGATCTATACATCCATGTGTTCAATTTTGGAAACGGAGAAAATTGTTCTTGAGTTGTTCTTGATACTACTGTTCATGTCGCGCGCTGCATTTTGGAGAAGATGATGATAAGCTAAGGCAACGGTTTTTTGAGTTTCATGTACCACGTTAAAGCGTGGCCTTAGGTGCGCTAGGGCTGAAGCGTGATTGGCTGCATGGGAAGCCCATGCAGCGCGCCTTTTTCCTGTTTGAAATCGTACCAAGTTCAATTCCTAGCTTCACCAATATCCAAATGCTTCACATGATTTATGTCTTTCCCTCCATACCATTTCATATGCCTTGGTTTCATATTTTTTCATTTTTCTCCAACTTTAAAAAATCCAAATAAATAAAATAATGATCCAAAAAACATGAGGATTTTTGCATCTTGTTCCTTATTGTTTCTAGTTTTTTTTCATTATTTTTCCAGAAATTGTGCTCGGATGGAAATTAATTGATGCTAGGGATTGTGAACATACATGATTTTTGTACCTTGCTTGCCATATGCTTTGTGAAATAATGGTTGTTTATCCAATGCTCATGAAATTTGACATGTAGAAACTAGACTCTTGGCTGGACATTTTGGTGTTGAGTTTGCAATTTTATCATGTGCCATTACTGAGATATGATCTTGTGAATGTAGGTGTGACAATGTGTGTCACACCTTTGCTTGCTCAACTTGATTAATTTGTTTGCCATGTCAAATAAACTCCAAATGTTCTGATTTTTCGTATGGTGCTTGATATGCATGTGGTGATTGATCATGAATTTTCTTGGAATTTTTGGATTCATTTCGGATTTGTTTGGGATTTTCCTTTCTGGATTGTCATTTGTGAGCTTTTGAATAGTGTTGAACTTCAATGATTTGTGAAATGCTGGTTGTTTATCCTATGAATGTGAAATTTTGCACATTGCTTCTAGACATATTAAAGTTTGTTTTGGATTTGGTTTGAGGTTTTTACCATTTACCAATTCTGTTTTAGGCTTGTGCTAAGTTGATGTATCATTTGGTGTCCTATTGGAGCTTGTTTGTGATTGCCTTGACTTGATGAATTTGATTGCCATGCCTAATGTTGCTCAAATGCTTTGATTTTTGGTGTGTTGATCATGTTGTGTGTTCTGTTTAGCCATGAGTTTTTGTAAAATTAATTGAAGCATTTTTGAATTAATGTGCATTTGTTCATTCTGTTGTCTCAATGTGCTTTCAACTTGCATGCTTTGCCATGATTGGTTTGTGAAATGAATTTGGTTGATGCTATTAACATGAGACCTTTTGGATTGTGTTCTTAATTGTTTGAGGTAGATTCATGTTGAAATTCATGTTCTGTTTTGAATTTTTTCTCCCTCTTTGACCCTAGGCCTTGACCTAGTGGTTTGCTTCTCATGTTTGAGCTTTGTTTTCAGGTTGAGAAGCACATGGCTATGATTGGATTGATTCACTTGCTTGAGTTGACTAATTGGTTAATGTTGACTAATCTTGAGTTGTTTTGTAGGTGGCTTTTAGCTCATTTGAGTTTGAGCTTGTGCCTTGCACCTTGTTGCATTGCTTGTTTGACTGTGTACTGTTGACTGTTGACTATTGATTGTCTGTTTGACTTGTATACTGATTGAGTTAGATTTTTTTCAGGTACATAAGTTGCTTAAGTTCTTTTGAACTTGCATTTGCTTTTGCTTGGTTGCTTAACCATTTGAGGTATAACTCACTGACTTCATGTAGTCTGGAAGACCTGTCCTGTTACTTGGGCAGGCACCTGTCTGAAGCCCTCCTTAAGAGGCAATGCTTGTGTTTGTTTATCTTTGTGCCCAGCAGGAAAAGTCCTTTGATAAGGCAATTGGCAGATAGAAGAGATGTGTAGTCCATCTCCTGCTACTCAGTGTGTCATCCACTTTGGTCACACACCTTGTGTTGATGCATTGTGGATATTAACCCAAGATCTTTGTTGTGTCAGTCATATGTGGATAGAAGAGTTCCCACTTTCTGAACTCCCACTTTCATTTGTCTGAAGCTCTCCTAGGCCAGGGATAAGAGCTGTGAGGCACACCCCTCACTTCCCATTTCATCTGCTTCACCCTAACTCTCAATGTTATGGTTAAGAGCTAACTACACCTGTTATAGTGGCTTGTTTGTCGAGGTTGACATGACCCCTTGACTAAAGCCTAACCCTGTGTGAGCCTACTTTGTTTGTATATAGTGTGTGCTAACTGTGTGTATGCTTGCTCTTGTGTTTGTATTGCTTTGCTTGTGCTGTTTAGGATAGCTTGCTGCCTGTGCAAGTTAGATAGAAACCTCAACCTAGGACCATTGTGGATTGCATGATAACTATTAGGCTCGAGTCAGGCTCCCTTCTAGTTTGTCATTTCCCAGTCTCTGGTTAGGTTAGAAGTTCTTTCCCTGTTAAGGGGAACTACGTCGCCCTGATCCTCATACCAGATGAGGTACGTAGGCAGGAGATCGTACGAGGTCTCTCCAGGCACCCTTTTCCTTCTTTGTGTGTGTTTGCTTGACAGCTAGCAGGCTCGAGTACCAGACTTCCTGTTAGCTTGTTTGTTCAACTCTTTTGTTGCTTCTTGACGACTCAGCGTCCGGTTAACCCCTTTTGTGTGTGTTTGGAGTCCGACATAAGTCCAGCGATTGGCAGTTGGTTTCCTGTGTGTGTTGTTGGTTCGGAGTCTGATGTAAGTCCAGCGATTGGGATTCGGTTTCCATGTTTGCCTGTTTGTATGGAGTCTGACATAAGTCCAGCGATTGGCAGTCGGTTTCCTGTGTTTGTGTTTTGTTTCGGCGTGCGTGAGCCGAACTACGGTAGCTCTGATTCTCATTCCAGATGAGATACGTAGGCATAGGATGCGATATCCTAGCGAGCCCGTTCCCCTCTCTTTCCATCTGTGTTTCTTTCCAGTGTGTGTGTGTGCATTCTTTTGAGCAGCGTTTAGCAACCTTTCTTCTATTCTTTTGAGCGTGGATCCCGTCGAGTACGACGGATGCGTAGGGGTGCTAATACCTTCCCTTCGCATAACCGACTCCCGATCCCATCTCTCTTTGGTCGCGAGACCATGTCTTTTCCAGGTTTACTTCGAGCGTTTCCTTTCCCTCTTTTGGGATAAATAACGCACGGTGGCGGCTCTGTTTGTTTTGCTTTTTCCCGTCGGTTGTTTTTCGCGGATGCGACACTTTGGATATAAAATTTCGAAAGATAAGTTACAAGATGTGATCGAAGTTAGAGGAAGAGTAGTGTCGACTAGACTCTCTCCATCAAATTTGGAGGAAACAAAGTTAGGATACACTGACCAAGAGAATTTCGAGATTCTTGCAATGGATTGTTTTCTGGATGAAGATTGGAGAAAGCCAATAATAGAATATTTAGAAAATCCGATAGCATCTACTAAACAGAAAGTCATGTATAGATCTTCAATCTATGTTCTTATGGGGAACGAATTATTCAAAAAGACACCTCATGGAGTCTTACTCAAATGCCTTAGCAAATCTAAGGAATACATAGCCCTCTCTAGTGTCCATGGTGGGGCATGTAGGGCACATCAAGTGGGTCATAAGATGAAATGGCTATCATTTCGACAAGGGATGTATTGGCCTACCATGTTTAAGGATTGTATGGAATTCATTAAAGGGTGTCAAGAGTGCCAAGTGCATGCAGACATACAACATGTCCCGACAAGCGAACTTCACTCCATTGTGAAACCTTGGCCTTTCAGAGGTTAGGCACTGGACCTAGTTAGAGAAATTCAACCAGTGTCATCTAAAAGTCAAAAATACATTCTAGTGGGTATAAATTATTTCACCAAGTGGATTAAAGTTATACCTTTGACGAATACCGACCAAGAGACTGTGATCAAATTCATTCAGAAGCATATTATCTATAGATTTGGAATCCCAGAAACTATTACAATGGATAAAGAATCAGTTTTTACTGGTCGAAAAGTCCAAGAGTTTGCTAAAGAAATGGGGTTCAAATTATTAACGTCTACACCTTATTACGCTCAGGCTAATGGCTAGGTCGAAGCGGAAAATAAAGTGGTAATTGGGCTAATTAAAAATCATGTGGGAAAAAAGCCAAGAAATTGGCATAAGATATTAGACCAGATTTTGTGGGCATGTCGAACATCCCCTAAAGAGACTACAAATACTATGCATTTCCGGTTAACATATGGTCATGATGCTGTTTTACCAGTCGAAATCTATTTACAATCAATAAGAATTCAGAGGCACCATGAAATTCCATTCGAGTCTTATTGGAGCATGATATTAGATGAATTAGTTGATTTGGACGAAGAAAGATTAAGTGCCTTAGAATTATTAAAAATACAGAAAAAGAGAGTAGAAAAGTCTTATAACAAAATGGTCAAAGTTAAATTATTTTCGACTGGAGATTTAGTATGGAAAGTGATTTTACCCATGGATCGGAAAGATAGAGCATTTGGAAAATGATCCCCTAAATGGGAAGGCCCTTTTCAAGTTACTCAAGATTTTTCAAATGGCACATACGAGATCAAAGAGTTAGTTAGAGATCGAAGACTCTTGAAAATAAATGGGAAGTATTTGAAGAAATATAAGCCTTCACTTCAAGAGGTAAAAATAGCAAAAGAAAAATTTATATAAAAGAGTCACAGCCATAATGGTAAAACCAATGTCGAATAGATTTCCAAAATGGCTAAGTCATTACATAAAGAGCCACCAAGGGCTTTAAAAAATCATCACAAGCGAATTAAACTAAAACAATCACTTCAAATAAATTCGACCCATCTAAAAGGGGAGAGATTCTTTCATTTTTTGGTACTTCAATCTTTGAAGCTATAAGCGACATTCCCTACCAGATTTGTAAGCAGTGAGAGTGTCAATCTCCTCCCCCAGTTTTTGGGCCTTTTCCATATGTTGTAGGCCAATATGCACTTCTTTCGCCAACACATCTTCATCCAACTTTAGGAGTTCCTCTTTGCGCTCCTTAGCCTTGACAATCTTGGTTTGCAATTCTTTGATTTGTTTCTCCCAAGCTCTTATATTCTTGTCACATACTTCGATCTCATTTTTATTCTTCTCAGAAGTTTTTTCCAACTCAGCGCTTTTGGAAAAGGATTCAGAGGTTGCTTCCCATTCTGTTGTCTGGGTCTCTGATTTGCTCTGAATTTTGTTAGAAGCTTCCCTTATTCAACCAAGGTCAGCAACAACACAATTGATCAGCATCCCTAAATCCATGACTAAATCTGCAATTTATGAGGAGGTATGTACAACATCAATTTGTTTTAGAAGATTTTTGATCCCGAAGGAAACAAAGGTGTCATTCTCTAGAAGTTGGATTAAGTCAACATCGAAGGCTTTCTCCTTAATTTTCTGGAGCACTTCGCTCTCAGATTGGCTTTTGGTTGGACCTCCTGACATGGTCGAAGTGCTGGGGCTTTTCTCTAATGAGCTACTTTTGGCACTGATGATGGCCTTCAGATATTCCAAGGGATTGCTTTGTTTAAGTGCCTCCAACTCCGCAGGAGATAGGGAAATGGCAGTGTCTATCGAAGGTCTTGAAACTTTGCTAGCAGTATCAGCTTTTAAGGTAGCATTAGGCTATTCTGGTGTCTGTTAATCCTCTTGGACAACCCTTTCTTCGTCACCAACGTCGTTTCAGTCTTCATCCTCATCTTCAGGGGGTTCTTCGTCGAAGTTAAACACAAATTGATCATCACCTTCTTCGTTATCAGGATCACCCATGTCTTGGTTGGTTTCAGGTGAACCATCTTCAGATTCATCCTCAGGAATGACTTTTGCTATGGGCTTTTGCTATGGGCTTCAAATGGAAAAAGTTCATTATCAAAGTTGTAGATATTTCAAACCTCTTCAATTTGGTCACACACTTGACGTCATTTAGATTTGTAATGAAGGAGTTATGTATTTTAGAAGTTGAGGAAAATCTTTTGTTCAATGGTAATGGCCCAAAATGACCTATAATGTTTCCTCTTGGCACATGCCCTTGCAAGTTGAATTTGAAGTTCCTAAAATAATAAAAGTTGGAGATTACATCTTGAAATTGATCATGAAAGTTTAATTTCCTTCATCTCATAAAAATTGAGCAAGTTATGGTCTTTAGAAGTTGACCTCCTAATAGGGTTCAAACAAAATGACCTATAATCTTTCATCATAAAAAATGACTTTCCAAGCAAAAATAGCTCTTGAATTAAACATGAAAATTGTTTGGAATGTCATAAGGAGTAACTTTGATCTTAGAATAGTTTTCATATGACAAAAAATGTAGGATATAGGGTCTAGGGAACCCCAGTTTTGACTAGTTGACTTTCTCTGGTCAACCACCATGAACCATCTTGCAAACTGGAAGTTATCTTGGTCTATTGGACTCGTGGAGGATCATATATGTATAATATGATGTATAATGAGGTATTCCTTGAAACATGTGATCAAATGTTGAAGACACTTGTTGAGGAAGTTACACAAGATACTTAGATGAATTAGGATTTCTAAGGCAAACAAGCTTCAAACTCTTGATGATTTCTTGATCAAAATGATAAATGAAGATCATGGGGGTCCATATATGATTTCTAGAACCAATTTGAACCATTCCTTGATTGATCTCCTTGCACTGAGGGTTTCAAACACTAATTATGAGCTTGATGAGGCATTGATGGATGCATACACTTCCTACAAAAGCTATACATGGACATATTTTTGGTATTTTGGTTAGTAAACAAAGAAAAAGAAAGTATGGTACAATCAAAAGTGCATGGTGATGTCTCCCAATGCAAACCTAATGAATGAGGGGGTAAGGAGTGTAGCGGGGTATTCGTTACCATTAGAGATATTGACTAAATCCAAGGTAAATCATACAAGTCGAGTCGCCACCGCACTTCTATTTATCCAAAGGAATGGTTAGAAAGCGAACAAAAACCTAATAGTTTTAACAAAAACTAGTAAAAGAAACAGAGATCTGGGTAAGGGGGTTGATTATGCATTGGGAAGGTGTTAGGCACCCAAAACATCCTAGGTACTCCTAGGGAGCCCTTTTCATACTTGTTGTGAAGGTTGTTTGTTTTATGGAAAATTTTGTTTGTGCAAACATGATTGAAGAGATGAGAAGAGAATATACAAGTTTATTTACATTTTGTGTTTGGATGGATAAACCCATTGCCTACGTACCATCTTATAAAAAGATTAGGATCAAAACCTCGTAGTTCGGGGTAAAAATCTCAAAACAAGTGGGTGAATTGATTGGTCCAAAAGCCTTAAGATCTTTTGTTATCAAAGGGAGAAAACTCAACCAAACCACAAATCCACCATGTGAGGATAGCTTCAACATGCTAGTGAGGGGTTAACCCTATAATAAGCATGGAAGACTTATTGTCCATCACTAAGGATATAGGTGAGTATTACATCTACCACAAGGATAACTCAAACCTAATAGCTAAAGGTTATAAAAAATTTGATTAAGGAAGTGGACATTGGAACCACAAAAGGACATTTGAATGGGTGATATTTACCAATTAGAAGTATATACAAAAGTGGTCAAAGTTGACTTAAAAGTTCAATTCAAAATAAGTGTTATGAAAAGAAAGTTTAAAAATCAAAAGCATAAGGCTTAGGTTTCTAATGTTTAAAACAATGGTTAAATGTTTGCACAAAGAGTTTTGGCTTGGGTTAGAGTGGAGAGAAGAAGAAGGGCTAAATCCTAAACATACAAGAGGTGAGGGGAAAGAGAACAAAACCACACAAGGAGTTCCTCTCTTGTGATCATATTGATGATCCAAGTAGCTCCCATCCTTTGGAATAAGCAATCACAAAGCATAAGCAATCAAACAAGTCTCACAAGAGATCCTCAATGTATCTTGTATCTTTCACTTTGAATGATCATGGCAATGATCCTCCAATTAAGCTCTAGTAGAATTCCCTAGCACAAAAACACACACATCAAAAGTTCCATGAAGTAAATCAAGAATAGACAAGAGTGAGTTTAGAGATTTGGTCCTTCTAATCCATCTTCTTCATTAAGGTCCATTTACTCCAATTTTGCATAAGGAAGGTCCTAGAATCTAAGTCAAATTCTCCATTCTTTGCATAGGGAAAGTCCTAGAAACTAAGTCCATTTCTTTGCATTTGGTTCACAACAATCAAAACAAAACACAAGCATAATAATATATACACAATTATGTGCTCAAGTGAGCAAAAGGCAAATGGCATTATCATAAACATGTGCTCAAGTGAGAAAAGGGAAAAGCAAATGGATAATAAGTGCAAGAATAGTAAATTGCATAAAATTAAAGAGCAAAAGGTAAATGTTAATTGTCAATAGTTAGTGTTAGTAGTTAGTGTGCCATAAGGCAAATTTAGCGCTATGTTAAGCAATCGTAATTGGACTTATGTAGAAGTCACAACTATCTGAGGCCGGTCAATAATAATGTAGGCAACAACACAAGTTAGAAGTCTTGATTATTGAACCAAGTTCCAACAACTTGCCATGCCAAAAAGAAAATGAGAATTGATCTTGTATTGGTTTAAGCCTTTTGCATGATTTAGAAAACAACCTATCCTTAATGCAAAGCCATTCACTTGTTCAATTGATCAAGATGAATTAGATTTGAATCAAGGAAGATTAAGTCTCCCTAATCAATGCTAACTTATCAACCTTCAACTCATTGATCAAAAAGAAAAAAGAAGAAGAAGAAGAAGAAGGAGATGAATAAATGGAGACAAAAGAAGGCAAAATGATACAAATGCATTAAATGAAATACCATGTACCAATCATCATATGTTGACCAATAACATTGAAAGTCAAAGTCAAACAATCAAAAAAACAGAAGTGAGATGAAGATTGGAAGTCAAGAAATGAATAAAATATTTTTTGGTATTTTTTAATAATAAAAATAAACTTGAATTAAAAATAAAAGAAAGGTCAAACTTCAAAATCACTTCAAATCAACCTTGAAAGGTCCAAGTGATTTATCCCAAGTTCAACAAGGTCAAACAAAGTTTGACAAAAAATTTCAGCATTTTTAAAAGTCAGAAACTATTTTTAATCAATTAAAAATGAATAAAAATAACCTAATTGAACTAAAATCTCAAATAAATCTCAAATCAATTTAAAAATTGATGAGAATATTTTTCATAGATCCATCATCATTCAAATAGGTTAGGAAAATATTTTTGTATTTTTTGAATATCAAAAACTATTTAAAATGAATTAAAAATAACCAGAAAAGAGAAAATTCACAAAAAATATCAAATGACAAAATAAAAAATATTAAAAATCAAAAATAGAAACTAAAATTTATTTGGAGACTAATTCAATTGGTCCCATAATTTTTGGATAAAAAATGAAAGAGATATTTATTTTTGAAATAAAATGGAATTAAAGAAAATAAAATGGAAATTAATAAAATCAGAAAAAGCCTGGCGCGTTGGATGAGATTCATTAAATGATATGGCACATCAGATGGCTCACAGGCGCGCGTGTACCAAACACACTAGTCAAGCGCAGGGTGCATTAAAAAAAGTCATAACAACTGAAGGTCCAGATTAGATCTGGAAAAGAAATCACACGGTCCAGATTTGATCTGGAGTTGGGACGGCCACCGGAGCCACCGTCTTCTCCGGTGAGACCTCCAATTCCGGTGAGAATTGCAGACATGGCAATCTCAACCAAATGGAGCGATCTATATACCAATCGAAAGAGGAAGTGATGTACATCACTCCTATACCATGCACTTCCACTCTAGATCCCTATAAATGGAGAAATCAGAGTTGGAAGTATGATGGTGTTCATCATGAACTCAATGGATTTCAAAAATTAAATGCATAATCATGATGCCTCTATTGAGAGGACTTCAACCAACACAAGATCTAAGCAAATAGGTCAATGGATGATGAGATTCGAAGAAAATACCAGTTGGAGAGTAAGCTTGATTTCTGGAAACTTGAGCTCGAATCCTTGCTTTCTTTACCAAAACAGAAGATCAGTGAGATGAATGATGAAGGTTTAGAAGCTCTAGATCCAAGGATTCAACCAGATGTAGTTGAATTTTGGATCTGAAATTTTTTGAGAAAATGAACTAGCTTCTTTGGTAATGGCTATGGAGAGAATTCTGCAGCATTTCAGGTTGAACCAGGTGTGTATTTTGAATGGCATAGGGTATCTATTTATAGAGAGAGTGGCAAGGAATTGATGAACAAAGCCGTGTGCATGAGATTGGATAATCCTTGCATGGACTTGCATGATCATGAACAAGGCCCAAAAACAATGCCAATTGTAAGCTGAACTCAGATGCCAAAGGTTTGTACGTGTAGTTTGCTTTGAATTTGCTTGTGCATCAAGATTTCAACATGAATTCCACAATTGAACCTAAACCTTCACCTCTTCGAAAATACTATTTAGAAAATCCAAACATGATCATGTGAGTAATGGTTGGAAAGGTCTTGATGTAAGGAACAATTGTTATGTTGGGAAAAAATCCATATGGAGTATGGAAATTTATGAAATTTGAGTTTAAAGTGTGATGTGCAAAACATGTCAATGCAAAGTTTCTAAATTTGGCCAATGTTCAAGCCCTTCTGTTTTGATGATGCAAGCCTAAAATAAAAAAACCTCCAACATAAAAGTTGTATATCTTTTTAAGACAATCAAAATGGACTTAAATTTTGCATCATTTGGATTTTCGATGAAAGAGTTATGGGCACTTGAAGTTGAACTTTTTTGCCTTTCAATGCATTTGGCCCAAAAGGACCTATAATGTCTTGCATTATCACATGTATTTCCTTTGAGATTTTGAAATTTTGTTCAACATAAAATTTTAAGAAGACATCTTATTCTTTCCAATGCATTTGATACCACCTCAAAACTATAAAAAAATGAATGAGTTATGTCCTTGGGAAGCTGACCCAAAATTAGGGTTTTAGTCAAAATGACCTATAATGTATTGGAATGGGAGATGATCTTCCAAGCTTCAAATAAATTTGTGATGAACATAAAAGTTGTTCACATTGTCCTTAAGAACATTTTTTCTTTTGGAACCATCTCCATTTGACGAACACATAAAAAGTTAGGTCTCAGTGCATTTCAAAATAGTCAGATGAATTGATTGATCAACTTCTCAAGTCCATGCCTCATATCTTGATGAATTGATGATTGAGGACACTCAAATAAGTTCAAATATGCATGAAATGATGAATTAAAGAACTTCTCTTGATTGTATTTGATCATGGGTTGAGGTTGCTTCAAGAGCAAGGCATTGTGGTGCGCAGATGAATTAGGGTTTCTTTGGGAGACAAACCTCAAACCCTTTGACTTGCTTTGATCAAAATGATGAATTGAGATGTTGGGGGGCATATTTGATGGATGAGAGCTTTGGGAACCATTACCACGCTTGCTATCATTTCCTCTTGACCATGTCTTTGTACCAATGATCTCCTTGAAGCTTTTGACCTTGTGATTGCTCAAGCTACAAACAAAAGATGTTAGTGACATATTTTTGTGCTTTTGGTTAGTAAATAAAATAAGAAAAGCAATGATATACAATTCAAGCATGCTTGGTGATCTCAAACTAACTCACAGAAGGTCCCACCCAAAGTCAAAGGGAACCAAGATGCTAATGATCCTTGAGGCAATGCCAAATGCAATGTTATGATGCCATAAGGGATCTTAGGGACAAAATTGGGGTCTTACAGATGCCCCTATTTAAGGTCATTTTAATCGGAGAAATGAAGGTTAAAATCTTCGTCTCGACGGGGTAGAATGGGCTTAAATAATAATAAAGAGACGAATTTTGGTCCCTAAGAGACCTCATGATGCAAATGTATGCAGAATAGTAACACTTTGTGGGGATATGCGTCCACAAAGGCAGAGATCAGGAGAAAAATTAACAATTCCCATGAATAATTCATTCTAATGGGGCAGAGACTCTAACGGGGAGTAAAGGGATGAAAACGCGTGAGCAGGTCACGACTCAAAGTTTGGGGAACAGAATTCCAAAGGGAATAAATCCAATGGAAAGACTCGAGCTGACTCGAAGACGTCTGTATTGGGGAATATGCCAATACAGCCAAAATTATCCACAATGAATACTTCGGATAAAAATCCGGACTTAGGTGAGGATGTCCACTAAGGACTCAGCTGAGGAAGATCCCAACAACACTCTCTTGGGGAAGCAAGGGGATGAGGTATTACCGGTTATAGGGTAATAAGCTCAAAGAGACGTGTGGTCTGAACACCGGTATAAGGGTGAGAGAACAACACGCTCGGGAAGAATGAATATCTAAGACCGGTATAAGGGTGATAAATATCAATCGATCAAATCATCTGAGGAAGACCTAGAAAGGTATATCTCAACTCAGGAAAATCTGACTCCACAGGGGACAAAAAGTCATAATAGGGAGCAAAAGGAAGGAACACCAGGGATGCCGATTACTGGGCATATAATAGGTGACCAATCAAAGCGTGAATTGGGGAATATTCCCAAAACACTCATCATCCAAAAATAGGGCAAAAAGCAAACTCGATTAAGGGATGGACATTCGATTCCAAAACAGGGATACGAATCTTACTCAACTAGGGAAAAACAAAAAACTTCGACCAAAGAGTGCATGAGATATATTATCTATTACTGTCAGAACGTAGACAATACACTCACATGGAAGATTATCCACAACCGGTTACTAGGTTAATAAAGGATAAATCGACCGAAAAGGAGAAAGGCATCGGGATACCAAAACTAGGTATATAATGATAACCATTCAAGGGGAGCAACAAACATTACCGGCAACCGGTATGAAAGAGGGCTTGCTGGGGAAAAAATTGCCTAATCAGAGCAATTATCCAAAAGAATGAGGGAATATCACCACCGAATATTGGATAATGATAACCGTCAAGGAGGGGATTACATCTACCGGATACTGGGTAGAAAACCATGGAAGAGTAACCGTCATCGATTAGGATGAACAAGGAGATTAACTCTGCAAAGGGGAGAAAACAGGGGACAACTACCGGTATAAGGGTAGAAAATCACAGACTCCGCCGAGGATAAGATGAATGATTATCGATTGCTGAGCAATTATTCATTTATACCACGGGGAAACACAGGAAACAGTCATAAGAGGCCAATTCAGGATTAAACCAAAGAGGCAAACTGAATCAAGACTCGTCCTAGTGAGGATATAACTCAATAGGGAAACCCATCCCAATATATATGTTGGGAGGAAACGAAAACAATCGTCGTCCACGAGGATATAACTCAGTGGGGAATGCGGAAGGAAAGATAAACACTTTCTGCTTAAGGGGCTGACTCTCTATATTGAAGGATCAGACACCGACATCTGCTTGGGGAATGTATTACCAACTAGCAGAGAATAACAAACAAAGATATATGACAAAGAATGCAATATGAATATCCGAATGTTTGAAAATTATACGCACATATGCGTGGTTTATGTATGATGAATGCTGACAAACAGACATTTCTAACACAAACGACTCCAAAGAATAAGCACACATACATCCGGTACTACATCTCAAGAGAGAAAGCCAGGATCAACGGAGAGTACCCAATCTGCCAGGAATCAAAGATACCAGGAAGCAAAGACCTCCGCAGGGGATGAATCATCAGTCATTCCCACTAGGGAAAAGAATTCATTGCACAGGTAAAATCTCCCATATAAGAAGCTCCACTGGGGAAACTATCCAAGGGATAAAGGGATTCTGGGGATCAACCACCAAGTGCAGTACCCACCAAGGAGATCACATCTGCTGAGGAGGAAAGGTTGCTACCCCGCTGAAGGAGAGAGTGGTGAATATCTCAACAAGCATACCACCCAGTAGGATAAACCACAAAAAGGCTCTGGAGGAAGAAGATACAGTTATGCTAGGAATATGAACAACTGTCTTACCCTGTTGGAGATCATACCATCCTTGGGAGAGCACTGAGGATCTCCTAAGTATCCTTTTCATCATTGTGAATGTTCACTTTGTTTAAAAACAAGTTATGAAAAATTCATTTTTTCGAAACAATGATATTTTCTCAATTAAAAGCATGCAAAACGTTTGTTGAATAGAAACAAATAAGAGTGAAAATAATTGGATAAAAGGCTTAAGTTTATTTGATGGAATGGTAGTCTGCAAATGGCAAGACTCCATAGATCTTTACAAATTTGAAATTGGTGATATATATTGGAAAAGGGCTACATTGAACATAATGACCATTTCTCCACCAATTCTGAATTCGATGTATTCGAAGCTTCGGTTGATGACGAATGAGCAAGAATCTCCGACGGATGACAGTTGTAGAACAAAGTCTCGTCAGGATGCAGTTACTTGCCAAATCCCTAATTTTTGCCTAGATTGCCCCAAGGCGAGGTACTCAATCTAGCGGGATACAAATATTCATTTTTTTCATGTCTCTAACTTTTGCCTGGACCGCCCTTTCGGGTTTTCAATCCACCGAGACGCTCATTTTTGCCTAAGCCTCCCTTTCGGGTTTTCAACTTAGCGAGCTATTCTGTTTTTATTTCTAGGCGAAGTATTTCTTGACTGCATATGAATTCACAGGACGAGTGAAATCCTCCCCATCCATAGTTGTAAGCATCAAAGCACCGCCTGAAAAGGCCCTTTTAACAACATATGGACCTTCATAGTTTGGAGTCCACTTGCCCCTGGAATCGGGTGCGAAAGACAAGACTTTCTTGAGCACAAGGTCACCTTCTCGGAACACGCGAGGCTTGACCTTCTTATCAAAAGCTTTCTTCATTCTCTGCAGATATAACTGACCATGACACATGGCAGTCAATCTCTTTTCCTCTATCAAATTCAGTTGGTCATAACGACTCTGAACCCATTCAGCATCAGTCAACTTGGCTTCCATCAAGACTCTCATTGATGGGATCTCTACCTCTACTAGGAGTACAGCCTCCATGCCATAAACAAGAGAGAAAGGGGTTGCCCCTATTGAAGTGCGGACAGACGTCCGATATCCATGTAAAGCAAATGGCAATATCTCATGCCAATCTTTATATGTGACAACCATCTTCTGGATAATCTTCTTGATATTCTTATTAGCAGCTTCAACAGCCCCATTCATCTTGGGTCTATAAGGAGAAGAATTATGATGGGCGATCTTGAACTCACTACACAGCTCTTTCATCATTTTGTTGTTCAAGTTGGATCCATTATCAGTAATGATCTTATCTGGCACACCATAACGACATATGAGTTGATTCTTGATAAACTTCACGACCACCTGCCTGGTCACATTTGCATATGATGCCGCTTCAACCCACTTGGTGAAGTAATCAATTGCTACGAGAATAAATCTGTGTCCATTAGACGCTTTTGGCTCTATCATGCCAATCATGTCAATTCCCCACATGGATAAAGGCCAAAGTGACGAAATCACATTCAAAAGTGTCGGGGGAATATGAATCTTATCCGCATAAATCTGACACTTGTGGCATTTCTTCACATATTTGCAGCAGTCGGACTCCATTGTCAGCCAATAGTAGCCTGCTCTCAACATCTTTCTAGCCATGGCATGTCCATTGGAATGAGTACCAAATGAACCCTCATGAACCTCAGTCATCAATAGGTCTGCTTCGTGTCTATCCACGCATCTGAGCAGAACCATGTCAAAATTCCTCTTATAAAGCACATTGCCATTGAGGTAGAAACTGCCTGACAATCTCATCAAAGTCTTCTTATCTTTCACAGATGCCCCAGGCGGATAAATATGGCTTTGAAGGAAACACTTGATATCATAATACCACGGCTTGTCATCCTTCACTTCTTCAACTGCAAATACATGTGTTGGTCTATCCAAGCGCATCACAGTGATGTTGGGAACTTCATTCCAAAGTATGACCACAATCATTGAAGCAAGCGTAGCGAGAGCGTCTGCCATCCGGTTCTCATCTCGAGGAATATGATGGAAGTCAACCTCAGTAAAGAACGTTGAAATCCTCCTCGCATAATCTCTGTATGGAATGAGGCCAGGCTGATTCGTTTCCCATTCACCCTTAATCTGATTAACAACGAGGGCCGAATCACCATATACATCAAGATGCTTGATCCTTAGATCAATGCATTCTTCCAATCCCATAATACAGGCCTCATACTCAGCCATATTATTCGTGCATTTGAAAGTTAGCCTTACTGTAAAAGGAAAATGTGTGCCCTGAGGAGTAATAATCATTGCCCCAATACCATTTCCATATTGATTTACAGCACCATTAAACACCATACTCCATCTGGAACCAGGCTCTGGCCCTTCATTGAGTGTAGGCTCATCACAATCTTTCATTTTCAAATACAGAATCTCCTCATCTGGGAAGTCATACTGAACTGACTGATAATCTTCAATCGGCTGATGTGCCAAGTGGTCAGCCAAGATACTATCTTTAATAGCCTTCTGAGCTCGATACTCAATATCATACTCCGATAACAACATTTGCCAACGGGCAATACTCCCTGTTAAAGCAGGCTTCTCAAAGATATACTTGATTGGGTCCACTCTGGATATCAACCAAGTCGTATGATTTAACATATACTGGCGTAAGCGCTTAGCAGCCCAAGCCAAAGCACAGCATGTTTTCTCAAGCATCGAGTATCGAGACTCACAATCAGTGAATTTCTTACTCAGATAGTAAATAACATACTCTTTCTTCCCTGATTCGTCTTGCTGACCAAGGACACAACCCATTGAGTTTTCAAGAACAGTCAGATACACGATCAAAGGTCTTCCTTCTACAGGCGGAGATAGAATTGGAGGTTCAGACAGATACTCTTTAATACTGTCGAAAGCTTTCTGACAATCCTCGGTCCAATCATGGGACTGATCTTTCTGGAGAAGCTTGAATATCGGCGCACATGTGGTAGTCATATGGGATATGAATCTGGAAATGTAATTTAAGCGGCCCAGAAAACCTCGGACTTGCTTCTCAGTTTTGGGCGCAGGCATCTCTTGTATTGCTTTGACCTTTGCAGGATCAACCTCAATACCTCTTTCACTGACAATAAAACCCAATAACTTGCCAGAACGGACTCCAAATGTACACTTGTTGGGATTCAGACGAAGTTTGTACTTCCTCAAACGCTGAAAAAGCTTCAACAAGTGCTCTACATGTTCAACTTCCGTTCTTGACTTAGCAATCATATCATCCACATATACTTCAATCTCCTTGTGCATCATATCATGAAACAAGGTGGTCATAGCTCGTTGATACGTGGCTCCGGCGTTCTTCAAACCGAAGGGCATCACTCGATAACAGAATGTTCCCCAAGGTGTGATGAATGTTGTCTTCTCCATATCCTCGGGTGCCATTTTGATCTGATTATATCCGGAAAATCCGTCCATAAATGAGAAGACATTGAATTTAGCTGTGTTATCTACCAACATATCAATGTGTGGTAGCGGGAAATCATCTTTCGGACTAGCTTTATTCAAGTCTCTATAGTCCACACACATCCGGACTTTTCCATCTTTCTTAGGCACGGGCACAATATTGGCCACCCATTGAGGATATGTAGAAGTCACCAGAAACCCCGCATCAATTTGCTTCTGAACCTCCTCTTTGATCTTCACTGTCATATCAGGATGAGTTCTTCTGAGCTTCTGCTTCACAGGCACGCACTCAGGCTTCAAGGGTAGAAAATGTTGCACAATATCTGTATCCAGACCAGGCATGTCTTCATATGACCATGCAAAGACATCAACGTATTCTCGTAGCAATTCGATCAACCCTTTCTTAACAGATTCTTCCAAGAGTGCCCCAATCTTCACTTCACGAACACAATCTTCAGACCTCAAGTTGACTGTTTCCAGATTCTCGAGATGTGGCTGAATGATCTTCTCTTCATGCTCAAGTAGACGGGTAATCTCGTCAGGAATCTCTTCAACATCATCTTCTTCTGCCTCAAATACAGGGAACTCAAAATTGGGAGATGGTGTTGGATCATTATGTTCAATGGGTTTGATCAACCTGCATAATGATTTTGGATATGAAAGCTTTTAGAATTCAAACAAGGCAATCATTATGCAAATGAAAAGATTGATTTTATTCTTTTATTTTTTTTATTTTTTTTTAGGTTTTATGTGATCACCAAATTTCATGCAAAAAAGCAAAAAGGAAAAATGCTTGGAAAAACAAACATTTAACATGAATTTACTGAATGAAAATATCATTGTAGTAATGTGCCAACAATGTCATCGCTCCTCCTTTTGGCATGGGAGGAGGGTTTTTAAACACGGTGAACATTACTTCGACTTATGGATTACTGTTGGAATATCCACAACGACCCAATTGTTGCAGACCCCTCCAGGGATGATGAAATTGCCAGAATCCTCTGTATCTTCTTCCAAAATGGCAACAGCTTCTTCATCCTGACCGGTGTGGATGAAACCTCTACTTTTGAACAACCCTTTGGTGTTGAAAACCCCAGAAGAAAATCCTAGACCAGCCCGAGACTTGTTGCCTTCTAGCTCAATCATTTTTCCTAAACCAGCAGTCGCACCATACTCAATGACCGACTTTGCATCTTTATAGGAAGCAAATGAAGGAGTTATCTTCTCAATAGGCCCAGCAATAGATAAAGCTTGGAAAGGAGTTCCAACTTCATCCTCAGTATCTATAGATGAGAATGAAGACAAGTGGCTAACCAGGAGAGCCTTTTCTCCCCCTACCACCACCAGCTTCTGATTCTTCACAAATTTCAGTTTCTGGTGTAGGGTGGATGTCACGGCACCTGCCTCGTGAATCCATGGTCTGCCTAGAAGACAGCTATACGATGGGTGAATATCCATAACCTGGAAGGTAATCTGGAAATCACTCGGTCCGATTTTGACTGGGAGATCAACTTCCCCAATCACAGTTTTACGCGACCCATCGAAAGCTTTCACAACAATTCCACTCTGCCTCATGGGAGGCCCTTGATATGACAGTTTCGAAAGAGTGGATTTTGGCAATACGTTTAGTGATGATCCAGTGTCCACCAGCATATTGGACATGGCGTCGTCTTTGCAACCCATAGATATGTGTAATGCCAAGTTGTGGTCCCTTCCCTCCTCAGGGAGATCAGAGTCACAAAAACTCAGGTTGTTGCAAGCGGTAATGTTTGCAATAATGCTATCGAATTGTTCTATTGTGACATCATGATCCACATATGCCACATTCAAAACCTTCTGCAGAGCCTCTCGGTGTGGTTCTGAATTTAATAGCAATGATAACACCGATATTTTGGATGGCGTTTGTAGAAGCTGGTCTACAACATTGTACTCACTTCTTTTGATGAGCTTCAGCATCTCATCACAGTCTTCTTTCATATTGCCACTCGGGCCAACAGAAGTAGGAGTTATCAATGTAGAGGAGGGCTTAACAACAGGTGCCGGATTCAGAGTGCTCACAGCATTCCCAATCGGGCGTTCAACAAAATCAGTATTAGCCTGGTGTAGCACCTCAAATTTGCACCCTACCCTTTGTACATACATTCTCATATTAGGTCATAACATCAACATAGTTCACTGCATAACATTGCATTGTCCCTTTTGCCCAAGTGCAAGCCATTCAGAAGACTTAGGTCAAACTGGTCAGGAGATCAGTCAATCAAGCAAGTCAGTGCATTTTCCTTTGAGGCAAGGCCCTAGGGTTGGTCCAACATGTTCACATGACCCAGGGGTCCTTTTGAAGTGTTTTGGTCAAAGATTGGGTGCCCAGAAGTCATCAGTCATGGCTCAGTTCACCAGAAACCCTAAAAAGTCAACCATGGTCAACTGTGGTCAACTGTGCCTGATTTTATGGATTTCAAGGTGGGAAATGGTTTGAAGGGGTTCATTCATGTCCATATAGGCCTCATATAACATGTCAAACATCATCACGGAAGAATTTGAAGTCGAACAAGAAATTTCCAAAAATAGAAAGTTGACCTGTAATTGGAATTTGCCAAAAATGGAAAGTCTTGATCCTCAAAATTACATCATGATACAAGCTTCAAATGAATTTTTTCCCAACATGAAAGTTGAATATCGTGTTCTCCCATTTTCAAAAAGTCCAAGAACACTCAATTCCCATGAATGGTTGGCAAGTTATGATCAAATCATTCTCAAACATTTTTGAACTTCAAAGTGGCATATCTTCCAAACCATTTGGCCAAATTGGGTGGGGTTTTTTGCTACAAGTCACATTTGATGCCCTCTTTCCAAATATGTCATCACAATTTACCAAAAACTCACCAATCAAAATGGCACTTTTTGAAGTGACTTGAATTATTTCAAGTGAGGTGAAAAAGTGATTTTGCAATTTAAGCCTTTCCAATATATTTTGCCAATTGAAATTGCTAAGAAATCATATTTGGAGTGTGTACAAGGCCCACTTTCGCAACTGTAACCACAGACCTCACCACTTAAGTGAAATTGGTCATTTAGCAAAAACATGTCATTTTTCCAAATTCCAATTACCACCTTGCTTAATCATGCTTAGCAACTTAAAACAGCATACATATATCACTTTTTCTGCTCAAAGAAACCCTAGCAGCCACATTATCACACAGAAAAAACTCATTTCTCAAAAACACTCTTGTTCTTCATTTGGAGATTTTTCTGAAAATTGCCAAAGAGCACGACTCTTCCTTGTTTGCTTCATCATTCATCATCCTTTTGGAGCTCATTGCAAGCCTTATTCCTTGACTGTAAAGCCATTACCAAGTTCTGCTTCATCAAGGTTCATCCATGGCCAGTTTTGATTTGAGCAAAAAAGAAGGCAACTGAGCTAAACTTCTTCACTCATCCATCATTTCAAGCTTGGTTGGGCATCTGTTTTGAGCTTTCATGGCCTAATCCTCACTGAATCACGACTGCACTTCAATCTGGTAAGGTTTTCGACTCTCACCATTTTCAAAACTATAATATGCTTATGAAAGATCTCCTTGCCATGGTTACAATGAGCTTTAAATCACATGAAATGGTTGAGTATTTGTAAAGATATGTCAATTTGAAACTTGGTGCTCGTTTATGTTTTCACTTGGTTCTCCCATGTTAAGTTGATTTAATGAAAACAGAGGTTAGATTATGCATGAGTGTTGTTTGCTGGTCACGATGATGTGTTCAATTCCATTTTCTGGGCAAATTTATTTTTCGATTGAATGTTGAAGATGAATGCATGTACTGTATGTGAAGAACCCTAATGCGTTTGCCCAGAATTTCTATTTGCATCGTGTTTCTGCTATTTGCATGAGGAATATACTGTTTCATTGCCATGCCGTATCACCGCCTGCCACGTTTCTTTTCGCTACGCACCGTTTCATTAAACTGTGCCCTTAATTACCAATGTGCCACCGGTTGTTCTATTTACACCATTTAAATTATTTCATGTTAATATTTATTCCATTTTTGATCATAAATTTGCAAAAATCATATCTCATCCATGTTTAATCCAAAATTAATGGGATTTTTTGCTAATTGTTCATCATGATCTCTAGTTAATTATCGTATTTTTTCCAGAATTTTTGGATGAGTGGATTTTTATTGGTGCTAGGGTTTGTGACATGTGATCGTATTTTGTACCTTTTGCCAAATCAATTGTGAAATGATGATGCTTTGTCCAATGGCTTTCAAATTTTTTGTGCTTAAACTAGACACATTCATGGTGATTTTGGTATAGAGTTTATGAATTTATCATCTCTGGTTGTTGAGTTATGATTTTTTGAATTAGGGTGTGACAATTTGTGTCACACCATTGATGTGCAACTTGATGATTTTCATTACCATGCTTCTTGACCTCCAATTGCTTTGAATTTTTGCATGATTGACCTTATGTATGTCTAGTTTACATGTGATTTTTCTTGGAATTATTTGTGGCATTTCCTAATTGTTTGAGATTTTTCTCCCCTGTTTAGTCATATGTTGACTTTTTGTGACACATGTTCCCATTTCATTTGTGAAATTCTCATACCTAATTGGATGAACTTGAAATTTGACATGTGATTAGTAGACATCTTAAGCTTTGCCATGGTTTTGATCCTATTCATTTCTCATGTGTTATCACTGATTTATGATTTTTTGAAGTTGATACATGTTTGGTTGACTTCTTTGAGCATGCTTAAACTTGCCTTGCCTTTCTGATTTTCATTGACCAATTTCCCTTGATCCAAATGAGTTGAAATTTGACATGCATATCATTCTATGGATTATGTTTGATCATGATTTATTTGATAATTTTTTTTGGAATGTTTATGATTGGTTTTGACTTAAGTCTTGCTGTTGACTTCTATGAGCTTCCATATGCCAATGCTTTGACCTAAATTGTTCATGAAATGATGATGATGAATGATATGATTGTGGAACCAATTGAGTTTGCTTCTTGATTATTTGAATATGATTTTTGATTGGATTTCATTTGCTGTTTTGACTTTCTCATCCCCTTTTGACCCTAGGCTTGTCCTAGTGGTCCTGTTACTCATGTTTGAGTTCATTTTTCAGGATAAGAAGCAATTGCCTTAGAGAGATCAATACAAATTGATTAATGCTTGATTGATTATCATGACTAACTTGCTTGTTTTGTAGGTTGCTCGGTTCACATGCCTTGAGCCTTGTGCATTGCACACTTATTTGATTGTGTTGACTGTTGACCTCTGTTTCATTTTGATTTAACTTTGACTTGTATGCTAATGTTGTTTGACTGGTTTCAGGTACCTTTAGTTGCTTTTAGTTCCTTGTGAGCTTTGCTTTGCTTTGCTTAAGAGCAATTTGCATTGAGGTATATTTTCTTATCTTCATGTAGTCTGGAAGACCTGGCCTGTTACTTGGCCAGGCAACTGTCTGAAGTCCTCCTTAAGAGGCAATGTTTGTGACTGTTTACATTTGTCCTTGTATAGAGTCAAAGACCTCCTAAGTGAAGAGGCAATTGGCAGAACCCAAGGGATATGCAACCTATCCCCTGCTATTCTTTGTGTCATCTGCTTTGCTCACACCACTGTGTTGATGCATTGCAGATACAAACCCAAGATCTTGTACAATTGTGCAGTTGAGTCAGTATCAAATGTGTAGAAGGGTTCCCCCTTTCTGAACCCACACATTCTTGTCTTAAGCTCTCCCAGGCCAGGGATAAGAGCTGTGATGTCTTATCTTCACTCACCTTTCATCTGCTTCACCTTAGCCCCTCAATGGCAAGGTTAAGAGCTAACACTACCCAGTTCCAGTGGTTTGTTTGTTGAGGTTGATATGACCCCTCGACTAAAACCTAACCTTTGTATGAGCCCATTGCTTGTGTATAGTGTGTGCAACTTGTGCTTGTGTGTTTGTTTGACTTGCTTCCTGTGCAAGTCATGTTTAGGATAGGCTTGCTTCCTGTGCAAGTTAGCTAGAAACCTTAACTTAGGGATGATTTTGCATGACAACATCTAGGCTCGAGTCGTAGTCTCCCTAGTGTTGTGTCTCCCTCTGTTATCTGGTTAGGCTAGTCCTGTACCCCTATAAGGGGAACTACGTTGCCCTAATTCTCATACCAGATGAGGTACGTAGGCAGGAGATCGTGCGAGATCTCTCCGGGCACCCTTTTCCTTTTTGTGTGTGTTTGCTTGACAGTTGCTAGGCTCGAGTTCCCGACTCCTTAGTAACTTGTTGTTTGTTTCTTCTTGTGTGTGTTAGAATATGGATGTAAGCCCAGCGATTGGCATTCCGTATCCTATTGTTGTGTGCTTGGAGTCCGGTATAAGTCCATCAAGTGGCATCTGGTTTCCAGTGTGGTTTTGTTTGGTTCGGAATTTGATGTAAGTCCAGCGATTGGCATTCGGTTTCCATGTTTGCCCTATGTAGCCGAACTACGGCAACTCTGATTCTCATGTTCAGATGAGATACGTAGGCACAAGATGCGATGTCTTGCCGAGTTTGACTGACAACTAACAACTAATCCTTGCTTGTTTTCGCCCTCGTTGCGATCCTTTCTCTCGCCCTCGTTGCGATCGAGACTTTCCCTTTCTCTTGCCCTAGTTGCAATCGAGACCCTTATTCCCGTAGTTAGTTTGAACTACGTTTTTCTCTGATTCTCATTCCCGATGAGATACGTAGGCATAAGACGCGATGTCTTAGCGAGCACACTTATCCTTAACCCTTAGGTACCCGAGCTACGAAGACTCTGATTCTCATATTCAGATGAGATACGTATGCAATGGATGCGATATCTATGCGAGTCATTTTTCTCTTGACCCTTTTAGTAAATAATACATTAGATAAACATACACCCTCTAGACAAGAACAACAAGAGTGGATCCCGTAGAGTACTACGGATGCGTAGGGGTGCTAACACCTTCCCTTCGCATAATCGACTCCCGAACCCAAGATTTGGTTGCGAGACCTTGTCTTTTCCTTTCCTCTCTTCAGGTTTACTTCGAGCGTTTCCTTTCCCTCCTTTGGGATAAATAACGCACGGTGGCGACTCTTCTGTCATTTCTTTCTCGCCGGTTGTTTTTTTCGCACCCTCTGTATTTTTCAGGCTGCGACACCTGGGGCTTGGGAGGTGCTGAAAACACACGACCGTTGTGGGTCAAACCACTTACATCCGCAATGTTAACAACAGAGGAGGATGGTAAGGACACTTTTTTCCCATCTTCTACCGCGACATCATTGAAGCGATAGGGAATTGCTTTTTCGGACGAGTATGGTACAGGACCGGCAGGCTTAATGATCAGTGCAGGAGACGCCTTCTGCTTGCTACTATCATATTTCATGATAACAGGCTCGGGGATTCGAAACACTGGAGAAATCACATTGACTTCGGGCTCATCTTCGTCAATATTTCTGTTTTGAAGGATCTCAATAACTCCTTCATCCAGCATTTCTTGCACATCTTTGCGCACCTGGCGACAACCTCTCTGGTTGACAGAACAGACTCGGCATCTATCGTGGTCATGCTCATAATGACTATACTCACATAGCAAACGATGCATCTCAACCAGCGATTGTCGAATATGACTGACGTATTTGACTTTGTATTTTCCAGGGCAGCCCTGGACCATGTTGACAGATTTCCCATGCTCGGGCAATGGGTTCTTCTTCACACTAGGACCTACGTCCTCAAAACACAGAATGCCACACCTCACAAGGTCTTGAACCTTGGTCTTCAAAGGGTAACAATTCTCCACATCATGGCCGAGAGCACCAGAATGGTAAACACAGTGTAATTCGGGCTTATACCACCACTGGGGGTTAGCAGGTATAGCCGGTGGGTCTCTCGGAGTAATCAACTTCCTCTCTATCAAAGAGGGATATAATTTTGCATATGTCATCGGAATAGGATCGAAGGTGACCCTTTTCCTCTCGTAACTCGTGCTGGTTTGATTACTGTTTCGAGGCTGGTAGGCCTGCTGCTGCGGTCGGTGTTGCTGAGGTTGATATTGCGGATGTGGTTGCTGATTGTTGTTATGTTGCTGGTACTGTTGATTGTCTCTGAAGACAGGTGATATATGAGCCACCTGATGCTGGTTACTAACAGGACGCACAGTCTTCCTCCTCACAGAGGGTCTTCTTGGTTTCACATGGGAGGTCACAGCATGTTCCTCTCCATCTTTCTTCTTTGCAAACGCCCCATAACGTTTGGCAGAAGAGCCTTCTTCTCTGGTTAGACGTCCTTCTCTAACCCCTTCTTCTAGACGCATTCCCATATTCACCATCTCGGTGAAGTCAGAAGGAGCACTAGCGATCATCCGCTCATAATAAAAAGAACTTAAGGTCTTCAAAAAGATCTTAGTCATCTCTTTCTCTTCCAACGGAGGCACGATCTGTGCTGCCAACTCTCGCCACCTCTGGGCGTATTCTTTAATCGTTTCCTTGTCCTTCTGGGACATGGCCCTCAATTGATCCCTATCGGGAGCCATATCCACATTGTATTTGTACTGCTTGACGAAGGCCTCGCCAAGGTCGTTGAAGGATCGGATGTCCGCGCTGTCTAAACCCATGTACCAACGCAGAGCGGCACCGGACAGACTGTCCTGAAAGTAGTGGATGAGTAAATGGTCATTCTCGGTATGAGTCGACATCTTCCTGGCATACATGACCAGGTGGCTGAGAGGACAAGTATTTCCCTTGTATTTTTCAAAGTCAGGGACCTTGAATTTCACCGGGATCTTCATATTGGGAACCAAGCAAAGTTCGGCAGCTGACTTACCGAAAAGATCCTTCCCTCTGAGAGTTTTCAATTCCTTGCGAAGCTCAAGAAATTGATCATTCACAGCGTCCATCTTCTCATAGACATCTGGGCCTTCAGATGGCTCAGAATGATAGATGGTGTCGTCTACTCTGGGTATAGTATGCACGACAGGAGGAGGAACAGCAAGGACCAGGCTAGATGCCGGCATAGAAGCAAAGGTAGGAGCAGGACCCTCGGGCATGAAATTAGGAGGCATCCCCCACGGGAACCCGGTTGGCATGGCCGTTGGAGCAAAGTGTGCATTGGCTGCAGGCACAGTCGAGGAGACAATCTCAGAGATGACTGTCCTCTGGGGAGGAGTTGAAGGTGTCGGAGAAGACTGGCTCTGAGCAGCCAAGAATGATTCCATCAAAGCACTTAATCTGGCCACTTCCTCTTTCAGCTCGCTGTTCTCTTGTTCCAGATGATCCATCAGTCTTGAAATGTTGGCTCTAGTGTAGTACCGGTGAGTCAGCTTGTCTTCAAAATAAATGAAGAACACAGAGTTAGACCACAGGACAAGAAGCCGGGAACAAAACCTGCTTATGCACATGATGCATGCAATGTTTGTGCATATGATTTGTTTTTTTTTTCGTTTCAAAGGAACTCTAGGGTTTTATTCTCAAATTTTGGAAATATTAAACATTTATCACGTCTGGAAATATCTCATCAGATAATATCGGGAAAAAGAAGTACAGCATTGTCAATCATATACAAGAGAAAAGGAAAATAATCATCCTATGGATCCCTAGAAACAATCATCTAAAGCTCGGGACACAGGAAGATGAGATGCACGAAGCCTCTTCACCTCTCTCTCGTAGGCTGCCTCCATATCCGCCTTCTCCTTGGCGAGTCGATCGTACTTCCTTTTCCAAAACTTGGAAGACTGAGGAAGTAGAGAAGTCCATGCATCATCAGGATCATCAATAACCTGGTGTTCGAGGAACTCTATCAAAGCATCCTTCTCCTTGATTTGCTGAAGCAATTCTTCCCTTTCACGGATCCAGGCACGTGATCGGTCTTCATCTCTCAACTCCTCTACTCCTTGGTTAGGCAGGGTTGAAGTGTAGCGGGGTATTCGTTACCATTAGAGATATTGACTAAATCCAAGGTAAATCATACAAGTCGAGTCGCCACCGCACTTCTATTTATCCAAAGGAATGGTTAGAAAGCGAACAAAAACCTAAAAGTTTTAACAAAAACTAGTAAAAGAAACAGAGATCTGGGTAAGGGGGTTGGTTATGCAATGGGAAGGTGTTAGGCACCCAAAACATCCTAGGTACTCCTAGGGAGCCCTTTTCACACTTGTGAAGGTTGTTGTCTTGTGAAAATTTTGTTTGTGCAAACATGATTGAAGAGATGAGAGGAGAATATACAAGTTATTTACATTTTGTGTTTGAATGGATGAACCAATTGCCTACGTACCATCTTATGAAAAGATTAGGATCAAAACCTCGTAGTTCGGGGTAAAAATCTCAAAGAAGTTGGTGAATTGATTGGTCCAAAAGCCTTAAGGTCTTTTGTTATCAAAGGGAGAAAACTCAACAAAACCACAAATCCACCATGTAAGGATAGCTTCAACATGCTAATGAGGGGTTAACCCTATAATAAGCATGGAAGACTCATTGTCCATCACTAAGGATATATGTGAGTATTATATCTACCACAAGGATAACTCAAACCTAATAGCTAAAGGTTATGAAAAATTTGATTAAGAGAGTGGCCATTGGAACCACAAAAGACATTTGAATGGGTTATATTTACCAATTAGAAGTATATACAAAACGGTCCAAGTTGACTTAAAAGTTCAATTCAAAATAAGTGTTATGAAAAGAAAGTTTTAAAATCAAAAGCATAAGGCTTAGGTTTCTAATGTTTGAAAACAAAAGTTAAATGTTTGCACAAAAGGTTTTGGCTTGGGTTAGAGTGGAGAGAAGAAGAAGAAGGGCTCAGTCCTAAGTAAAACAAAAAGAAGGGATAAGGAAATGAACCCCATTAGGAGTTCCTTTCTTGAGATCATATTGATGATCCAAGTAGCTCCCGTCCTTTGGAACAAAGCAACCACAAAGCAAATATTTCAAGCAATCAATCACAAGGTCATGCTCCTAAGAATCCTTCAATGGCTTTGGCATCTCTTTCTTTAGATGAACATGGCAATGGTCCTCCAATTAAGCTCAAATGGGGACTCCTAGCACAAAAGCACACACATCAAAAGTTCCATAAAGTAAAACAAGAATGGACAAGAGTGAGTTTAGAGATTTGGTCCTTCCAATCCATCTTCATCATTAAGATCCTTTACTCAAATTTTGCATAAGGAAAGTCCTAGAATCTAAGTCCAATTCTCCATTTTTTGCATTGGGAAGGTCCTAGAAACTAAGTCCATTTCTTTGCATTTGGTCCACAACAATCACAACAAAAACACAAGCACAATAATATATACACAATTATGTGCTCAAGTGAGCAAAAGGCAAATGGCATTAACATAAATATGTGCTCAAGTGAGCAAAGAGAAAAGCAAATGAATAATATGTGCAAGAATAGTAAATTGCATTAAGGTAAATTGCATGAAGTAAATGTTAATTGTCAATAGTTAGTATTAGTAGTTAGTGTGCCATAAGGCAAATTTAGCGCTATGTTAAGCAATCGTAATTGGACTTATGTAGAAGTCACAACTATCTGAGGCCGATCAATAATAATGTAGGCAACCAAACATAAGTTAGGAGTCTTGATTAGTGAATCAAGTCCCAACAACTTGACATGCCAAAAAGGAGAGGAAAATTGATCTTGTATTGGTTTAAGCCTTATGCATGATTTAAAAGACAACCTATCCTTAATGCAAAGCCATTCACTTGATCAATTGATCAAGATGAATTAGATTTGAATCAAGGAAGGTTAAATTCCTCTAATCAATGCTAACTTATCAACCTTCAACTCATTGATCAAAAAAGAAAAAGAAGAAGAAGAAGAAGGAGATGAATAAGAGAAATGGAAATGACAACATAAAATGCATTAAATGGAATAAAATGTATCAATCCTCATATGTTGACCAATAACATTGAAAGTCAAGGTCAAACAATCAAAAACAGAAGTGAGATGAAGATTGGAAGTCAAGAAAAGAATAAAATATTTTTTGGCATTTTTAATATTAAAAATAAACTTGAATTAAAATATTAAAGAAAGGTCAAACTTCAAAATCACTTCAAATCAACCTTGAAAGGTCCAAGTAATTTATCCTAAGTTCAACAAGGTCAAACAAAGTTTGACAAAAAATTTCAGCATTTTTAAAAGTCAGAAACTATTTTTAATCAATTAAAAATGAATAAAAATAACCTAATTGAACTAAAATCTCAAATAAATCTCAAATCAATTCAAAAATTGATGAGAATATTTTTCATAGATCCATCATCATTCAAATAGGTTAGGAAAATATTTTTGTATTTTTTGAATATCAAAAACTATTTAAAATGAATTAAAAATAACTAGAAAAGAGAAAATTCACAAAAAATATCAAATGACAAAATAAAAAATAATAAAAATCAGAAATAGAAACTAGAATTTATTTGGGAAATAATGCAATTGGTCCCATAATTTTTGGATAAAAAATGAAAGAGATATTAATTTTTGAAAATAATTGGAATTAAAGAAACTAAAAGGAAATTCAGAAAATGAGAAAAATCCTGGCACGTTGGATCAACCTCATTAAATGAGGTGGCACATCTAAGGATCCTCAGCGCGCGCTTATGGTGTATCCAAGTCAATGCGTGCACATGGAAATAAAAGAAAAGTCATAACAAAGAAAGGTCAGGATTCAATCTGGAAAATGAATCACACGGTCCAGATTCAAACTGGAGACCAAACGGTGGCCAGCACCACCGTCTTCTCCGGCCAACCTCCGGCCACTTCAAAAAATTGCAGAAACGCAAATGGCCACCAAATGAGGCGATCTATATATCAATCGAAAGAGGAAGTGATGTACATCACTCCTATACCATGCACTTCCACTCTAAATCCCTATAAATGGAGAAATCAGAGCTGGAAGTATGATGGTGTTCATCATGAACTTCATGTTTTTGCAAAATTGAAAGCACAAATCAAATGCCTCTATTGAGAGGACTTCAGCCAACATTAGATCCAAACAAAAAGGTCCATGGATGAAGAGAATCGAGGAAATTACCAGTTGGAGTGCAAGCTTGAGTTCTGGTGATTTGAGCATGATGCCTCGCTTGCCTTGCTAAAACAGAAGTTCTATGGATCAAGGTGAAGAGGTCTAGGAACTTTTAGATCAAAGAAAACAGTCGAGGAAACTGAATTCTAGATCTGAAATTTTTAGAGAAAAGAGAGAGTTCCTTTGGTGTGAGGGTGGGGATTCAATTCAGCAGAGGTTCAGGCGCCTTTAGGTTCAAGAATTGAGAGGGCAAGGCATTGTATTTATAGATGGAGGGAGCTGCAAGCATCATCAAACTCGTGTGCATAGGAGAAGAGGGCCTCGATGCATGGGCCTGTACAGGCGCATGGAGGGTCCAATTCTGATTGGAATTGCAAGATGTACATCACCAAATATGAATTGGACGTGCAGATTGGATATTAATGGATCATGCATGGCAATTGGAATGATTTTCACAAAATGCACTATTTCATTGAAGCCTTCGAAAATGCCATGTCCAAAATCAAAATTCAAGCTTATGAGTAATGGTTGGAAAGCTTGTTGCATAAGAAACAAATGTCATGTTGATCAAAACTTCATTTGGGCCTTGGACATTAGTGAAATTTGAATTTAAAGTGTGATGTGCAAAACATGCCAAGGCAAGGTTTCTAAAATTGGCCAACTTTCAAGCCCTTCTGTTTTGATGATTCAAGCTTCAAATGAAAAACCCTCCAACATAAAAGTTGTATATCTTTTCAATACAATCAAAATGGACTTAAATTTTGCATCATTTGGATTTTTGATGAAGAAGTTATGGGTACCTGAAGTTGGACTTTTTTGACTTTTAATGCATTTGGTCAAAAAGGACCTATAATGTCTTGCATTATCACATGTGTTTTCTTTGAGATTTTGAAATTTTGTTCAACATAACGTTTGAAGTAGACATCTCAATCTTTCCAATTCATTTGATCCCACCTCAAAATAATAAAAAATGAATGAGTTATGTCCTTGGGAAGTTGACCCAAAATTAGGGTTTCAGTCAAAATGACCTATAATGTATTGGAGTGGCAGATGGTCTTCCAAGCTTCAAATAAATTTTTGATGAACATGAAAGTTGTTCATATTGTCCTTAAGAACATTTTTGATTTTGGAACCATCTCCATTTGACCAACACATAAAAAGTTAGGTCTCAGTGTATTCCAAAATAGTCAGATGATTTGACTTATCAACTTTTCAAGTCCACAACTCATATCTTGATGAATTTATGATTGAGGACACTCAAATAAGTTCAAATATGCATGAAATGATGAATTAAAGAACTTACCTTGATTATATTTGACCATGGGCTGAGGTTGCTTCATGAGCAAGGCATTGTGGTGCACAGATGAATTAGGGTTTCTCTGGGGAACAAACCTCAAACCCTTTGACTTGCTTTGATCAAACATGATGAATTGGGATATTAGGGGGACATATTTGATGGATGAGAGCTTTGGGAGCCATTACCATTCTTGCTTCCACCTCCTCTTGGCCATGCATTTGTACCAATGACCTCCTTGAAGCTTTTGACCTTGTGATTGCTCAAGCTACAAATAAAAGATGTTAGTAACATATTTTTGTGATTTTGGTTAGTGAATAAAAATGAGAAAAGCAATGATATACAATTCAAGCATGCTTGGTGATCACAAACCACTCACAAAGAGTCCTACCCAAAGGTAAGGGGTACCAAGATGCTTATGATCCTTGAGGCTATGCAAATACAATGTTATGATGCCATGAGGGATCTTAGGGACAAAATTAGGGTCTTACAGATGCCCCTATTTAAGGTCATTCTAGCCGGAGAAGGGAAGGTTAAAATCTTCGTCTCGACGAGGTAGAATGGGCTTAAATAATAACAAAGATACGAAGTTTGGTCCCTAAGAGGCCTCATGATGCAGATGTATGTATGCAAAAGGTAATACTCTGTGGGGAATATGTGTCCTTAACGGATAAAGATTAAGAGGAAATTGACGACTCCCATGAATAATTCATTCTATGGGGCAGAGACTCTACTGGGGAGTAAAGGACTGAAACCGCGTGAGCAGGTCACGACTCAAAGCTTGGAGAGCAGAATTTCCAAAGGAAATAAATCCATTGGAAGTACTCGAGCTGACTCAAAGATGCATGTATTGGGGAATATGCCAATACGGCGAAATTATCCACAGTGGATACTTCGGATAAAAATCCGGACGAAGACAATCTACTAAGGGACTTCGCTGGGGATGTCCAAAAAAAGACTCTCCTGGGGGAGCAGCGAGATGAGGTGTTACCGGTTACTAGGTAACAAGCTCAAAGAGACATGTGATCTGAACACCGGTATAAGGGCGAGAGATACAACATGCTCGGGAAGAAATGAATATCCAAGACCGGTATAAGGGTGAGAGATATCAAAACTCCGAATCATCTGAGGAAGACCTAAAAGGTATATTTCAACTCAGGGAAATATGACTCCACAGGGGACAAAAGTCATAATAGGGAGCAGAAAAGGAGGAACACCAAGGATACCGGTTACTGGGCATATAATAGGTGGCCAACCAAGGCGTGAAATGGGGAATATTCCCAAGACACTCATCATCCAAAAGAGGGCTAAAAGCAAACTCGATTATAGGATGGATATTTGATTCCGCACAGGGGATACGGATCTTAATCAACTGGGGAAGAACAAAAGGCTTCGACCGAAGAGTGCATGAGATATACTATCTATTACCGTCAGAACGTAGATAATATACTCGCATGGAAGATTATCCACAACCGGTTACTGGGTTAATAAAGGATAAATCGACCGAAAAGAAAAGGCATCGGGATACCGCAACTAGGTATATAATGATGACCAATCCAGGGGAGAAACAATCGTCGTCAATAACAGTGTAAACGAGAGATGACTCACTGGGGATAAATTGCGAGCGCGGGGCAATTATCCAGGTAAAAGAGGGAATATCGACATCGAGTATCGGATGAAGATAACCACCAAGGAGGGGATTACACCTACCGGATACTGGGTGGGAAACCACGGAAAAGTAACCGTCATCAATTACGATGATCACAAGGTTAATTCTGCAAAGGGGAGAAAATAGGGTTTACAACTACCGGTATCAGGGTAGGAAACCACAGATTCCGCAGGGGATAAGATGAATGATTACTAATTGCTGAGCAATTATTCATTTATACCGCGGGGAAACAAAGGAGGTAACTTTGAGGGGCCAAATTAGGAATAAACCAAAGAGGCACACTGAATCAAGACTCATCCTAATGAGGGTATAACTCAATAGGGAAGCCCATCCCAATACATGTGTTGGGGTAAACAGAAACAACCATCATCCACGAGGACATAGCTCTGTGGGGAATATGGAAGAAAGGATAGACGCTTTCTGCCTATGGAGCTGACTCTATATGGAGAGATCAGACACACACATCTGCTTGGGGAAATCTATATCACCATTAGCAGGAGACAACAAACAACGATATATGGCAAAGAATGCAACATGACTATCTGAATGTTATAATTATGCATGTATATGCATGGTTTATGTATGATGAATGCTGACAAACAGACATATCTAACACAAACAGGTCCAGGAAGCAACCACCCGGTACTACATCTCAAGAGAGAAAGCCAAAATCACCGGAGAGTGACCAATCTGTCGGGGATCAGAGACAACAATATCTCTGCAGGGGATGAATCATCAGTCTCGGCTGGAGAAAAGAGTTTAATGCACAAGTAGAATTTGCCACATAAACCACTCTACTGGGGAATCTATTCGAGGGATAAAGGGATTCTGGGGACCCAACACCAAAAAAAATCGAGTCTTCCAGAGAGAACATATTTGCTGAGGAGGAAAGAAACAACTGCTCTGCTGATGGGAAAAGAGGTAAATAACCTCAACAAGCACTCCACTCGGTGGGATGAACCACAACAATATTCTGGAGGAAGAGGATACAGTTATGCCAGGAATATGAACGAATGTCTTACCCTGTTGGAGATCATACCACTCTTGGGAGAGCACTGGGGATCTCTTAAGTATCCTTTCGTCTTTGTGAATGTTCACTTTGTTTAAAAACAATTTATGAAGAAAATTTATTTATTTAAAACAATGATATTTTCTCAATTAAAACATGCAAAACGTTTGTTGAATAGAAACAAATAAGAGTGCAAATAATTGGATAAAGGCTCAAATTTATTTGATGGAATGATAGTCTGCAAATGGCAAGACTCCATAGATCTTTACAAAATTTGAAATTGGTGATATATATTGGAAAAGGGATACATTGAACATAATGACCATTTCTCCATCGATTCTGAATTCGATGTATTTGAAGCTTCGGTTGAGGACGAATGAACGAGAATTTCTGACGGATGACAGATGTAGAACAAAGTCTTGTCAGGATGCAGTTACTTGCCAAATCCCTAATTTTTGCCTAGATTGCCCCAGGATGAGGTACTCAATCTAGCGGGATACAAATATTTATTTTTTTCATGTCTCTAACTTTTGCCTGGACCGCCCTTTCGGGTTTTCAATCCACCGAGACGCTCATTTTTGCCTAAGCCTCCCTTTCGGGTTTTCAACTTAGCGAGCCATTCTGTTTTTATTTTCTAGGCGAAGTATTTCTTGACTGCATCTGAATTCACAGGACGAGTGAAATCCTCCCCATCCATAGTTGTGAGTATTAAAGCACCGCCTGAAAAGGCTCTCTTAACAACATATGGACCTTCATAGTTTGGAGTCCACTTGCCCCTGGAATCGGGCGCGAAAGATAAGACTTTCTTGAGCACAAGGTCACCTTCTCGGAACACACGAGGCTTGACCTTCTTATCAAAAGCTTTCTTCATTCTCTGCTGATATAACTGACCATGGCACATGGCAGTCAATCTCTTCTCTTCTATCAAATTCAGCTGGTCATAACGACTCTGAACCCATTCAGCATCAGTCAACTTGGCCTCCATCAAGACTCTCATTGACGGGATCTCCACCTTTACTGGGAGTACAGCTTCCATGCCATAAACAAGAGAGAAAGGGGTTGCCCCGGTTGAAGTGCGGACAGACGTACGATATCCATGTAAAGCAAATGGCAGCATCTCATGCCAATCTTTGTACGTGACAACCATCTTCTGGATAATATTCTTGATATTCTTGTTAGCAGCTTCAACAACCCCATTCATCTTAGGTCTGTAAGGAGAAGAATTATGATGTGCAATCTTGAACTCACTACACAGCTCTTTCATCATCTTATTATTCAAGTTAGATCCATTATCAGTAATGATCTTATCTGGCACACCATAGCGGCATATGAGTTGATTCTTGATAAACTTCACGACCACCTGTCTGGTCACATTTGCATATGACGACGCTTCAACCCACTTGGTGAAATAATCAATTGCTACGAGAATGAATCTGTGTCCATTAGACGCTTTCGGCTCTATCATGCCAATCATGTTAATTCCCCACATGGAGAAAGGCCATGGTGATGAAATCACGTTTAGAAGTGTCGGAGGAATATGAATCTTATCCGCGTAAATCTGACACTTGTGGCATTTCTTCACATGCTTGCAGCAGTCAGACTCCATTGTCAGCCAATAGTAGCCTGCTCTCAACATCTTTCTAGCCATGGCATGTCCATTGGAATGAGTACCAAATGAACCTTCATGAACTTCAATCATCAACAGGTCGGCATCGTGTCTGTCCACGCATCTGAGCATAACCATGTCAAAATTTCTCTTATAAAGCACTTCGCCATTGAGGTAGAAACTGCCTGACAATCTCCTCAAAGTCTTCCTATCTTTCACAGATGCCCCAGGTGGGTAAACTTGGTTCTGAAGGAAACACTTAATGTCGTAATACCATGGCTTATCATCTTTCGCTTCTTCTATTGCAAATACATGAGCTGGTCTGTCCAAGCGCATCACAGTGATATTGGGAACTTCATTCCACAGTTTGACCACAATCATGGAAGCAAGTGTAGCAAGAGCATCCGCCATCTGATTCTCGTCTCGAGGAATATGATGGAAGTCAACCTCAGTAAAGAATGTTGAAATCCTCCTCGCATAATCCCTATAAGGAATGAGACCAGGTTGATTCGTTTCCCATTCACCCTTAATCTGATTAACAACGAGGGCCGAATCACCGTAAACATCAAGATGCTTGACTCTAAGATCAATGCATTCCTCCAATCCCATAATACAGGCCTCATACTCAGCCATATTATTTGTGCATTTGAAAGTTAGCCTTGCTGTAAAAGGAATATGTGTGCCCTGAGGGGTGATGATTACTGCCCCAATACCATTTCCATACTGATTTACAGCGCCATCAAACACCATGCTCCATCTGGAACCAGGCTCTGGCCCTTCATCGAGTGTAGGCTCATCGCAATCTTTCATCTTCAAATACAGAATCTCCTCATCTGGGAAGTCATACTGAACTGACTGATAATCTTCGATCGGCTGGTGTGCCAAATGGTCAGCCAAGATACTACCTTTGATAGCTTTTTGGGCTCGATACTGAATATCATACTCAGACAACAACATCTGCCAACGGGCAATCCTCCCAGTTAAAGTAGGCTTCTCAAATATGCATTTGATTGGATCCATTCTGGATATCAACCAAGTCGTATGATTTATCATATACTGGCGTAAGCGCTTAGCAGCCCAAGCCAAAGCACAACATGTTTTCTCAAGCATTGAGTATCGAGACTCACAATCAGTGAACTTCTTACTTAGGTAGTAGATAGCATACTCTTTCTTTCCTGATTCATCTTGCTGACCAAGGACACAACCCATTGAATCTTCAAGAACAGTCAGATACATAATCAAAGGTCTCCCTTCCACCGGCGGAGACAAAATCGGAGGCTCGGACATATACTCTTTAATACTGTCAAAGGCTTTCTGGCAATCCTCGGTCCAATCATGAGACTGATCTTTCCGAAGGAGCTTGAATATCGGCGCACATGTGGCAGTCATGTGGGATATGAATCTGGAAATGTAATTCAAGCGGCCAAGAAAACCTCGGACTTGCTTCTCAGTTTTGGGCGCAGGCATCTCTTGTATTGCTTTGACCTTTGCAGGATCAACTTCAATACCTTTCTCACTGACGATAAAGCCCAATAGCTTGCCAGAACGGACTCCAAATGTACACTTGTTGGGATTCAGACGAAGCTTATACTTCCTCAGACGCTGAAAAAGCTTCAACAAGTGCTCTACATGTTCAACTTCCGTTCTTGACTTAGCAATCATATCAT
The DNA here is from genome assembly GCF_024323335.1 of Lathyrus oleraceus. Classification (NCBI taxonomy): domain Eukaryota; kingdom Viridiplantae; phylum Streptophyta; class Magnoliopsida; order Fabales; family Fabaceae; genus Lathyrus; species Lathyrus oleraceus. The sequence continues at coordinate 121,676,123 of NC_066581.1, read as the reverse complement.
CAACATATACCTCAATCTCCTTGTGCATCATGTCATGAAACAAGGTAGTCATATCTCGTTGATATGTGGCTCTGGCGTTCTTCAAACCGAAGGGCATCACTCGATAACAGAATGTTCCCCAAGGTGTGATGAATGTTGTCTTCTCCATATCCTCGGGTGCCATTTTAATCTGATTATATCCGGAAAATCCGTCCATAAATGAGAAGACATTGAATTTAGCTGTATTATCTACCAACATATCAATATGTGGTAAGGGAAAATCATCTTTCGGACTAGCTTTATTCAAATCTCTATAATCCACACACATCCGGACTTTTCCATCTTTCTTAGGCACGGGCACAATATTGGCCACCCATTGAGAATATGTAGAAGTCACCAGAAACCCCGCATCAATTTGCTTCTGAACCTCCTCTTTGATCTTCACTGCCATATCAGGATGAGTTCTTCTGAGCTTCTGCTTCACAGGCACGCACTCAGGCTTTAAAGGTAGGAAATGTTGCACAATATCAGTATCTAGACCAGGCATGTCTTCATATGACCAGGCAAAGACATCGACGTATTCTCGTAGCAACTCAATCAACCCCTTCTTAACAGACTCTTCCAGGAGTGCCCCAATCTTCACTTCTCGCACACAATCCTCAGACCCCAAGTTGACTGTTTCTAGATTCTCAAGATGCGGCTGAATGATTTTCTCTTCATGCTCAAGTAGACGGGTAATCTCGTCAGGAATCTCTTCATCATCATCTTCTTCCGCCTCAAATACAAGGAATTCAAAGTTGGGAGATGGTGTTGGATCATTATGTTCAATGGGTTTGATTAACCTGCATAATGTTTTTGGATATAAAGAGATTTAGAATTCAAACAAGGCAAATCATTATGCAGATGAAAAAATTGATTTTATTCTATTTTTGAGGTTTTATGTGATCACCAATTTCATGCAAAAGTGAAAAGGGAAAACAATTGGAAAACCAAACATTTAACATGAATCTATTGGATGAAAATATCATTGTATTTATGTGTCAACAATGTCGTCACTCCTCCCTTTGGCATGGGAGAAGGGTTTTTAAACACCATGAACATTACTTTGACTTATGGATAACTGTTGGAATATCCACAGCGACCCAATTATTGCAGATCCCTCCAGGGATGATGAAATTGTCCGAATCCTTTGCATCCTCTTCCAAGATAGCAGCAGCTTCCTCATCCTGACTGGTGTGGATAAAACCTCCACTCTTGAATAACCCTTGTGCGTTGAAGACCCCAGAAGAAAAGCCAATGCCAGCCCGGGACTTGTTGTCTTCCAACTCAATCATTTTCCCCAATCCAGCAGTTGCACCACACTCAATGGCCAACTTCGCATCTCTATAAGAAGTAAATGAAAGAGTTCTCTTCTCAACAGGCTCAGCTATAGATAAAGCTTGGAAAGGAGTTCCAACTTCTTCCTCAGCATCTATGTATGAGAAGGAAGATAAGTGGCTAACCAGGAGAGCCTTTTCTCCCCCTACCACTACCAGTTTCTTGTTCTTCACAAATTTCAGCTTCTGGTGTAGGGTGGATGTCACGGCGCCAGACTCGTGAATCCATGGTCTGCCTAAGAGACAGTTGTACGATGGGTGGATGTCCATAACCTGGAAGGTAATCTGGAAATCACTTGGTCCAATCTTGATTGGGAGATCAACTTCCCCAATCACAGTCTTTCGAGACCCATCGAAAGCTTTCAGAACAACTCCACTCTGCCTCATGGGAGGCCCTTGATATGACAATTTTGAAAGAGTGGACTTTGGCAATACGTTCAGGGATGACCCAGTGTCCACCAGCACATTGGACATGGCATCGTCTTTACAGTTCATGGAGATGTGTAATGCCAAGTTGTGGTCTCTTCCCTCCTCAGGGAGATCAGAGTCACAGAAACTCAAATTGTTACAAGCGGTAATGTTTGCAACAATGCTATCGAACTGTTCTATTGTGACATCATGATCTACATATGCCACATCTAAAACTTTCTGCAGAGCCTCTCTATGTGGTTCTGAATTCAGAAGTAATGATAACACGGATATTTTGGATGGCGTTTGTAGAAGCTGGTCTACAACATTATACTCACTCTTCTTGATGAGCCTCAGCATCTCATCACAGCCTTCTTTCACATTGCCACTCGGGCCAACAGAAGCAGGAGTTATCAATGTAGATGAGGGTTTAACAGCAAGTGCCGGATTCGGAGAATTCACCGCATTCCCAATCGGGCGTTCAACAAAATCAGCATTAGTTTGAGGCTTTGGTGGTGCTGAAAACACACGACCGCTGCGGGTCAAACCACTTACATCAGCGATGTTTACAACGGAGGAGGATGGTAAAGACACCTCTTTCCCATCTTCTACAGCAACAACATTGTAACGGAAGGGAATTGCTTTTTCAGATGAGTACGGCACAGGACCGACAGGCTTAATAAATAGAGAAGGAGAAACCTTCTGCTTGCTACCATCATACTTGATGATAACAGGTTCGGGCATCCGAAACACTGGGGAAATTACATTGACCTCAGGCTCATCTTCGTCAACATTCCTATTCTGAAGGATTTCAATGACCCCTTCGTCCAGCATTTCCTGAAGATCCTTGCGCACCTGGCGACAACCCAATCGGTTAACAGGGCATATTCGGCATCTATCATGATCGTGCTCATAGTGACTGTACTCACACAACAAATGGTGCAACTCGACCAGAGACTGTCGAATATGACTGACATATTTGACCTTGTACTTGCCAGGGCAACCCTGGACCATGTTGACAAATTTCCCATGCTCGGGCAATGGGTTCTTCTTCACGTTAGGACCTACGTCCTCAAAACACAAAATGCCACACCTCACAAGGTCTTGAACCTTGGTCTTCAAAGGATAGCAATTCTCCACGTCGTGGCCGGGAGCACTAGAATGGTATACACAATGCAATTCGGGCTTATACCACCACTGGGGGTTAGCAGGTATAGCCGGTGGGTCTCTCGGAGTAATCAACTTCCTCTCTATCAAAGAGGGATAGAATTCTGCGTACGTCATCGGAATAGGATCGAAGGTGACCCTTTTCCTCTCGTAACTAGTGCTGGTTTGATTACTGTTTCGAGGCTGGTAGGCCTGCTGTTGTTGCTGATATTGCTGTGGTGGTTGCTGATTGTTGCTATGTTGTTGATACTGTTGATTGTCTCTAAAGACAGGTGCTATATAAGCCACCTGGTGCTGGTTACTGGCGGGACGCACAGTCTTCCTCCTCACAGAGGGTCTTCTAGGTTTCACATGGGAGGTCACAGCATGTGCCTCTCCATCTTTCTTCTTTGCAAACGCCCCATAACGTTTGGCAGAAGAGCCTTCTTCCTTGGTCAGACGCCCTTCTCTGACTCCTTCTTCTAAACGCATCCCCATATTCACCATCTCGGTGAAGTCAGAAGGAGCGCTAGCAATCATCCGCTCATAATAGAATGAACTCAAGGTCTTCAGAAAGATCTTGGTCATTTCCTTCTCTTCTAGCGGAGGCACGATCTGTGCTGCCACCTCTCGCCACCTCTGGGCATACTCTTTAAACGTTTCCTTGTCCTTCTGGGACATGGCCCTCAATTGATCCCTATCGGGAGCCATATCCACATTATACTTGTATTGCTTGACGAAGGCCTCGCCAAGGTCGTTGAAGGATCGGATGCTCGCACTGTCTAACCCCATGTACCATCTCAGGGCGGCACCGGACAAACTGTCCTGAAAGTAGTGGATGAGTAACTGGTCGTTATCAGTCTGAGTAGACATCTTCCTGGCATACATGACCAGGTGGCTGAGAGGACAAGTATTTCCCTTGTACTTTTCAAAGTCAGGGACCTTGAATTTCACTGGAATTTTCACGTTTGGAACTAAACAGAGATCGGCAGCAGACTTGCCAAAAAGATCCTTTCCTCTAAGAGTTTTCAATTCCTTGCGAAGCTCAAGAAATTGATCATTCATGGCGTCCATCTTTTCATAGACATCTGGGCCCTCAGACGGCTAAGAATGATAGATGGTGTCGTCTATCCTAGGCATGGTATGCACGACAGGAGGAGGAACAGCATGGACCGAGCTAGATGTCGGCATAGAAGCAAAAGTTGGAGCAGGACCCTCGGGCATAAAGTTAGGAGGCATCCCCCACGGAAACCCGGTTGGCATGGCTGACGGAGCGAAGTGTGCACTAGCAGCAGGCACAGTTGAGGAGACAATCTCTGAGATAACTGTCCTCTGGGGAGGAGTTGAAGGCGTCGGAGAAGACTGGCTCTGGGCACCTAGGAACGATTCCATCAAAGCACTCAGTCTGGCGACCTCCTCTTTGAGTTCACGGTTCTCTTGCTCTAGTTGATCCATCAGTCTTGCAGAGTTGGCTCTAGTGTAGTACCGGTGAGTCAGCTTGTCTTCAAAATAAATGAAGAGCACTGAGTTAGACCACAGGACAAGAGATCGGAAACAAAACCTGCTTATGCACATGATGCATGCAATGCTTGTGCACATGATTTATTTTTATATTTCAAAGGAACTTTAGGGTTTTATTTGCAAATTTTTGGAATCATTTAACGTTTATTGCATATAGAAATATCTCATAAAATAACATCAAGGGAAAGAAGTACAACATTGTCAATCATATACAAGAGAAAAGGAAAATAATCATCCTATGGATCCCTAGAAACAATCATCTAAGGCTCGGGACACAGGAAGATAAGATGTGCGAAGCCTCTTTACTTCCTCTTCATAAGCTGCCTCCATATTTGCCTTCTCTCTGGCGAGTCGATCGTACTTCCTCTTCCAAAACCTAGAAGACTGAGGAAGTAGAGAAGTCCATGCATCATTAGGATCATCAATAACTTGATGTTCAAGGAACTCTATCAAAGCATCCTTCTCCTTAATCTGCTGAAGTAACTCTTCGCTTCACGGATCCAGGCACGTGAACGGTCTTCGTCTCTCAACTCCTCTACTCCTTGATTATGGAGGGTTGAAGGCCCAGCCCTAATCATAGGTGTAGGTCTCGGATACTCGTAAGGCATGAGATACTCAGATGCTCTCTTCCTTACCCAAGCAGTGTAAGGCTCCAAAGCAATGCAATTCTTAGGACCCAACTCCTTCCTTCCTTTCTTGTGAATCTTGCGCCAAGCGCGGATCATCCTAGCTTTCAAGCCTTGGGGATCTTTACCCTCCTGAAAGAACACACCCTCTAACAGAATGTTATTAGGTTTATCCTTTAGGGGGAACCCAAGCTGACGACGTGTCAAAACAGGGTTGTAGTTAATCCCACCACATGTACCAAGAAGAGGCACATTGGAGAATTCACCACAAGAGTCGATAATCTGCACACCATCATACACACGGTTGTACCAAGAGATATCATCATGAGTGAGAGACATAAGTCTCGTGGACCACCGTAGACATCCCTTGTTCTCCTTGAAAGCGACCGTCTGAGGTAAGTGAGAAATAAACCACTTATACAACAGAGGCAAACAACACACAATAGCGCCACCACCCTTTGCATTCCTCATATGCAAAGAGAAATAAGCATCACCCAACAGAGTCAGAACGGGATTAAGAGTAGAAAAGATCCTAATAGCGTTCACATCCACAAACTTGTCGATGTTGGGGAATAAAACCAACCCATAGATGAGAAGTACAAATATGGCTTCAAAGGCATCCTCACTCATGGTCTTCCCATATGTAGTAGCTTGAGCAATGAGGAACTCAGAAGGGAGACCTTGAATTCCACCTTTGGTAGTCATATGAGCACCAACCAGGGATTCATCTATGTGCAACATGTCTGCTATCTCTTGAGAAGTAGGAATACTCTCCAAGCCACTGAACGGCAACTGATCCAGGATAGGTATCCCCACAAGATAAGCATACTCCTCAAGGGTAGGAAAAAGCTGAAAGTCCGGAAACGTGAAGCAACGGTACAGGGGATCATAAAATTGCACCAATACACTCATCAACCCTTCGTCCACCTGAGTAGTCAGAAGAGGAAGAAGCTTTCCAAAACGACCTTTAAAACCCAAGGGATCTAATACATAGGATGTCAAATTCCTTAACTCTTTCAGATCTGGTTGTCTGAAGCTGTACTTCTTTGTATTCCTTCTTTGTCTTTCCATGTCTGAAAATTTTGCAAATAAACCCCTTAAGTTCCTTGAAAATTTTCTTCATTATAGATGATATGGATGCAAATGGGTGCATGAATACATGAATGCAACAATCACACTCAAGGATCAAGCAAAGCACACCAAACAAAGGTCACAGGGTGGATCATATTATCCTTAATATCAATTATCCATTTTGGTGGATTATGGTTTACACCTTATTAACACCCAAGTTCCATTGATATTAAGGATATATGAACGGATCAACCATGAATCAAGGGTTTGTTGCGAGTCACGAGCATGGAGTCTCGGTTAAGAACCACCCAAAGGGAGTGTACTAAGGTTTAAACCTGCCAAACATGTAAGGTTTCAACCTGCCAAACATGTTCTACAAGAGGTTCCCATAGTCATCATCCCATCTATCGGATATTATCGGATAAACGACTACTCGTATTCCAAAAATATTCTCAAGAGAGACTCTTATGAGTGTAGTATTGTGTAACAATCGTATCAAATCTTACACTTGAACGATTTTCGCACTACATCCTAAAAATAGGCCAAGATGGGCTTGGTAAACTAAGGTCCTTGGCTTCTAAGGTCTATATTGGAAAGAGTAATGTCTAACCACAACTTACTTGTGTGATATTATTGATCCCAACATGACCTCCACCAAGTGAATGGACTTGCAAGTCAACTTGCTAAGGAATAACTCCACACAAGTCAACAAGACTATGTCATTCTCCTATCCTAAGTACACTTGAGTCCGGGTATAGAACTCATCTCACAAAGATCACCAAGCATACAAGGAATTAATATCAAGCAAATCAATCATTACATACAATACAGTAATCCCAAATTGCACAAAATATGTCACAAAACAAATATACAACACAATACAACAAAAAATGGAAAGTAGGCAAAACCCACTAGGCAAATATAATCTCCCCAGCATAGTCGCCACTTTTCTGTAGCGGGGTATTCGTTACCATTAGAGATATTGACTAAATCCAAGGTAAATCATACAAGTCGAGTCGCCACCGCACTTCTATTTATCCAAAAGAATGGTTAGAAAGCGAACAAAAACCTAAAAGTTTTAACAAAAACTAGTAAGAGAAACAGAGATCTGGGTAAGGGGGTTGATTATGCAATGGGAAGGTGTTAGGCACCCAAAACATCCTAGGTACTCCTAGGGAGCCCTTTTCACACTTGTGAAGGTTGTTGTCTTGTGAAATTTTTGTTTGTGCAAACATGATTGAAGAGATGAGAGGAGAATATACAAGTTTATTTACATTTTGTGTTTGGATGGATAAACCCATTGCCTACGTACCATCTTATGAAAAGATTAGGATCAAAACCTCGTAGTTCGGGGTAAAAATCTCAAAGAAGTTGGTGAATTGATTGGTCCAAAAGCCTTAAGGTCTTTTGTTATCAAAGGGAGAAAACTCAACCAAACCATAAATCCACCATGTGAGGATAGCTTCAACATGCTAATGAGGGGTTCAACCTATAATAAGCATGGAAGACTCATTGTCCATCACTAAGGATATAGGTGAGTATTATATCTACCACAAGGATAACTCAAATCTAATAGCTAAAGGTTATGAAAAATTTGATTAAGAGAGTGGCCATTGGAACCACAAAAGACATTTGAATGGGTTATATTGACCAATTAGAAGTATATACAAAACGGTCAAAGTTGACTTAAAAGTTCAATTCAAAATAAGTGTTATGAAAAGAAAGTTTTAAAATCAAAAGCATAAGGCTTAGGTTTCTAATGTTTGAAAACAAAAGTTAAATGTTTGCACAAAAGGTTTTGGCTTGGGTTAGAGTGGAGAGAAGAAGAAGAAGGGCTAAGTCCTAAGTAAAACAAAAAGAAGGGATAAGGAAATGAACCCCATTAGGAGTTCCTTTCTTGAGATCATATTGATGATCCAAGTAGCTCCCATCCTTTGGAACAAAGCAACCACAAAGCAAATATTTCAAGCAATCAATCACAAGGTCATGCTCCTAAGAATCCTTCAATGGCTTTGGCATCTCTTTCTTTAGATGAACATGGCAATGGTCCTCCAATTAAGCTCAAATGGGGACTCCTAGCACAAAAGCACACACATCAAAAGTTCCATGAAGTAAAACAAGAATGGACAAGAGTGAGTTTAGAGATTTGGTCCTTCCGAAGGTCCTAGAAACTAAGTCCATTTCTTTGCATTTGGTCCACAACAATCACAACAAAAACACAAGCACAATAATATATACACAATTATGTGCTCAAGTGAGCAAAAGGCAAATGACATTAACATAAATATGTGCTCAAGTGAGAAAAGAGAAAAGCAAATGAATAATATGTGCAAGAATAGTAAATTGCATTAAGGTAAATTGCATGAAGTAAATGTTAATTGTCAATAGTTAGTATTAGTAGTTAGTGTGCCATAAGGCAAATTTAGCGCTATGTTAAGCAATCGTAATTGGACTTATATAGAAGTCACAACTATCTGAGGCCGGTCAATAATAATGTAGGCAACCAAACATAACTTAGGAGTCTTGATTAGTGAACCAAGTCCCAACAACTTGCCATGCCAAAAAGGAGAGGAAAATTGATCTTGTATTGGTTTAAGCCTTATGCATGATTTAAAAGACAACCTATCCTTAATGCAAAGCCATTCACTTGATCAATTGATCAAGATGAATTAGATTTGAATCAAGGAAGGTTAAATCCCTCTAATCAATGCTAACTTATCAACCTTCAACTCATTGATCAAAAAAGAAAAAGAAGAAGAAGAAGAAGAAGATGATGAATAAGAGAAATGGAAATGACAACATAAAATGCATTAAATGGAATAAAATGTATCAATCCTCATATGTTGACCAATAACATTGAAAGTCAAGGTCAAACAATCAAAAACAGAAGTGAGATGAAGATTGGAAGTCAAGAAAAGAATAAAATATTTTTTGGCATTTTTAATATTAAAAATAAACTTGAATTAAAATATTAAAGAAAGGTCAAACTTCAAAATCACTTCAAATCAACCTTGAAAGGTCCAAGTGATTTATCCTAAGTTCAACAAGGTCAAACAAAGTTTAACAAAAAATTTCAGCATTTTTAAAAGTCAGAAACTATTTTTAATCAATTAAAATGAATAAAAATAACCTAATTGAACTAAAATCTCAAATAAATCTCAAATCAATTCAAAAATTGATGAGAATATTTTTCATAGATCCATCATCATTCAAATAGGTTAGGAAAATATTTTTGTATTTTTTGAATATCAAAAACTATTTAAAATGAATTAAAAATAACCAGAAAAGAGAAAATTCACAAAAAATATCAAATGACAAAATAAAAAATAATAAAAATCAGAAATAGAAACTAGAATTTATTTGGGAAATAATGCAATTGGTCCCATAATTTTTGGATAAAAAATGAAAGAGATATTAATTTTTGAAAATAATTGGAATTAAAGAAACTAAAAGGAAATTCAGAAAATGAGAAAAATCCTGGCACGTTGGATCAACCTCATTAAATGAGGTGGCACATCTAAGGATCCTCAGCGCGCGCTTATGGTGTATCCAAGTCAATGCGTGCACATGGAAATAAAAGAAAAGTCATAACAAAGAAAGGTCAGGATTCAATCTGGAAAATGAATCACACGGTCCAGATTCAAACTGGAGACCAGACGGTGGCCAGCGCCACCGTCTTCTCCGGCCAACCTCCGGCCACTTCAAAAAATTGCAAAAACGCAAATGGCCACCAAATGAGGCGATCTATATATCAATCGAAAGAGGAAGTGATGTACATCACTCCTATACCATGCACTTCCACTCTAGATCCCTATAAATGGAGAAATCAGAGCTGGAAGTATGATAGTGTTCATCATGAACTTCATGTTTTTGCAAAATTGAAAGCACAAATCAAATGCCTCTATTGAGAGGACTTCAGCCAACATTAGATCCAAGGAAAAAGGTCCATGGATGAAGAGAATCGAGGAAATTACCAGTTGGAGTGCAAGCTTGAGTTCTGGTGATTTGAGCATGATGCCTCGCTTGCCTTGCTAAAACAGAAGTTCTATGGATCAAGGTGAAGAGGTCTAGTAACTTTTAGATCAAAGAAAACAGTCGAGGAAACTGAATTCTAGATATGAAATTTTTAGAGAAAAAAAAGAGTTCCTTTGGTGTGAGGGTGGAGATTCAATTCAGCAGAGGTTCAGGCGCCTTTAGGTTCAAGAATTGAGAGGGCAAGGCATTGTATTTATAGATGGAGGGAGCTGCAAGCATCATCAAACTCGTGTGCATGGGAGAAGAGGGCCTCCATGCATGGGCCTGTACAGGCGCATGGAGGGTCCAATTCTGATTGGAATTGCAAGATGTACATCACCAAATATGAATTGGACGTGCAAATTGGATATTAATGGATCATGCATGGCAATTGGAATGATTTTCATAAAATGCACTATTTCATTGAAGCCTTCGAAAATGCCATGTCCAAAATCAAAATTCAAGCTTATGAGTAATGGTTGGAAAGCTTATTGCATAAGGAACAAATGTCATGTTGATCAAAACTTCATTTGGGCCTTGGACATTAGTGAAATTTGAATTTAAAGTGTGATGTGCAAAACATGCCAAGGCAAGGTTTCTAAAATTGGCCAACTTTCAAGCCCTTCTGTTTTGATGATTCAAGATTCAAATGAAAAAACCTCCAACATAAAAGTTGTATATCTTTTCAAGACAATCAAAATGGACTTAAATTTTGCATCATTTGGATTTTTGATGAAGAAGTTATGGGCACCTGAAGTTGGACTTTTTTGACTTTTAATGCATTTGGTCAAAAAGGACCTATAATGTCTTGCATTATCACATGTGTTTTCTTTGAGATTTTGAAATTTTGTTCAACATAACATTTGAAGTAGACATCTCAAGCTTTCCAATTCATTTGATCCCACCTCAAAATAATAAAAAATGAATGAGTTATGTCCTTGGGAAGTTGACCCAAAATTAGGGTTTTAGTCAAAATGACCTATAATGTATTGGAGTGGCAGATGGTCTTCCAAGCTTCAAATAAATTTTTGATGAACATGAAAGTTGTTCGTATTGTCCTTAAGAACATTTTTGATTTTGGAACCATCTCCATTTGACCAACACATAAAAAGTTAGGTCTCAGTGTATTCCAAAATAGTCAGATGATTTGACTTATCAACTTTTCAAGTCCACAACTCATATCTTGATGAATTTATGATTGAGGACACTCAAATAAGTCCAAATATGCATGAAATGATGAATTAAAGAACTTACCTTGATTATATTTGACCATGGGCTGAGGTTGCTTCATGAGCAAGGCATTGTGGTGCACAGATGAATTAGGGTTTCTCTGGGGAACAAACCTCAAACCCTTTGACTTGCTTTGATCAAACATGATGAATTGGGATATTAGGGGGACATATTTGATGGATGAGAGATTTGGGAGCCATTACCATTCTTGCTTCCACCTCCTCTTGGCCATGCATTTGTACCAATGACCTCCTTGAAGCTTTTGACCTTGTGATTGCTCAAGCTACAAATAAAAGATATTAGTAACATATTTTTGTGATTTTGGTTAGTGAATAAAAATGATAAAAGCAATGATATACAATTCAAGCATGCTTGGTGATCACAAACCACTCACAAAGAGTCCTACCCAAAGGTAAGGGGTACCAAGATGCTTATGATCCTTGAGGCTATGCAAATACAATGTTATGATGCCATGAGGGATCTTAGGGACAAAATTAGGGTCTTACATGAAGGCCTAACCATAACCAAAGGTGTAGGTCTTGGATACTCGTAAGGCATGAGATACTCAGACGCTCGCTTCCTAACCCAAGCAATGTATGGCTCCATAGCAACACAATTCTTAGGACCCAACTCATTCCTTCCTTTCCTATGAATCTTGCCCCAGGCGTGGACCATTCTGCCCTTCAAGTTTTGGGGATCTTTACCCTCCTGAAAGAACACACCCTCTAACAGAATGTTATTAGGTTTATCCTTTTGGGGGAACCCAAGCTGACGACGTGCCAAAACAGGGTTGTAGTTAATCCCACCACATGTACCAAGAAGAGGTACATTGGAGAGAGACATGAGTCTCGTGGACCACCGTAGACATCCCTTGTTCTCCTTGAAGGCGACCGTCTGCGGTAAGTGAGAAATAAACCACTTATACAACAGAGGCAAACAGCACACAATGGCGCCACCACCCTTCACATTTCTCATATGCAAAGAAAAATAGGTATCACCCAACAGAGTCGGAACGAGATTAAGAGTAGAGAAAATCCTAATAGCATTCACATCCACAAACTTGTCGATGTTGGGGAAAAATACCAATCCATAAATGAGAAGTACAAATATGGCTTCAAAGGCATCCTCACTCATGGCCTTCCCATATACAGTAGCTTGAGCAATGAGGAACTCAGAAGGGAGACCTTGAATTCCACCTTTGGTAGTCATACTAGCACCAACCAGAGATTCATCTATGTGCAACATGTCTGCTATCTCTTGAGAAGTAGGAATACTCTCTAAGCCACTGAACGACAACTGGTCTAGGATAGGTATGCCCACAAGGTAGGCATACTCCTCAAGGGTAGGCAAAAGCTGGAAGTCCGGAAACGTGAACCAACGGTACAAAGGATCATAAAACTGCACCAATACACTCATCAACCCTTCATCCACCTGAGTAGTCAGAAGAGGAAGAAGCTTCCCAAAGCGAGCTTTGAAACCCAAAGGATATAATACATAAGATGTCAGATTCCTTAACTCTTTCAAATCTGGTTGCCTGAAGTTGTACTTCTTTGTATTCCTTCTTTGTCTTTCCATGTCTGAAAATTTTGCAAATAAACCCCTTAAGTTCCTTGACAATTTTCTTCATTATTGATGGTATGGATGCAAATGAATGCATGAATGCATGAATGCAACAATCACACTCAAGGATCAAGCAAAGCACACCAAACAAAGGTCATGGGATGGATCATATCATCCTTAATATCAATCATCCATTTTGGTGGATTATGGTTTACACCTTATCAACACCCAAGTTCCATTGATATTAAGGATACATGAACGGATCAACCATGAATCAAGGGTTTGTTGCAAGTCACGAGCATGGAGTTTCGGTTAAGAACCACCCAAAGGGAGTGCACTAGGGTTTAAACCTGCCAAACATGTTTTACAAAAGGTTCCCATAGTCATCATCCCATCTTTCGGATATTATCGGATAAACGACTACTCGTATTCCAAAAATATTCTCAAGAGAGACTCTTATGAGCGTAGTATCGCGTAACAATCGTATCAAATCTTACACTTGAACGACTTTCACACTACATCCTAAGAATAGGCCAAGATGGGCTTGGTAAACTAAGGTCCTTGGCTTTTAAGGTCTATATTGGAAAGAGTAATGTCTCACCACAACTTACTTGTGTGACATTATTGATCCCAACATGACCTCCACCAAGTGAATGGACTTGCAAGTCAACTTGCTAAGGAATAACTCCACACAAGTCAACAAGACTACGCCATTCTCCTATCCTAAGTGCACTCGAGTCCGGGTATAGAACTCATCTCACAAAGATCACCAAGCATACAAGGAATTAATGTCAAGTAATTCAATCATTACATACAATACAGTAATCCCAAATTGCACAAAAATATGTCACAAGACAATACAATACAACAAGCATGAAAAGTAGGCAAAACCCACTAGGCAAATGATGTCCCCAGCAGAGTCGCCACTTTTCTGTAGCGGGGTATTCGATACCATTAGAGATATTGACTAAATCCAAGGTAAATCATACAAGTCGAGTCTCCACCGCACTTCTATTTATCCAAAGGAATGGTTAGAAAGCGAACAAAAACCTAATAGTTTTAACAAAAACTAGTAAAAGAAACAGAGATCTGGGTAAGGGGGTTGATTATGCATTGGGAAGGTGTTAGGCACCTAAAACATCCTAGGTACTCCTTGGGAGCCCTTTTCATACTTGTTGTGAAGGTTGTTTGTTTTGTGGAAAATTTTGTTTGTGCAAACATGATTGAAGAGATGAGAAGAGAATATACAAGTTTATTTACATTTTGTGTTTGGATGGATAAACCCATTGCCTACGTACCATCTTATAAAAAGATTAGGATCAAAACCTCGTAGTTCGGGGTAAAAATCTCAAAACAAGTGGGTGAATTGATTGGTCCAAAAGCCTTAAGATCGTTTGTTATCAAAGGGAGAAAACTCAACCAAACCACAAATCCACCATGTGAGGATAGCTTCAACATGCTAGTGAGGGGTTAACCCTATAATAAGCATGGAAGACTTATTGTCCATCACTAAGGATATAGGTGAGTATTACATCTACCACAAGGGTAACTCAAACCTAATAGCTAAAGGTTATAAAAAAATTGATTAAGGAAGTGGCCATTGGAACCACAAAAGGACATTTGAATGGGTGATATTTACCAATTAGAAGTATATACAAAAGTGGTCAAAGTTGACTTAAAAGTTCAATTCAAAATAAGTGTTATGAAAAGAAAGTTTAAAAATCAAAAGCATAAGGCTTAGGTTTCTAATGTTTAAAACAATGGTTAAATGTTTGCACAAAGAGTTTTGGCTTGGGTTAGAGTGGAGAGAAGAAGAAGAAGGGCTAAATCCTAAACATACAAGAGGTGAGGGGAAAGAGAACAAAACCACACAAGGAGTTCCTCTCTTGAGATCATATTGATGATCCAAGTAGCTCCCATCCTTTGGAATAAGCAATCACAAAGCATAAGCAATCAAACAAGTCTCACAAGAGATCCTCAATGTGTCTTGTATCTTTCACTTTGAATGATCATGACAATGGTCCTCCAATTAAGCTTTAGTAGAATTCCCTAGCACAAAAACACACACATCAAAAGTTCCATGAAGTAAATCAAGAATAGACAAGAGTGAGTTTAGAGATTTGGTCCTTCTAATCCATCTTCTTCATTAAGGTCCATTTACTCCAATTTTGCATAAGGAAGGTCCTATAATCTAAGTCAAATTCTCCATTCTTTGCATAGAGAAAGTCCTAGAAACTAAGTCCATTTCTTTGCATTTGGTTCACAACAATCAAAACAAAACACAAGCATGATAATATATACACAATTATGTGCTCAAGTGAGCAAAAGACAAATGGCATTATCATAAACATGTGCTCAAGTGAGCAAAGGGAAAAGCAAATGGATAATATGTGCAAGAATAGTAAATTGCATAAAATTAAAGAGCAAAAGGTAAATGTTAATTGTCAATAGTTAATGTTAGTAGTTAGTGTGCCATAAGGCAAATTTAGCGCTATGTTAAGCAATCGTAATTGTACTTATGTAGAAGTCACAACTATCTGAGGTCGGTCAATAATAATGTAGGCAACAACACAAGTTAGAAGTCTTGATTATTGAACCAAGTTCCAACAACTTGCCATGCCAAAAAGAAAATGAGAATTGATCTTGTATTGGTTTAAGCCTTTTGCATGATTTAGAAAACAACCTATCCTTAATGCAAAGCCATTCACTTGATCAATTGATCAAGATGAATTAGATTTGAATCAAGGAAGATTAAGTCTCCCTAATCAATGCTAACTTATCAACCTTCAACTCATTGATCAAAAAGAAAAAAGAAGAAGAAGAAGAAGGAGATGAATAAATGGAGACAAAAGAAGGCAAAATGATACAAATGCATTAAATGAAATACCATGTACCAATCATCATATGTTGACCAATAACATTGAAAGTCAAAGTCAAACAATCAAAAAAACAGAAGTGAGATGAAGATTGGAAGTCAAGAAATGAATAAAATATTTTTTGGCATTTTTAATAATAAAAATAAACTTGAATTAAAAATAAAAGAAAGGTCAAACTTCAAAATCACTTCAAATCAACCTTGAAAGGTCCAAGTGATTTATCCCAAGTTCAACAAGGTCAAACAAAGTTTGACAAAAAATTTCAGCATTTTTAAAAGTCAGAAACTATTTTTAATCAATTAAAAATGAATAAAAATAACCTAATTGAACTAAAATCTCAAATCAATTTAAAAATTGATGAGAATATTTTTCATAGATCCATCATCATTCAAATAGGTTAGGAAAATATTTTTGTATTTTTTGAATATCAAAAACTATTTAAAATGAATTAAAAATAATCAGAAAAGAGAAAATTCACAAAAAATATCAAATGACAAAATAAAAAATATTAAAAATCAGAAATAGAAACTAGAATTTATTTGGAGACTAATGCAATTGGTCCCATAATTTTTGGATAAAAAATGAAAGAGATATTGATTTTTGAAATAAAATGGAATTAAAGAAAATAAAATGGAAATTAATAAAATCAGAAAAAGCCTGGCGCGTTGGATGAGATTCATTAAATGATATGGCACATCAGATGGCTCACAGGCGCGCGCGTACCAAACACACTAGTCAACTGAAGCGCAGGGTGCATTAAAAAAAGTTATAACAACTGAAGGTCCAGATTAGATCTGGAAAAGAAATCACACGGTCCAGATTTGATCTGGAGTTGGGACGGCCACCAGAGCCACCGTCTTCTCCGGTGAGACCTCCAGTTCCGGTGAGAATTGCAGACATGTCAATCTCAACCAAATGGAGCGATCTATATACCAATCGAAAGAGGAAGTGATGTACATCACTCCTATACCATGCACTTTCACTCTAGATCCCTATAAATGGAGAAATCAGAGCTGGAAGTATGATGGTGTTCATCATGAACTCAATGGATTTCAAAAATTAAATGCATAATCATGATGCCTCTATTGAGAGGACTTCAACCAACACAAGATCTAAGCAAATAGGTCAATGGATGATGAGATTCGAAGGAAATACCAGTTGGAGAGTAAGCTTGATTTCTGGAAACTTGAGCTCGAATCCTTGCTTTCTTTACCAAAACAGAAGATCAGTGAGATGAATGATGAAGGTTTAGAAGCTCTAGATCCAAGGATTCAACCAGATGTAGTTGAATTTTGGATCTGAAATTTTTTGAGAAAATGAACTAGCTTCTTTGGTAATGGCTATGGAGAGAATTCTGCAGCATTTCAGGTTGAACCAGGTGTGTATTTTGAATGGCATAGGGTCTCTATTTATAGAGAGAGTGGCAAGGAATTGATGAACAAAGCCGTGTGCATGAGATTGGATAATCCTTGCATGGGCTTGCATGATCATGCACAAGGCCCAAAAACAATGCCAATTGCAAGCTGAACTCAGATGCCAAAGGTTTGGACGTGTAGTTTGCTTTGAATTTGCTTGTGCATCAAGATTTCAACATGAATTCCACAATTGAACCTAAACCTTCACCTCTTCGAAAATACTATTTAGAAAATCCAAACATGATCATGTGAGTAATGGTTGGAAAGGTCTTGATGTAAGGAACAATTGTTATGTTGGGCAAAAATCCATTTGGAGTGTGGAAATTTATGAAATTTGAGTTTAAAGTGTGATGTGCAAAACATGTCAATGCAAAGTTTCTAAATTTGGCCAATCTTCAAGCCCTTCTATTTTGATGATGCAAGCCTCAAATGGAAAAACCTCCAACATCAAAGTTGTAGATCTTTTTCAAGACAATAAAAATGGACTTAAATTTTGCATCATTTGGATTTTCTATGAAAGAGTTATGGGCATTTGAAGTTGGACTTTTTTGCCTTTCAATGCATTTGGCCCAAAAGGACCTATAATGTCTTACATTATCACATGTATTTCCTTTGAGATTTTGAAATTTTGTTCAACATAACATTTGAAGTAGACATCTTAAGATTTCCAATGCATTTGATCCCACCTCATAACCATAAAAAATGAATGAGTTATGTCCTTGGGAAGCTGACCTAAAATTAGGGTTTCAGTTAAAATGACCTATAATGTATTGGAATGGGAGATGATCTTCCAAGCTTCAAATAAATTTTTGATGGACATGAAAGTTGTTCACATTGTCCTTAAGAACATGTTTGCTTTTGGAACCATCTCCATTTGACCAACACACAAAAAGTTAGGTCTCAGTGCATTTCAAAATAGTCAGATGAATTGATTGATCAACTTCTCAAGTCCATGCCTCATATCTTGATGAATTGATGATTGAGGACACTCAAATAAGTTCAAATATGCATGAAATGATGAATTAAAGAACTTCTCTTGATTATATTTGATCATGGGTTGAGGTTGCTTCAAGAGCAAGGCATTGTGGTGCACAGATGAGTTAGGGTTTCTTTGGGAGACAAACCTCAAACCCTTTGACTTGCTTTGATCAAAATGATGAATTGAGATGCTGGGGGGCATATTTGATGGATGAGAGCTTTGGGAACCATTACCATGCTTGCTATCATTTCCTCTTGACCATGTCTTTGTACCAATGGTCTCCTTGAAGCTTTTGACCTTGTGATTGCTCAAGCTACAAACAAAAGATGTTAGTGACATATTTTTGTGCTTTTGGTTAGTGATCTCACCTGATCAGGAGGGCCTTCCAAGGTCTTGGTGAATGGGCCGGATAATGAAATGAGAGGGGGGTGTACCTGCAAGGTGCTCCAATGCTTAAGTCAGAAAAGGTACAGAATGAGGTTATCAGAGTGTGAGTTAGAATACCTGCCCCTTTGCCATGAAAGGGGTATTTATAGTGAGCCCCCAGCGCTGGGCCAAGGCTCCTAATGGGCTGGATTAGCTAGGCCCAAGGAGGAGCTGCCAGGGGACGCGTAAGAAGCGTTAAGACCTAGACCAAAGTCTGCCCCCTGGTCCAACTGCCCCTATCCCTAAGGCGACAATATAGGGGAGTTGGGTGACGTGGTGAGTGGGATGCCGTTAGGGCTCTGCCCGACACAACTGAGGTGCCCGCGACGTGGGTTGACGGTGAGTGGATGGAGATCGTATGAGGAGGACCCGCTCGCTGTCCGACACGTGTTTAAGGGGCCGGGGAGACGTTCGTCGGGCGGACTGTCGTCCACCTGACGTGTCCTCGTGGTCGTGTGGACATGGCCGTTTGGACGTGGGCTTGGCGAGCATTGGGCCGTGCCGTGCCTAGGGTCATGGCCCAGTCCGGAACAGGAGCCCCCCAAGTCGAGTCTCTGAGCCAGAGGGATGACTTATGTTTCAACTAAGGGTTCCCCGAGACGATGGGGAAGCTTGATCGTTAGACAGGCGAGGTCGTACCAGACCTATTCATGACCGACCCTTTCTTCGGGAATGTCGGGGATGGAGGTGATCGGTTGATCTGCGCCTTCCTTGTAGTAAACGTGGGTATGACGCGGGGAGGTGGCGTCTTGGTGAGTCGAGGAGACGGATAGGTGCTCGGGTCGTTTCAGCTTCTCATCTTTGACAGACGTGTCTCAGAATTAGTGGGGTCGCTTCGTTTCGCGTGCAAAGACGGCGTAGGCAGGCTAGGCAATGATGACCTAGCGTGTTGGTCCACGTGCCAAGCCCTATAAAAAGGGGTTGAGTAACTTCATTTCCACTTTTTCTTTTTGCTCACGCGTTCATCGGAGTTCTCCACATTCTCTCTCGTTTGCTCTCTCAACCGTCTGGACCGCCGTCTCCGCCCGTCCTCCTATCTGAACCACCGTCTTCTGCTCGGACACCACCGTACCTTTTCAACTTAACTATGTCAGGTATGATTTTCCACTGTGACCCATTCTTTTTCCTTGTTGTTTTCTGTCAAACGCATGCTATTTTCGTAGAAATGTGGTTAGGTTTAACTTAGGGACAGTGTAGTGGACTGTAGGTGTATATTAGATGGTAGAAAATAGGGTTGGGATCCTACTGTACCGGGCATAAACTTCATATGCCGGGCAACACTTGCATAGGTTGTATGAAGTTTATGCCCGGTCTCCATAGAATGCGCGCGCCACCGAGTTGAGCACGGTTAGTGTCCGTCGCCGCTACGCCCTTTCACTTGACCTGCGGTGGAAGGGTGGATTTGATACGACGTCGAATTCACTCTTTCTGTCTGCGTTTCAGGTGCTACCGGGCGCTTACGACCGAGGAAGGAAGATTCTGGGTCCTCCACCGACGACGCGACAATCGCTCATCTCCCTGTCGGGGATGGGAGTGTCCGAGATGGTACCGAACACGCCTCCTCTTCCGGGCAGGTCGACTTCTCCTGGGTTGCGGACGAGCCCTTGGAGGAGGAATCAGACTTCTGTGACGAGGCCATCACTGCTCACGCTATGGTCGAGACCATAAGCCTGGAGGATCCACCAAACTGGTATTGCTGCGCCCCCAAGGAAGAAGACCGCATTTGTCACCATTTCCCGGGGAAGCAGTTCACCATGTATGAATTTGCTTTTCGCGAGGCGGGGATTAGACTGCCCTTCAACTCCTTCCAGATGTCGGTCTTCAAGTGGCTCCGGCTGGCGTCGTCCCAACTACATCCTAATGCTCTCGCATTTATGCGGGCATTCGAGTTAGTTTGCCAGTTCCTCGGCATTGGTTGCACCCGGGCTCTCTTCTTCCACGTTTTCCATCTCCAGAGGTCCGGTTCCCGTGGTCGCCACAGTTGGGTTTCTTTCAAGCAGCCCGTGCGTCTGTTCAAGACGTACGAGGATTCTGTTCGCCATTTCAAAAGCCGGTGGTACGTGGTGATGCCGATTACCCGGGCTGCCCTTCACTCTCTATACTACTATCAACGGGAACCCAACGGGGAGGAGACGCTGATGTCGAAGATACCGCTGAGGTGGCAGCGTGATCATTTCGATCTCTCCACGGCGCATTACCGGGTCAAGTACGCGATGCTCGGCGAGGAGGATAGGCTCGCGTACAAGAAGCTGGTCGATTACGTGCAGAGCTTCAGCTTGGGGTTCTGGGCGAATCGACAGGGCGTGCCCTACCTGGATGAGGCCGGGGAGCTAATCACCGAGACGCGTTATGTCAATACGAAGGCTCTGCTCGAGTGTGATACCGAGGAGGAAGCTCTGGCGTTATTGAGTAGGCAGACTTTGTTTAGCCTTTTATTTCTGTTTTTGCCCGTTTCGGTCGCTAATGTTTGTGTGTAATTTATTTGCAGGTGCCATGCCCAATGCTCGTGATCGGGTGCTGAAGCTAGCGAATCAGGTCGGCGCTCCTGATCGGGTGCCCAAGAAGAAGAAGAAACCTGTGGCCCGTGTCTCGGGGACTGCTGGCGATGCCGGGGTCGGTCCTTCGCAGGCGGCGAGCGTGATTCCTTCCTCTCCTCCTCGATCTAACCCGATCAACATTCCTGACAGCAGCCCGTCGCCAGCGGCTTCTCCCCTCCATAAACGGAAGCGTCCGGCTGGGCCTCTCACCAGGTCGTCTCCAGGAAGTCCGCATGGACCGGGCAGCTATCTTCTACCTCCCTGCTATGTGGAGCGGTCGTTCTTCAAGGCCGAGGAGTCGATTGTTGTGCCTGCGCCTGAGGCCAAGGCGATTCTGGACCAGGACGCTGCTGCCCGGAGAAAAGATCTGGCCAGGGATATTGCTGCTGTCATCCGGGTGATGGAGACGGCCATGGTTATGACCGACGCTTCGGTCTCCACCGCCTCGCTGGAGGATGCCCTTTTGCAGGTTCGGACAGAGAAGGAAAGACTATCCAAAGATCTGTCGGACTACAAAGAAGAGCATCAGCTGCAGGAAGGGCTGAGCCAGAAGCTGGAGGAGGTGGAAAAGGAGAGGGACCAGTTGAAGGCTGCTGTGGCGAGCTTGGAAGAGCAGGTGGTCGACCATCAGAAGCTGACCGAGGACAACGCTGGCCTACGGGCTCAGGTTGAGTCCCTCGAGGGAAAGGTCCGTCCTCTGGCAGATGAGACCGAGGAGGAACGCGCCCTTGGTTCGCGCGGTGAGCTGCTAGGGCATATTCGGACTCTCAACCAAGATCTCGTGGCCTGCTTCAAAGAGGGTTTCGACAATGCTGTCGAGCAGCTCGGGCTTCTGAACCCTGGGTTGGTGACAGCAGGGTCGGCCTATAACTACTGCGTCCGGGATGGTGAGATTGTCTGCCCGTTTGAAGTGGAGGAGGAGCTGGGGGGAGAAGAAGAAGAAGAAGAAGAGGATGAAGAGGTGCTCCGAGCGGAGTCTTAGTTTATCTGTTTTTTTTTTTTATTTCAGTTATCATGGCCTGCGTGCCTTATGTATTTTGGCCTTCGGGCGTTTGTAATATGGCCTTCGGGTGTACTTGGCTTCGGCCGCTCTAATATATGAATATTCATTGTGCTCGTTTGTGTTTGATAGTTGTTTGTATGAATGCGTGCTCTGCTCGACTTTGTTAATCTCCTCGGTTTAGGGAACCGACGAAGTGTCGGGCTTTGTGCCCGTGGGTATCGAAACCCGGGTCCGTTGTTCGAACCCTGGTCCCGAGGCTTGGGCCCTCCCATCGCGAGCTGGGTGCCCTGCCAGTCCTGGTACTTCGACGTTGAGTCTTGGTCAAGATCTCAACCGTCGGGGAGGGTTGTGTGTGTTATGTGACCCCGGATCGTTCCCGGGTCTCGTGGTTCCTCCCTGGGGTTTTGGGGACGAAGAGCGTGGTCGTACCTTCCACGTCTCCCCGTGGTGTATTTAGCTGTAATACTGTCTAAGTTTTTCTGCGTTCCATGGTCGAGCGAGTTGTTCTCCTTGTAGGTTTTCTAGGTAATAGGCCCCGTTGCTCGTTTTGTCGCGGACGCGGTAAGGACCTTCCCAGTTGGCCGCCAGTTTGCCCTCTCTCGGGTTTTTCTGGTTTCTTCTGAGGACCAGGGTGCCGACCTGGAACTCTCTTTTTATGACTTTCGCGTCATGGCGTAGTGCTATTTTTTGTTTGAGGGTCGTTTCCCTGAGAGCTGCTTCGGAGCGTATCTCCTCGACTAGGTCGAGCTCGGCTCTAAGGGTTTCGTCGTTCATTTCCTCGTCTAGGGGCTCCTCCGTCCTCCTCGTTGGCGCCCGTATCTCCACCGGGATGACTGCTTCGGTGCCGTAAGTTAGTCGGAACGGGGTTTCCCCGGTGGTAGAATGTGGTGTCGTGCGGTAGGCCCATAGCACGCTATGTAGCTCCTCGACCCATGCCCTCTTTGCCTCACCGAGTCTGCGTTTTAGGCCACGTAAGATTACCCTGTTGGCCGCCTCTGCTTGCCCGTTCGTCTGCGGATGCTCGACAGACGTGAAATGCTGTGTGGTGCCCAGGCTGGCGACGAAGTCCTGGAATCCTCCGTCCGTGAATTGTGTCCCGTTGTCTGTGACAAGTGCCAGGGGTATACCGAACCGAGCGAGGATGTTGCGTTTGAAGAACCGGAGAATGTTCTGCGCGGTTATTTTAGCCAGTGCCTCCGCCTCGATCCATTTGGTGAAGTAATCCACCCCGACGATGAGGTATTTATTCTGATATGATCCGGTGACGAAGGGTCCGAGGATGTCCATGCCCCACCACGCGAAGGGCCATGGGGAAGACAATGATTTGAGGTCGTTCGGGGGCGCGAGATGCATGTCGGCATGTCGTTGGCATTTGTCACATCTTTTGACGTGCTCTTTCGAATCGTTTTGCATGGTCGGCCAGTAGTAGCCTGCTCGAAGGGCTTTTCGTGCGAGCGATCGCCCGCCGAGGTGTTGAGCGTTAATTCCCCGGTGTATTTCTCCAAGTATGTCGGGGACTTTCTCTTCCTCGACGCATTTGAGTAGTGGGATGGAGAATCCTCTCCGGTAGAGTTTGCCTTCGAGGAGTACGTACGAGCATGCGCGTCGTTTGACAGTGGTCGCCTCTTTCGGGTCAGCCGGGAGTTCGTCTCGTGTGAGGTAATTGTAGATGGGTGTCATCCAACAGTGGGCATCTCCAATAGCGTTGACCTCGAGTGGAGGCGGTAGTTTGTCGATGCTGGGCCGCGGGAGAATTTCTTGGATTACTGATTTATTCCCACCCTTTTTCCTCGTGCTGGCTAGTTTCGAGAGAACGTCTGCCCGTGTGTTGTGTTCGCGGGGTATGTGTTGAACTTCCCATTTTTCAAATCTATCAAGTTTTTCTTTGACGAGGGACAAGTACCCGAGGAGGTTGTCGTTCTTGGTTTGGTATTCTCCTCGCACTTGTGAGGCCACGAGCTGGGAGTCGGTGGATATTTTTACCTCTTTTGCTCCCAGGTCCTCGGCTAACCTCAGGCCTGCGAGGAAGGCTTCGTATTCGGCTTGGTTGTTTGATGTTGGGAACGCTAGCGCTAACGATACCTCTATCAGGATCCCTTCTTCATTTTCGAGGATGATCCCGGCCCCGCTGCCTGATGTGCTAGAGGCGCCATCGACGAAGATCGTCCATTTGTGGGCGCTTTCTGCTGGAGTCGGGCAGTGGGTCATCTCCGCGACGAAGTCGGCCAGCGCCTGAGCTTTCAAGGCTTTCCTACTTTCGTATTGTATGTCGAATTCGGAGAGTTCTAGTGACCACTTGAGCATCCTCCCGGCCATATCCGGGCGCCCGAGCAGCTGTTTGATTGGCTGGTCGGTCCTCACCTTTATCGTGTGTGCGAGGAAATAATATCGTAGTCTCCTCGCTGTGTTGATGAGGGCCAGGGCGACCTTTTCGATTTGCTGATATCGGAGCTCGGGACCTTGGAGTGCTTTACTCGTAAAATAGATGGGCTTTTGTCCTTCGTCGGTTTCTCTTATTAGAACGGCGCTGACGGCCTCGGTCGCCACGGATAGGTATAAGTATAGGGTTTCCTTTTCTGATGGCCGTGATAAGACCGGGGGTTGGGATAGAACTTTCTTTAGATGGAGTAGCGCTTGCTCGCATTCATCGGTCCAGTCGAAGGTAGCCTCTTTGCGAAGGAGTCTGAAGAATGGCAATGCGTGCTGGGCGGACTTGGCGATGAAACGGGAGAGTGAGGCGAGCACTCCATTGAGCGACTGGATCGATTTTTTGGTTTTCGGGGTCGGAAACTCCGAGAATGCCCGGCATTTGTCGGGGTTGGCCTCGATCCCTCTTTCGGTGAGATAGAAACCGAGGAACTTGCCTGCCCGGACTCCGAACGTGCATTTCTCGGGGTTGAACCTCATTTTACACTGTCTCGCCTGCTCGAATACCTTCGTAAGGTGTCGAGCATGGGTTATCTCTTCGTGTGATTTGACGATCATGTCGTCCATGTATACTTCGAGCATGTCCCCTATTTCGTCCTTGAAGACTTTGTTCATCATGCGTTGGTATGTAGCGCCAGCGTTCTTGAGCCCGAACGGCATCACGTTGTAATAGTAATTGCCCGTTGGGGTCATGAACGCTGTGTGTTTCTTGTCTGCGGGCGACATAGGGATCTGGTTGTATCCACTATATGCGTCCATGAAGGACAAGAGTTTAAAACCTGCAGAGTTGTCAACGAGCGAGTCTATATTAGGGAGGGGGAAAGCATCTTTCGGGCAAGCCCTATTAAGATCAGTATAATCAACACACATACGCCATTTTCCATTATTTTTCTTAACGAGGACTACATTAGAGAGCCAGGTTGTGTACTGGGCTTCAGAAATAAAATTTGCCTCTAAGAGGTCTTTTACAGCTCGCTCGGCAGCCTCTGCCTTTTCGGGCGATTGCTTGCGTCTACGCTGTGCTATGGGCTTGGCTGCCCGGTCTACAGCTAGCTTATGACACGCGATCTCGGGGTCCAGCCCGGGCATTTCTGCGGCATTCCATGCGAAGAGGTCGGAGTTCTCTTTGAGGCATGCTACTAGCTCTTCTCTTGTCTCCTCGGGTAGTCCCTTACCTATCTTCACCGTCCTTTCCGGATCGTCCCCAAGAGGAATGAGTTCGAACTCCCCGTCGGGGATTGGTCGGACCGGGTGTTCGAGAGAGCGTTCCTTGGGGAACCTCCCCTCTTCGGTCTCGTCCAGCCCGATGCGACAGTCGAGGTCGATGGCGTTGACTCCTCGGGCGGGATCCTCGGTCTTGAGTTTTTTGTTATTGCAGTTGCTCTTCGTGCTGACTACGGCCTGTCCTTTTACTGCGGCGTCGTAGCATCGCCGGGCTGCTTCGATGTCACCATGGATGGTGACCACACGTCCCAATTTGGTGTAGTATTTCATCTTCAGGTGGACGGTGGATGGGACCGCAGTGAGTTCGGCCAGTGTCGGGCGTCCAAAGATGCAATTGTAGAGAGACGGACAGTCTACGACCAGGAATTGGATTTTGACTTCCCTGGCCGTTTCTTGTTCGCCGAAGGTGACGAGGAGCTCAACATATCCCCACGGTCTGGTTGTTGCTCCGTTGAATCCTTGGAGATCTGATCCGACGTAGGGGGCTAAGTTGGTCTTGTCTAGCTTCAGAGTCTTGAAGAGGTGGACGTACATGATATCCACTGAGCTGCCTTCGTCGACCAGGATGCGTCGTACGTCGAATCGGGCCATCTTTGCTCTTATCAATAGTGGGATGGCCGAGTTCGGGGATCCGCCCGGGAGTTCCTCCAGGAAGAAGGATATTGGGTTGGATTTTCCCCGGTATTTTGTCAATGTCGCTTTCTGCTCGGGGGCAGTCAGTAGGAGTTCGTCGAACTTACGTTTGACGGAGAGGGCCGCGGATTCCCCGTTAGTTCCTCCTCCTGATATCACCAGTGTGGTAGGGAAGTCTTCCCAGGGGCTGAGTGCAGTGATCTTGCCCTCGGGCAATGGTTCGGGGAGGAAGAAATCTTCCGGTCGTGACACGCAGAGGGCCACTTGATAGGGAGAGTTGTCGGGTGGTGTGTTTTCCCGGGGTCTCTTCTTCTCTGGCTCGTCGTGTCTGGGAGCTTCGTTCTTCCTCGTATACTGCTTCAGGTGCCCCTCTTGGATTAAAATTTCTATCGCATCCTTCAGGTGGACGCAGTCTTCGGTCACGTGCCCGTGACTTCTGTGGAACCGGCAGTACTTTGATTTGTCGGTGTGGGGTTTTGGTGCAGACGGTTTTGGGAACCTGACCCTGCCCTGCTTAAATTCAGAGTTGATACATTCTGCGAGGATGCGCTCTCGAGGAGCCGTCAGTAAGGTGTACTCGCTATATCTGCCCGCGGGGCCTCTTCCTTCCCGGAGCTCGCGAGGTCTTTCTTCTCTTCGTTTGTCCCCGTTGCGACGGGAAATGCTCGTGTCCTCGCGTTTTGAGTGCTCGGTCTCCCCAGCGTTACGTCCGCTGCGGGCATTGTGTGCCACCTGCTTTTCCTCGTATCTGATGTAGGCTTGGGCTTTATGCAGGAGCTCGTTTAAGGTGCGGGGAGGCTCGATCCCTACGGCCCTGCTAAGTTCACTGCCGGGCAAGAGACCTCTCTCGAGGAGATACTTCTTCATGTGCTCGGTGGTATCTACCTCGACAGCTTCCTGGTTGAATCGCTCGATGTATGAGCGCAGTGTTTCATTCTTCTTCTGCACTATGGCTTCAAGGGTCGCCTCAGTCTTGGGGTGACGACGGGAAGCTGTAAAGTGCCGGGTGAACATGGACCTCATGACTCTCCATGACGTAATGGACTCAGGGGCCAAGCTTTTGTACCAGGCCATGGCCCCTTTCCTGAGGGTCGTTGAGAACAGTCGGCATTTGAGGTGCCCGGTTATATCATTGCGGTAGTCGAGCATCGCGTTGACGTTGTCGACGTGATCGTCGGGATCTGTCGTCCCGTCGTACACAGCTAGGTTTGGCGGTTTCTCCATGCCTTTGGGGAGCGGGGCTTCCATTATTGCCCGAGATAGGGGGCAATGCAAATCTTCCTCGTCGCTCCTTAAGGGAGACAGTTCGTTGTTGTCGGGGCTGTGCCCGCGCCTTGGTGATGTTCTCGCTCGACCACCGTCACGACGGGCGCGTGCCCTGCTGGCGTGGGGTTCGGGAGAGCGACGTCCTCGCTTCTTCGTTGGCTCCGAACGTTGTTGTATCCTACTCACCGGCTGGGGCCGGGCCTCTTGTCGTTCGGCTTCGAGGGCCACGATTCGTTCGTGCTGCTGGTGGAGCATAGAACCGGCCTGATTGAGGGCATTCACCATGGCAATCATTACGGCGTCTCCTTCAACGGGAACGGGAA
The DNA here is from genome assembly GCF_024323335.1 of Lathyrus oleraceus. NCBI lineage: Eukaryota > Viridiplantae > Streptophyta > Magnoliopsida > Fabales > Fabaceae > Lathyrus > Lathyrus oleraceus. Next base: position 121,648,083 of record NC_066581.1, on the reverse strand, counting down.
TGGGATGAAATGTCTCTGCCCCTAAATTGTGGGCGTGAGAGGCATCTCCGTTGTTTTGGGGCTCTGGAGACGGGGTGGATGGATGACCGTCCCGAACGTCCGCTTCATGGGATGGCGGGCCGTCGTCCATGTTGTAGTTGACGAGGGGACGGCTGTGATCGCTATGTTGTTCTCCGGCCATGTTGGAAGGACAGAAATAAATGCTTTTGATCCTCGTTTGACGAAGATGGGGATAGCTAGTTCCCACAGACGGCGCCACTGATCTCACCTGATCAGGAGGGCCTTCCAAGGTCTTGGTGAATGGGCCGGATAATGAAATGAGAGGGGGGTGTACCTGCAAGGTGCTCCAATGCTTAAGTCAGAAAAGGTACAGAATGAGGTTATCAGAGTGTGAGTTAGAATACCTGCCCCTTTGCCATGAAAGGGGTATTTATAGTGAGCCCCCAGCGCTGGGCCAAGGCTCCTAATGGGCTGGATTAGCTAGGCCCAAGGAGGAGCTGCCAGGGGACGCGTAAGAAGCGTTAAGACCTAGACCAAAGTCTGCCCCCTGGTCCAACTGCCCCTATCCCTAAGGCGACAATATAGGGGAGTTGGGTGACGTGGTGAGTGGGATGCCGTTAGGGCTCTGCCCGACACAACTGAGGTGCCCGCGACGTGGGTTGACGGTGAGTGGATGGAGATCGTATGAGGAGGACCCGCTCGCTGTCCGACACGTGTTTAAGGGGCCGGGGAGACGTTCGTCGGGCGGACTGTCGTCCACCTGACGTGTCCTCGTGGTCGTGTGGACATGGCCGTTTGGACGTGGGCTTGGCGAGCATTGGGCCGTGCCGTGCCTAGGGTCATGGCCCAGTCCGGAACAGTTAGTAAATAAAATAAGAAAAGCAATGATATACAATTCAAGCATGCTTGGTGATCTCAAACCAACTCACAGAAGGTCCCACCCAAAGGCAAAGGGAACCAAGATGCTAATGATCCTTGAGGCAATGCCAAATGCAATGTTATGATGCCATGAGGGATCTTAGGGACAAAATTGGGGTCTTACAAGGAGGACGCCAATGTGTGATCCCAAAGCCAATACATATGATGAGATAACATGAGGGATCTTAGGGTCAAAATTGGGGTCTTACAGTTGCCCCTATTTAAGGATATTCTAATTGAGGATGTGGAGTTTAAAATCTTCATATCAACTCAGTAGAATGGAATTAAATAACAACATCTAGAAACAAATTTTGGTCCCTAAGAGACCTCGTGATGCATATGAATGTTAAAATAATCTTTGTGGGAAATATACTGCCACAAAGAAAAAGAATCTGGAAGAGACTAAAAGTCCACAAGAGCATAATGCATTCCATAAGAAAAACTCACTAGGGAGACAGAGACTCTGGGGGGAATAAAAGTTATGCGTATGTCAGGCTACGACTTGAAAACTGCTGGAGACACAAGGGGATATCCATGAAAATAAATCAATGGAAGGACTCGGTCCGAGGAACCAGGAAAATCTGCAGGGGAAACAGGTAGATTAGAACAAAGCTGAAATACCCAAATCAAACAGGAAAAGGTGATTCCACTGAGGAAATACGCACTCAAACTCAACTGCGGAAGAATGAACTTCAACATAGGAGTACCATAGATATATTATCTATTATCGGTTACTGGGTAAAAAGATAATATACTTTGTCAGAGGGACATCCGTTACTGGTTAGGGTAAACATATCAAGCATGACTCACTGAGGAGAAAAAGGTGTATTCATTACCGGTTATTGGGTAAGAATAACCTACTAGGGAGAGAACTCAAATAGGATTTACAACTACCGGTTACTGGGCAGGAGACCAAAGAGAGAATATACGTTACCGATTAGGATAAACATATCAAAGATAAACTGCTTGGGAGAAATAAGAATTATATCTATCAGTTACTGGATAGAATACCAAAGAGAGAATATTTGTCACCAGTTAAAGTGAACATAACAAGGACAAACTCAGCGGGGGGAAAAATAAAATAGAAATTACAACTACCGGTTACTAGGTAGAATACCAACAAGGGGAGAGAAAATTCGTCACCGGTTAAAGTGAACATATCAAGGACGTACTCTCTGGGGAATGAAATAGGGATTACAACTACCTTTTATTGGGTAGAAAACAAAAAAGAAAGAATATCTGTCATCGGTTAGGATGAACATATCAAGGATAAACCACCTGGGGAAACGTGGTAACGAATCCCCTAGGGAAAGCAAAGGAAGTAAATTACCTTTTACCGGTTACTGGGTAAAGGTAAAGTACTCAACATCAAGAAGAATATTACCAGTTATTGGGTAATAAACTCCCGGGGGACCAAAAGATCTATCTAGGTGATAACTAGAAAGAAACGGTCAAACAAAGGACTCAATCCAATGAAGATATATAATTAATTTGATAAATAAATATAGGGAAATGTTAACGAGTGCTCTGGGTATTGGCTAAGAGATTAACATGGTAAATTAAACATTATTTAAGAGATTAAAATGATATTTTTTTAAATATATGTATATTCAATACACTGAAAATATAAATAATTAACTTTTTAAAAAAAATATTAGGTATATTCACTACGCCAAAAATGACTTTTAACAGCGCATCTTAGACAGCGCTTTTAAAAGAAAGCGCTGTCTAAGGTTAAAATTAAAATAAAACACGGAAAATGTTCCAAAAAAATAATGAAAGCGCTGTCTAAGGGGGGGTCTTAGACAGCGCTTTCTAAAAGCGCTGTCTAAGACCCCCCCTTAGACAGCGCTTTTAGAAAGCGCTTTTAAATATAGACCTTAGTCAGCGCTTTTGATAAAGCGCTGTCTAAAGTATTTAAATTAAAAAAAAATTAAAACCAAAAGCGCTGTCTAAGGGGGGGTTTAGAAAGCGCTTTTGGAAAGCGCTGTCTAAGGCATATCTTAGAAAGCGCTTTCCACAAAAGCGCTGTCTAAGGTCTAATTAAAATTAAATTTCAGACTTCTATTTTCGTTCTCAGTCTAAGGCATGGAATTGGTAGGGTTTGTCACGATGGCGGAAGAACCACAATACGCCCTAAAACGCAAATACGAAGACCAACCCACCGCCACTGACATTCAACTCGAAGTCGCAAACGCTAAACAGAAAGCTCAAGAAGCCGCCGCTCGGCTCCTCAGTGTCACCGGCGGCGCTCCTCCACTTTCCTTCGATCCTAAACGTTCCAAGTCCGATAATGGTGCTCTTCAATCTGGCTTCGATTCTTACGATTTGAAGCCGCAATATTCAGCTGGTTCTTATGGTGGTTCTAGTAAGAAGATTGAGATACCTAATGGTAGGGTTGGGGTTCTTATTGGGAAAGGAGGTGAGACTATTAAGTATCTTCAGTTGCAGTCTGGGGCTAAGATTCAGGTTACTCGTGATATGGATGCGGATCCTAATTCTACTACGAGGATGGTTGAGCTTATGGGTACTTCTGATGCTGTTGCTTCTGCTGAGAAACTTATCAATGAAGTCCTTGCTGAGGTTTGTTTTAAATTTTCTCTAATTATGTTGTGGAATCACTGTAACTTTGGCCTGTTAGTGAAATATCACTGGTTAGAGTTGTTTTCAACTGATTTTGTAAATGCAATGTGAAATGTTTAATGATAAATTTGCTTAAATTATATTGGAATTAGTGCGCTCTGTATCCTGCCAGGGAAAATTCACTGATAAGAGTGGTTTTGAATTGACTTTCTATTTGTAATATGGTGTGTTTTCTGGTTAATTTGCTCTAGTGAGGTTTGAATGACTGCAACTGTAACCTGCTAGTGAAATATTGCTGACAGTATTTGTTTTGAACTGATTTTGTAACTTTAGTATGATTGTTTTGTGCTGAATTTGTTAAAATGATCTTCAAAGTCGAATGGCCTTAACTGTAACCTGTTAGTGAAGCGTCATTGACGATGGTTGTTTTCTACTGATTTTTAACTGTAATAATCTGGGGGAAATGTAACCATTAACATCACTGATAAGAGTTGCTTCTTTACTAGGCTGAAGCCGGGGCTTCTGCCGGTGGTGGTACTAGACGGATGGCTGCACAATCTGGGGGTGATGAATTTTCGATGCAAATCCCAAACAATAAGGTGTGCAAAGTTGCCCAAAATATGTACACCCATGTACTTTCTACAGTGTTTTGTTTATAGTTGATTTGGTTTCTTAGGTCGGCGTTATAATTGGTAAAGGAGGAGAAACAATTAAGAGTATGCAAGCTTCTACTGGAGCACGGATTCAGGTTATCTCTTGTTCTTTGTTTTCTCTGCTTCTTTTGTTATATATTTTCAAAATCATAATTATGTTTGAAGTTGGATGGTGTTAAGGTTAACAGCTGACTGCCCAAACTCTCATGTCTCAAGACTTGGATTTTCCATTGTTAGTAACTTTTGACAACTAATGCCTTATAATTGAACAGATTACTTTTAATGTTAAACACCAATTGCGAATGGAAGATCGAATTTGGATCCAACTCCAATCCGGCTCAGAATTCCGGTGCGGTGGATTTTCAGAGAATCGCAGGTATTAGCTTCTCTTCCTCTTGTTGTGTCACTCGTTATGTATCTTATTCTTCTCAACTGTGATTGCGATTCTTCTTCTTCTTCAACTCTTCTGAACTGTGTTATGGAATTGCAGAGTCATCACTGCAGTGGTTACGTGGCGAAGTGGTCACGCGAGAGGGAAGTGAAGTGAGCTTCTCAGAGATGAACTGTGAAGAATGAGCTCTAATCTTTGAGCAAAAAGCAACCGATTCTGAATATGAGGGTAGAGAGCTTGAGAGTGAAGAGTGAAGATTGAAGGTGAGGAATGAAAAAACTAGAAAAGCTTCTGATTGCACTGTTATATACATGGTATTCTCAACCAAATCGGGCAACGGATCGGGCAGGTTAGTTATGTTAGGGCAGGTTGTTAGGATTTTTGTTAAAACTCTGTTAGTTGCAAGTTAATTTTATATGTGAATTGATTTTCTATTAATTATTTCCATCAGTTAAAATAGTTGTATTGCTTGCAGGGATAAGTCAAAATTGGACCTTAGCTTGCAGTTCAGCTGGATTTGCACGTTACTTCTATGAAGGTTTGTTGTGGTTGGAAGTTCTGCTGTTAAAATGTTAGTTTGTTTTGTTAGTTACAAGTCTGTCAAATCAATTTAAAATTAGTTAGGTTAAGTTAGAGAACTAGTTAGTCATGGTTATTATGAAATTAGAAAAAAAAAACTTAACTGTTAGTCAAAGTCCTGCTGTTAGTTATTTCCCATTTTTTGACTCTGTTAGTTTTATTTATAATCGATTGCTTTGAAATTATGTTACTACAAAAGGTTAGATTGATGTTAGTAAATCTGTTAGCAAGTTGATGGTGAGATCTGTCATGGCCTATTAGTATCAGAAACATTATTAGTGAAGGCCAAGACCATGACCAAACACTTGCCTGATTATTTGATGTAGAACTTACTTGCTGAAACTTTCCGCTATGCTAATGATTGTCTTGGTGCATGACTTGTCATTGGGCATGAGCGCCGGGAGCTGTTACCGCAGCAAGTTGTATCAGTTAAGTTGTTATGACTAATTTTGGGAATCTGCTAACGACTCGTTTTAGACAGCACTAGCTAGTGTGTTTTGAGTTGCTCACTTGCCAACAACTTAATAATTGTAATGGATTTGAAGTTAATTGAGAATTTTGCCACCGATACTTAGTAAAACTCGATTAAAATGTCGTTTACGATGGTTATAACATACTGCTATGTTGTTAAAAAGCTGTTTGAATGGTTTGAATTGTGAGTTGTTTAGAAAACCATGTTAATAACTTGAAGTAGGGTTAGTGACGGTATTACATGATTATGTTAGATTCAGTTATATTGGTTAATGTTAACTTACAACATTCGTTCTGTTGTGATAATTATGCAGGATGTACTACCTTGGTTTCGAACTGATTTCAGAATTTGCATCTGTACCGAATTGGGGTGGGCTGCCACGGTTAATTCTTGCACTTTTGGTAATTTTTTATTAGCGAGTTTCAATGATGTCTATGTGTAATTATTAGGATTTAATTAAGGGTATACTTATTTTCCTGTGGAATGCTAACTGTGGCGTTGTTATGTATGTTCTAAAACTTTTGATTTGTGCCGTTTCTGACTTGTGGAAAATTCATGGATGAATATATGACAATTCTGCTTCATGAATGAATGAAGAATTTCTTCTGTGAAACTGGAATTTTGTGAATGAGTGAATCTTTAAAAATTGGAATGGATGAAGAAAATTGCTTTTGTGAAACTGGAATTTCGTTTATATATCCTTCAAAATCTGTTACAATGATCATGAAATTAATGCTAAACTTATATGAAATGCAATGGTTAGTTACAAATCAAAATGTTAGTTTCAATTTGGACTTGAGTGGATGTGTAACTTAATTTGGCTTTGTTTTGTTATATTGGTTAGTTTTGTGAATTATGAATATAATGTTATCGTGGACTTGTATAATGGTATGTTGTTATGACAATTGGTCTAAAGCGCTGTCTAAGGCTAAAAAAAGCTTCAAAAATTTTCGTATACCTTAGACAGCGCTTTTGTAAAAAGCGCTGTCTAAGGGGGGGCTTAGACAGCGCTTTTTGAAAAGCGCTGTCTAAGGTATACCTAAAAAAATTAAAATAGGAGGGTCTTAGAAAGCGCTTTTGGCCAAAGCGCTGTCTAAGGGGTGGGGCTTAGACAGCGCTTTTCAAGAGCGCTGTCTAAGGTATACCTAAAAAATTTAAAATAAGAGGGTCTTATAAAGCGCTTTTGGCCAAAGCGCTGTCTAAGGGGGGGGGGGGGGGGGCTTAGACAGCGCTTTTAAGATTTAAAAAAGCGCTATCTAAACCTTTAGCAGCGGAGGTTTAGACAGCGCTTTAAAGCGCTGTCTAAGGCTAAAAAAAGCGCTGTTTAAGGTCTTGTTTGTTGTAGTGATTCAATAAACTGAACATAATATATTTTCTTTATTTATAATTCTTAACCGGTGTCTGGGGCAATGATTAACCTGACCC